>NC_132787.1:45176741-45477913 GCF_048418805.1 Vulpes vulpes | reverse complement strand
TCCTAAGTGCCATACGAGAGAAGCTACCTGAACGCCTTGTCCAAAGCAACTTACTTCGGAGAGTTGAGCTCACCCTCAGTCCCTCACAGTTGCACACTGCCTGCAGAAAGAGTTTCCAACATCTGCACCACAGCCGTTTGTCAGAGGCTTGTGAGACGCAAGTGGAATAAGCAGACCTGGATGGTGTCTCCACCTGCAGTGGAGTGGTATTCTGGGTACCTCCTGGCTTAGAGTACTGCTACGTTCTCAGTGCCCTAAGAACGCAGCTGGTTGAAAGCTGGCTTGTAGGCATGCTTCCTTCTACGAGCTGAGGTCACGGCAGGACCCTCCCGCATCCTGACTGCCCGTAGACATAGTACCCAGCATCCTAATGTTATTCGCCCTAGGAGGTTTTGCGCATAGCATGTGGAAGTGCCAGGATTCTCCTCAAGTGTATCTGATCTCAATACAGACACTGCAAACGTCCTTGTTCAATGAGAGTGTAGCTCGGTCCTAGCTCCCATCAAAGTGTCTAGCAGACATCTGCCTGCAAAGCATACACACTTCCGAGAGTTGAGCTTATGGACTGTCCCTCCCACATCCTGCCTGCAGGTACACCGCGTTCCTAACAGGCCTAGCCCTGATGGTTGCCTGAAGTGTTGTGAGAGCTAAGTGGAAAGTCCCGGCCAACAAGACTAGTGCATCCGAGCTCAATCCAGCGATTTCCTAGTTTTTCCCGTGCGAACCAGGTGCTACATCCTAAGTGCCATACGAGAGAAGCTAGCTGAACGCCTTGTCCAAAAGCAACTTACCTCGGAGAGTTGAGCTCACCCTCAGTCCCTCGCAGTTGCACACTGCCTGTAGAAAGAGTTTCCAACATCTGCATCAGAGCCGTTTGTCAGAGGCTTGTGAGATGCAAGTGGAATAAGCAGACCTGGATGGTGTCTCCAGCTGCAGTGGAGTGGTATTCTGGGTACCTCCTGGCTTAGAACACTGTTACGTTCTCAGTGCCCGAGGAACGCAGCTAGTTGAAAGCTGGCTTGTAGGCCGGCTTCCTTGTGCGAACTGACGTCAGGGCAAGGATCCTCCCGCATCCTGACTGCCCGTAGACGTAGGTCCCAGCATCCTTATGTTAGGTGCCGAAGAGGTTCTGTGAAAACCTTGTGGAAGTGCCAGGATTCTCCTCAAGTGTATCTGATCTCAATACAGACAATGCAAACGTCCTTGTTCAATGAGAGTGTAGCTCGGTCCTAGCTCCCATCAAAGTGTCTAGCAGACATCTGCCTGCAAAGCATACACACTTCCGAGAGTTGAGCTTATGGACTGTCCCTCCCACATCCTGCCTGCAGGTACACCGCGCTCCTAACAGGCCTAGCCCTGATGGTTGCCTGAAGTGTTGTGAGAGCTAAGTGGAAAGTCCCGGCCAACAAGACTAGTGCATCCGAGCTCAATCCAGCGATTTCCTAGTTTTACCCGTGCGAACCAGGTGCTACATCCTAAGTGCCATACGAGAGAAGCTAGCTGAACGCCTTGTCCAAAAGCAACTTACTTCGGAGAGTTGAGCTCACCCTCAGTCCCTCGCAGTTGCACACTGCCTGCAGAAAGAGTTTCCAACATCTGCACCACAGCCGTTTGTCATAGGCTTGTGAGACGCAAGTGGAATAAGCAGACCTGGAAGGTGTCTCCAGCTGCATTGGAGTGGTATTCTGGGTACCTCCTGGCTTAGAGTACTGCTACGTTCTCAGTGCCCTAAGAACGCAGCTGGTTGAAAGCTGGCTTGTAGGCATGCTTCCTTCTACGAGCTGAGGTCAGGGCAGGACCCTACCGCATCCTGACTGCCCGTAGACATAGTACCCAGCATCCTAATGTTATTCGCCCTACGAGGTTTTGTGCATAGCATGTTGAAGTGACAGGATTCTCCTCAAGTGTATCTGAAAATACAGACATTGCAAACGTCCTTGTTCAATGAGAGTGTAGCTCGGTCGTAGCTCCCATCAAAGTGTCTAGCAGACATCTGCCTGCAAAGCATACACACTTCCGAGAGTTGAGCTTATGGACTGTCCCTCCTACATCCTGCCTGCAGGTACACCGCGCTCCTAACAGGCCTAGCCCTGATGGTTGCCTGAAGTGTTGTGAGAGCTAAGTGGAAAGTCCCGGCCAACAAGACTAGTGCATCCGAGCTCAATCCAGCGATTTCCTAGTTTTACCCGTGCGAACCAGGTGCTACATCCTAAGTGCCATACGAGAGAAGCTAGCTGAACGCCTTGTCCAAAAGCAACTTACTTCGGAGAGTTGAGCTCACCCTCAGTCCCTCGCAGTTGCACACTGCCTGTAGAAAGAGTTTCCAACATCTGCATCAGAGCCGTTTGTCAGAGGCTTGTGAGATGCAAGTGGAATAAGCAGACCTGGATGGTGTCTCCAGCTGCAGTGGAGTGGTATTCTGGGTACCTCCTGGCTTAGAACACTGTTACGTTCTCAGTGCCCGAGGAACGCAGCTAGTTGAAAGCTGGCTTGTAGGCGTGCTTCCTTGTGCGAACTGACGTCAGGGCAGGATCCTCCCGCATCCTGACTGCCCGTAGACGTAGGTCCCAGCATCCTTATGTTAGGTGCCGAAGAGGTTCTGTGAAAACCTTGTGGAAGTGCCAGGATTCTCCTCAAGTGTATCTGATCTCAATACAGACAATGCAAACGTCCTTGTTCAATGAGAGTGTAGCTCGGTCCTAGCTCCCATCAAAGTGTCTAGCAGACATCTGCCTGCAAAGCATACACACTTCCGAGAGTTGAGCTTATGGACTGTCCCTCCCACATCCTGCCTGCAGGTACACCGCGCTCCTAACAGGCCTAGCCCTGATGGTTGCCTGAAGTGTTGTGAGAGCTAAGTGGAAAGTCCCGGCCAACAAGACTAGTGCATCCGAGCTCAATCCAGCGATTTCCTAGTTTTTCCCGTGCGAACCAGGTGCTACATCCTAAGTGCCATACGAGAGAAGCTAGCTGAACGCCTTGTCCAAAAGCAACTTACTTCGGAGAGTTGAGCTCACCCTCAGTCCCTCGCAGTTGCACACTGCCTGTAGAAAGAGTTTCCAACATCTGCATCAGAGCCGTTTGTCAGAGGCTTGTGAGACGCAAGTGGAATAAGCAGACCTGGATGGTGTCTCCAGCTGCAGTGGAGTGGTATTCTGGGTACCTCCTGGCTTAGAGTACTGCTACGTTCTCAGTGCCCGAGGAACGCAGCTAGTTGAAAGCTGGCTTGTAGGCGTGCTTCCTTGTGCGAACTGAGGTCAGGGCAGGATCCTCCCGCATCCTGACTGCCCGTAGACGTAGGTCCCAGCATCCTTATGTTAGGTGCCGAAGAGGTTCTGTGAAAACCTTGTGGAAGTGCCAGGATTCTCCTCAAGTGTATCTGATCTCAATACAGACAATGCAAACGTCCTTGTTCAATGAGAGTGTAGCTCGGTCCTAGCTCCCATCAAAGTGTCTAGCAGACATCTGCCTGCAAAGCATACACACTTCCGAGAGTTGAGCTTATGGACTGTCCCTCCCACATCCTGCCTGCAGGTACACCGCGCTCCTAACAGGCCTAGCCCTGATGGTTGCCTGAAGTGTTGTGAGAGCTAAGTGGAAAGTCCCGGCCAACAAGACTAGTGCATCCGAGCTCAATCCAGCGATTTCCTAGTTTTTCCCGTGCGAACCAGGTGCTACATCCTAAGTGCCATACGAGAGAAGCTAGCTGAACGCCTTGTCCAAAAGCAACTTACTTCGGAGAGTTGAGCTCACCCTCAGTCCCTCGCAGTTGCACACTGCCTGTAGAAAGAGTTTCCAACATCTGCATCAGAGCCGTTTGTCAGAGGCTTGTGAGATGCAAGTGGAATAAGCAGACCTGGATGGTGTCTCCAGCTGCAGTGGAGTGGTATTCTGGGTACCTCCTGGCTTAGAACACTGTTACGTTCTCAGTGCCCGAGGAATGCAGCTAGTTGAAAGCTGGCTTGTAGGCGTGCTTCCTTGTGCGAACTGACGTCAGGGCAGGATCCTCCCGCATCCTGACTGCCCGTAGACGTAGGTCCCAGCATCCTTATGTTAGGTGCCGAAGAGGTTCTGTGAAAACCTTGTGGAAGTGCCAGGATTCTCCTCAAGTGTATCTGATCTCAATACAGACAATGCAAACGTCCTTGTTCAATGAGAGTGTAGCTCGGTCCTAGCTCCCATCAAAGTGTCTAGCAGACATCTGCCTGCAAAGCATACACACTTCCGAGAGTTGAGCTTATGGACTGTCCCTCCCACATCCTGCCTGCAGGTACACCGCGCTCCTAACAGGCCTAGCCCTGATGGTTGCCTGAAGTGTTGTGAGAGCTAAGTGGAAAGTCCCGGCCAACAAGACTAGTGCATCCGAGCTCAATCCAGCGATTTCCTAGTTTTTCCCGTGCGAACCAGGTGCTACATCCTAAGTGCCATACGAGAGAAGCTAGCTGAACGCCTTGTCCAAAAGCAACTTACTTCGGAGAGTTGAGCTCACCCTCAGTCCCTCGCAGTTGCACACTGCCTGTAGAAAGAGTTTCCAACATCTGCATCAGAGCCGTTTGTCAGAGGCTTGTGAGACGCAAGTGGAATAAGCAGACCTGGATGGTGTCTCCAGCTGCAGTGGAGTGGTATTCTGGGTACCTCCTGGCTTAGAGTACTGCTACGTTCTCAGTGCCCGAGGAACGCAGCTAGTTGAAAGCTGGCTTGTAGGCGTGCTTCCTTGTGCGAACTGAGGTCAGGGCAGGATCCTCCCGCATCCTGACTGCCCGTAGACGTAGGTCCCAGCATCCTTATGTTAGGTGCCGAAGAGGTTCTGTGAAAACCTTGTGGAAGTGCCAGGATTCTCCTCAAGTGTATCTGATCTCAATACAGACAATGCAAACGTCCTTGTTCAATGAGAGTGTAGCTCGGTCCTAGCTCCCATCAAAGTGTCTAGCAGACATCTGCCTGCAAAGCATACACACTTCCGAGAGTTGAGCTTATGGACTGTCCCTCCCACATCCTGCCTGCAGGTACACCGCGCTCCTAACAGGCCTAGCCCTGATGGTTGCCTGAAGTGTTGTGAGAGCTAAGTGGAAAGTCCCGGCCAACAAGACTAGTGCATCCGAGCTCAATCCAGCGATTTCCTAGTTTTTCCCGTGCGAACCAGGTGCTACATCCTAAGTACCATACGAGAGAAGCTAGCTGAACGCCTTGTCCAAAAGCAACTTACTTCGGAGAGTTGAGCTCACCCTCAGTCCCTCGCAGTTGCACACTGCCTGCAGAAAGAGTTTCCAACATCTGCACCACAGCCGTTTGTCATAGGCTTGTGAGACGCAAGTGGAATAAGCAGACCTGGATGGTGTCTCCAGCTGCAGTGGAGTGGTATTCTGGGTACCTCCTGGCTTAGAACACTGTTACGTTCTCAGTGCCCGAGGAACGCAGCTAGTTGAAAGCTGGCTTGTAGGCGTGCTTCCTTGTGCGAACTGACGTCAGGGCAGGATCCTCCCGCATCCTGACTGCCCGTAGACGTAGGTCCCAGCATCCTTATGTTAGGTGCCGAAGAGGTTCTGTGAAAACCTTGTGGAAGTGCCAGGATTCTCCTCAAGTGTATCTGATCTCAATACAGACAATGCAAACGTCCTTGTTCAATGAGAGTGTAGCTCGGTCCTAGCTCCCATCAAAGTGTCTAGCAGACATCTGCCTGCAAAGCATACACACTTCCGAGAGTTGAGCTTATGGACTGTCCCTCCCACATCCTGCCTGCAGGTACACCGCGCTCCTAACAGGCCTAGCCCTGATGGTTGCCTGAAGTGTTGTGAGAGCTAAGTGGAAAGTCCCGGCCAACAAGACTAGTGCATCCGAGCTCAATCCAGCGATTTCCTAGTTTTACCCGTGCGAACCAGGTGCTACATCCTAAGTGCCATACGAGAGAAGCTAGCTGAACGCCTTGTCCAAAAGCAACTTACTTCGGAGAGTTGAGCTCACCCTCAGTCCCTCGCAGTTGCACACTGCCTGCAGAAAGAGTTTCCAACATCTGCACCACAGCCGTTTGTCATAGGCTTGTGAGACGCAAGTGGAATAAGCAGACCTGGATGGTGTCTCCAGCTGCAGTGGAGTGGTATTCTGGGTACCTCCTGGCTTAGAACACTGTTACGTTCTCAGTGCCCGAGGAACGCAGCTAGTTGAAAGCTGGCTTGTAGGCGTGCTTCCTTGTGCGAACTGACGTCAGGGCAGGATCCTCCCGCATCCTGACTGCGCGTAGACGTAGGTCCCAGCATCCTTATGTTAGGTGCCGAAGAGGTTCTGTGAAAACCTTGTGGAAGTGCCAGGATTCTCCTCAAGTGTATCTGATCTCAATACAGACAATGCAAACGTCCTTGTTCAATGAGAGTGTAGCTCGGTCCTAGCTCCCATCAAAGTGTCTAGCAGACATCTGCCTGCAAAGCATACACACTTCCGAGAGTTGAGCTTATGGACTGTCCCTCCCACATCCTGCCTGCAGGTACACCGCGCTCCTAACAGGCCTAGCCCTGATGGTTGCCTGAAGTGTTGTGAGAGCTAAGTGGAAAGTCCCGGCCAACAAGACTAGTGCATCCGAGCTCAATCCAGCGATTTCCTAGTTTTACCCGTGCGAACCAGGTGCTACATCCTAAGTGCCATACGAGAGAAGCTAGCTGAACGCCTTGTCCAAAAGCAACTTACTTCGGAGAGTTGAGCTCACCCTCAGTCCCTCGCAGTTGCACACTGCCTGTAGAAAGAGTTTCCAACATCTGCATCAGAGCCGTTTGTCAGAGGCTTGTGAGATGCAAGTGGAATAAGCAGACCTGGAAGGTGTCTGCAGCTGCAGTGGAGTGGTATTCTGGGTACCTCCTGGCTTAGAGTACTGCTACGTTCTCAGTGCCCTAAGAACGCAGCTGGTTGAAAGCTGGCTTGTAGGCATGCTTCGTTCTACGAGCTGAGGTCAGGGCAGGACCCTCCCGCATCCTGACTGCCCGTAGACATAGTACCCAGCATCCTAATGTTATTCGCCCTAGGAGGTTTTGTGCATAGCATGTGGAAGTGACAGGATTCTCCTCAAGATATCTGAAAATACAGACATTGCAGACGTCCTTGTTCAATGAGAGTGTAGCTAGGTCCTAGCTCCCATCAAAGTGTCTAGCAGACATCTGCCTGCAAAGCATACGCACTTCCAAGAGTTGAGCTTATGGACTATCCCTCCCACATCCTGCCTTCAAGTACCTGGCACTCCAAACAGGCCTATTCCCGATGCGTCTCTGAAGTGTTGTGAGAGCTAAGTGGAAAGTCCCTGCCCACAAGACTAGTGCATCCAAGCTGATTCCAGCGATTTCCTAGTTTTTCCCGTGCGAACCAGGTGCTACATCCTAAGTGCCATACGAGAGAAGCTACCTGAACGCCTTGTCCAAAGCAACTTACTTCGGAGAGTTGAGCTCACCCTCAGTCCCTCACAGTTGCACACTGCCTGCAGAAAGAGTTTCCAACATCTGCACCACAGCCGTTTGTCAGAGGCTTGTGAGACGCAAGTGGAATAAGCAGACCTGGATGGTGTCTCCACCTGCAGTGGAGTGGTATTCTGGGTACCTCCTGGCTTAGAGTACTGCTACGTTCTCAGTGCCCTAAGAACGCAGCTGGTTGAAAGCTGGCTTGTAGGCATGCTTCCTTCTACGAGCTGAGGTCACGGCAGGACCCTCCCGCATCCTGACTGCCCGTAGACATAGTACCCAGCATCCTAATGTTATTCGCCCTAGGAGGTTTTGCGCATAGCATGTGGAAGTGACAGGATTCTCCTCAAGTGTATCTGATCTCAATACAGACACTGCAAACGTCCTTGTTCAATGAGAGTGTAGCTCGGTCCTAGCTCCCATCAAAGTGTCTAGCAGACATCTGCCTGCAAAGCATACACACTTCCGAGAGTTGAGCTTATGGACTGTCCCTCCCACATCCTGCCTGCAGGTACACCGCGTTCCTAACAGGCCTAGCCCTGATGGTTGCCTGAAGTGTTGTGAGAGCTAAGTGGAAAGTCCCGGCCAACAAGACTAGTGCATCCGAGCTCAATCCAGCGATTTCCTAGTTTTTCCCGTGCGAACCAGGTGCTACATCCTAAGTGCCATACGAGAGAAGCTAGCTGAACGCCTTGTCCAAAAGCAACTTACCTCGGAGAGTTGAGCTCACCCTCAGTCCCTCGCAGTTGCACACTGCCTGTAGAAAGAGTTTCCAACATCTGCATCAGAGCCGTTTGTCAGAGGCTTGTGAGATGCAAGTGGAATAAGCAGACCTGGATGGTGTCTCCAGCTGCAGTGGAGTGGTATTCTGGGTACCTCCTGGCTTAGAACACTGTTACGTTCTCAGTGCCCGAGGAACGCAGCTAGTTGAAAGCTGGCTTGTAGGCCGGCTTCCTTGTGCGAACTGACGTCAGGGCAAGGATCCTCCCGCATCCAGACTGCCCGTAGACGTAGGTCCCAGCATCCTTATGTTAGGTGCCGAAGAGGTTCTGTGAAAACCTTGTGGAAGTGCCAGGATTCTCCTCAAGTGTATCTGATCTCAATACAGACAATGCAAACGTCCTTGTTCAATGAGAGTGTAGCTCGGTCCTAGCTCCCATCAAAGTGTCTAGCAGACATCTGCCTGCAAAGCATACACACTTCCGAGAGTTGAGCTTATGGACTGTCCCTCCCACATCCTGCCTGCAGGTACACCGCGCTCCTAACAGGCCTAGCCCTGATGGTTGCCTGAAGTGTTGTGAGAGCTAAGTGGAAAGTCCCGGCCAACAAGACTAGTGCATCCGAGCTCAATCCAGCGATTTCCTAGTTTTACCCGTGCGAACCAGGTGCTACATCCTAAGTGCCATACGAGAGAAGCTAGCTGAACGCCTTGTCCAAAAGCAACTTACTTCGGAGAGTTGAGCTCACCCTCAGTCCCTCGCAGTTGCACACTGCCTGTAGAAAGAGTTTCCAACATCTGCATCAGAGCCGTTTGTCAGAGGCTTGTGAGATGCAAGTGGAATAAGCAGACCTGGAAGGTGTCTCCAGCTGCAGTGGAGTGGTATTCTGGGTACCTCCTGGCTTAGAGTACTGCTACGTTCTCAGTGCCCTAAGAACGCAGCTGGTTGAAAGCTGGCTTGTAGGCATGCTTCGTTCTACGAGCTGAGGTCAGGGCAGGACCCTCCCGCATCCTGACTGCCCGTAGACATAGTACCCAGCATCCTAATGTTATTCGCCCTAGGAGGTTTTGTGCATAGCATGTGGAAGTGACAGGATTCTCCTCAAGAGTATCTGAAAATACAGACATTGCAGACGTCCTTGTTCAATGAGAGTGTAGCTAGGTCCTAGCTCCCATCAAAGTGTCTAGCAGACATCTGCCTGCAAAGCATACGCACTTCCAAGAGTTGAGCTTATGGACTATCCCTCCCACATCCTGCCTTCAAGTACCTGGCACTCCAAACAGGCCTATTCCCGATGCGTCTCTGAAGTGTTGTGAGAGCTAAGTGGAAAGTCCCTGCCCACAAGACTAGTGCATCCAAGCTGATTCCAGCGATTTCCTAGTTTTTCCCGTGCGAACCAGGTGCTACATCCTAAGTGCCATACGAGAGAAGCTACCTGAACGCCTTGTCCAAAGCAACTTACTTCGGAGAGTTGAGCTCACCCTCAGTCCCTCACAGTTGCACACTGCCTGCAGAAAGAGTTTCCAACATCTGCACCACAGCCGTTTGTCAGAGGCTTGTGAGACGCAAGTGGAATAAGCAGACCTGGATGGTGTCTCCACCTGCAGTGGAGTGGTATTCTGGGTACCTCCTGGCTTAGAGTACTGCTACGTTCTCAGTGCCCTAAGAACGCAGCTGGTTGAAAGCTGGCTTGTAGGCATGCTTCCTTCTACGAGCTGAGGTCACGGCAGGACCCTCCCGCATCCTGACTGCCCGTAGACATAGTACCCAGCATCCTAATGTTATTCGCCCTAGGAGGTTTTGCGCATAGCATGTGGAAGTGCCAGGATTCTCCTCAAGTGTATCTGATCTCAATACAGACACTGCAAACGTCCTTGTTCGATGAGAGTGTAGCTCGGTCCTAGCTCCCATCAAAGTGTCTAGCAGACATCTGCCTGCAAAGCATACACACTTCCGAGAGTTGAGCTTATGGACTGTCCCTCCCACATCCTGCCTGCAGGTACACCGCGTTCCTAACAGGCCTAGCCCTGATGGTTGCCTGAAGTGTTGTGAGAGCTAAGTGGAAAGTCCCGGCCAACAAGACTAGTGCATCCGAGCTCAATCCAGCGATTTCCTAGTTTTTCCCGTGCGAACCAGGTGCTACATCCTAAGTGCCATACGAGAGAAGCTAGCTGAACGCCTTGTCCAAAAGCAACTTACCTCGGAGAGTTGAGCTCACCCTCAGTCCCTCGCAGTTGCACACTGCCTGTAGAAAGAGTTTCCAACATCTGCATCAGAGCCGTTTGTCAGAGGCTTGTGAGATGCAAGTGGAATAAGCAGACCTGGATGGTGTCTCCAGCTGCAGTGGAGTGGTATTCTGGGTACCTCCTGGCTTAGAACACTGTTACGTTCTCAGTGCCCGAGGAACGCAGCTAGTTGAAAGCTGGCTTGTAGGCCGGCTTCCTTGTGCGAACTGACGTCAGGGCAAGGATCCTCCCGCATCCAGACTGCCCGTAGACGTAGGTCCCAGCATCCTTATGTTAGGTGCCGAAGAGGTTCTGTGAAAACCTTGTGGAAGTGCCAGGATTCTCCTCAAGTGTATCTGATCTCAATACAGACAATGCAAACGTCCTTGTTCAATGAGAGTGTAGCTCGGTCCTAGCTCCCATCAAAGTGTCTAGCAGACATCTGCCTGCAAAGCATACACACTTCCGAGAGTTGAGCTTATGGACTGTCCCTCCCACATCCTGCCTGCAGGTACACCGCGCTCCTAACAGGCCTAGCCCTGATGGTTGCCTGAAGTGTTGTGAGAGCTAAGTGGAAAGTCCCGGCCAACAAGACTAGTGCATCCGAGCTCAATCCAGCGATTTCCTAGTTTTACCCGTGCGAACCAGGTGCTACATCCTAAGTGCCATACGAGAGAAGCTAGCTGAACGCCTTGTCCAAAAGCAACTTACTTCGGAGAGTTGAGCTCACCCTCAGTCCCTCGCAGTTGCACACTGCCTGCAGAAAGAGTTTCCAACATCTGCACCACAGCCGTTTGTCATAGGCTTGTGAGACGCAAGTGGAATAAGCAGACCTGGATGGTGTCTCCAGCTGCAGTGGAGTGGTATTCTGGGTACCTCCTGGCTTAGAACACTGTTACGTTCTCAGTGCCCGAGGAACGCAGCTAGTTGAAAGCTGGCTTGTAGGCGTGCTTCCTTGTGCGAACTGACGTCAGGGCAGGATCCTCCCGCATCCTGACTGCGCGTAGACGTAGGTCCCAGCATCCTTATGTTAGGTGCCGAAGAGGTTCTGTGAAAACCTTGTGGAAGTGCCAGGATTCTCCTCAAGTGTATCTGATCTCAATACAGACAATGCAAACGTCCTTGTTCAATGAGAGTGTAGCTCGGTCCTAGCTCCCATCAAAGTGTCTAGCAGACATCTGCCTGCAAAGCATACACACTTCCGAGAGTTGAGCTTATGGACTGTCCCTCCCACATCCTGCCTGCAGGTACACCGCGCTCCTAACAGGCCTAGCCCTGATGGTTGCCTGAAGTGTTGTGAGAGCTAAGTGGAAAGTCCCGGCCAACAAGACTAGTGCATCCGAGCTCAATCCAGCGATTTCCTAGTTTTACCCGTGCGAACCAGGTGCTACATCCTAAGTGCCATACGAGAGAAGCTAGCTGAACGCCTTGTCCAAAAGCAACTTACTTCGGAGAGTTGAGCTCACCCTCAGTCCCTCGCAGTTGCACACTGCCTGTAGAAAGAGTTTCCAACATCTGCATCAGAGCCGTTTGTCAGAGGCTTGTGAGATGCAAGTGGAATAAGCAGACCTGGAAGGTGTCTCCAGCTGCAGTGGAGTGGTATTCTGGGTACCTCCTGGCTTAGAGTACTGCTACGTTCTCAGTGCCCTAAGAACGCAGCTGGTTGAAAGCTGGCTTGTAGGCATGCTTCGTTCTACGAGCTGAGGTCAGGGCAGGACCCTCCCGCATCCTGACTGCCCGTAGACATAGTACCCAGCATCCTAATGTTATTCGCCCTAGGAGGTTTTGTGCATAGCATGTGGAAGTGACAGGATTCTCCTCAAGAGTATCTGAAAATACAGACATTGCAGACGTCCTTGTTCAATGAGAGTGTAGCTAGGTACTAGCTCCCTTCAAAGTGTCTAGCAGACATCTGCCTGCAAAGCATACGCACTTCCAAGATTTGAGCTTATGGACTATCCCTCCCACATCCTGCCTTCAAGTACCTGGCACTCCAAACAGGCCTATTCCCGATGCGTCTCTGAAGTGTTGTGAGAGCTAAGTGGAAAGTCCCTGCCCACAAGACTAGTGCATCCAAGCTGATTCCAGCGATTTCCTAGTTTTTCCCGTGCGAACCAGGTGCTACATCCTAAGTGCCATACGAGAGAAGCTACCTGAACGCCTTGTCCAAAGCAACTTACTTCGGAGAGTTGAGCTCACCCTCAGTCCCTCACAGTTGCACACTGCCTGCAGAAAGAGTTTCCAACATCTGCACCACAGCCGTTTGTCAGAGGCTTGTGAGACGCAAGTGGAATAAGCAGACCTGGATGGTGTCTCCACCTGCAGTGGAGTGGTATTCTGGGTACCTCCTGGCTTAGAGTACTGCTACGTTCTCAGTGCCCTAAGAACGCAGCTGGTTGAAAGCTGGCTTGTAGGCATGCTTCCTTCTACGAGCTGAGGTCAGGGCAGGACCCTCCCGCATCCTGACTGCCCGTAGACATAGTACCCAGCATCCTAATGTTATTCGCCCTAGGAGGTTTTGCGCATAGCATGTGGAAGTGACAGGATTCTCCTCAAGTGTATCTGATCTCAATACAGACACTGCAAACGTCCTTGTTCAATGAGAGTGTAGCTCGGTCCTAGCTCCCATCAAAGTGTCTAGCAGACATCTGCCTGCAAAGCATACACACTTCCGAGAGTTGAGCTTATGGACTGTCCCTCCCACATCCTGCCTGCAGGTACACCGCGTTCCTAACAGGCCTAGCCCTGATGGTTGCCTGAAGTGTTGTGAGAGCTAAGTGGAAAGTCCCGGCCAACAAGACTAGTGCATCCGAGCTCAATCCAGCGATTTCCTAGTTTTTCCCGTGCGAACCAGGTGCTACATCCTAAGTGCCATACGAGAGAAGCTAGCTGAACGCCTTGTCCAAAAGCAACTTACCTCGGAGAGTTGAGCTCACCCTCAGTCCCTCGCAGTTGCACACTGCCTGTAGAAAGAGTTTCCAACATCTGCATCAGAGCCGTTTGTCAGAGGCTTGTGAGATGCAAGTGGAATAAGCAGACCTGGATGGTGTCTCCAGCTGCAGTGGAGTGGTATTCTGGGTACCTCCTGGCTTAGAACACTGTTACGTTCTCAGTGCCCGAGGAACGCAGCTAGTTGAAAGCTGGCTTGTAGGCCGGCTTCCTTGTGCGAACTGACGTCAGGGCAAGGATCCTCCCGCATCCTGACTGCCCGTAGACGTAGGTCCCAGCATCCTTATGTTAGGTGCCGAAGAGGTTCTGTGAAAACCTTGTGGAAGTGCCAGGATTCTCCTCAAGTGTATCTGATCTCAATACAGACAATGCAAACGTCCTTGTTCAATGAGAGTGTAGCTCGGTCCTAGCTCCCATCAAAGTGTCTAGCAGACATCTGCCTGCAAAGCATACACACTTCCGAGAGTTGAGCTTATGGACTGTCCCTCCCACATCCTGCCTGCAGGTACACCGCGCTCCTAACAGGCCTAGCCCTGATGGTTGCCTGAAGTGTTGTGAGAGCTAAGTGGAAAGTCCCGGCCAACAAGACTAGTGCATCCGAGCTCAATCCAGCGATTTCCTAGTTTTACCCGTGCGAACCAGGTGCTACATCCTAAGTGCCATACGAGAGAAGCTAGCTGAACGCCTTGTCCAAAAGCAACTTACTTCGGAGAGTTGAGCTCACCCTCAGTCCCTCGCAGTTGCACACTGCCTGCAGAAAGAGTTTCCAACATCTGCACCACAGCCGTTTGTCATAGGCTTGTGAGACGCAAGTGGAATAAGCAGACCTGGATGGTGTCTCCAGCTGCAGTGGAGTGGTATTCTGGGTACCTCCTGGCTTAGAACACTGTTACGTTCTCAGTGCCCGAGGAACGCAGCTAGTTGAAAGCTGGCTTGTAGGCGTGCTTCCTTGTGCGAACTGACGTCAGGGCAGGATCCTCCCGCATCCTGACTGCGCGTAGACGTAGGTCCCAGCATCCTTATGTTAGGTGCCGAAGAGGTTCTGTGAAAACCTTGTGGAAGTGCCAGGATTCTCCTCAAGTGTATATGATCTCAATACAGACAATGCAAACGTCCTTGTTCAATGAGAGTGTAGCTCGGTCCTAGCTCCCATCAAAGTGTCTAGCAGACATCTGCCTGCAAAGCATACACACTTCCGAGAGTTGAGCTTATGGACTGTCCCTCCCACATCCTGCCTGCAGGTACACCGCGCTCCTAACAGGCCTAGCCCTGATGGTTGCCTGAAGTGTTGTGAGAGCTAAGTGGAAAGTCCCGGCCAACAAGACTAGTGCATCCGAGCTCAATCCAGCGATTTCCTAGTTTTACCCGTGCGAACCAGGTGCTACATCCTAAGTGCCATACGAGAGAAGCTAGCTGAACGCCTTGTCCAAAAGCAACTTACTTCGGAGAGTTGAGCTCACCCTCAGTCCCTCGCAGTTGCACACTGCCTGTAGAAAGAGTTTCCAACATCTGCATCAGAGCCGTTTGTCAGAGGCTTGTGAGATGCAAGTGGAATAAGCAGACCTGGATGGTGTCTCCAGCTGCAGTGGAGTGGTATTCTGGGTACCTCCTGGCTTAGAACACTGTTACGTTCTCAGTGCCCGAGGAACGCAGCTAGTTGAAAGCTGGCTTGTAGGCGTGCTTCCTTGTGCGAACTGACGTCAGGGCAGGATCCTCCCGCATCCTGACTGCGCGTAGACGTAGGTCCCAGCATCCTTATGTTAGGTGCCGAAGAGGTTCTGTGAAAACCTTGTGGAAGTGCCAGGATTCTCCTCAAGTGTATCTGATCTCAATACAGACAATGCAAACGTCCTTGTTCAATGAGAGTGTAGCTCGGTCCTAGCTCCCATCAAAGTGTCTAGCAGACATCTGCCTGCAAAGCATACACACTTCCGAGAGTTGAGCTTATGGACTGTCCCTCCCACATCCTGCCTGCAGGTACACCGCGCTCCTAACAGGCCTAGCCCTGATGGTTGCCTGAAGTGTTGTGAGAGCTAAGTGGAAAGTCCCGGCCAACAAGACTAGTGCATCCGAGCTCAATCCAGCGATTTCCTAGTTTTTCCCGTGCGAACCAGGTGCTACATCCTAAGTGCCATACGAGAGAAGCTAGCTGAACGCCTTGTCCAAAAGCAACTTACTTCGGAGAGTTGAGCTCACCCTCAGTCCCTCGCAGTTGCACACTGCCTGTAGAAAGAGTTTCCAACATCTGCATCAGAGCCGTTTGTCAGAGGCTTGTGAGACGCAAGTGGAATAAGCAGACCTGGATGGTGTCTCCAGCTGCAGTGGAGTGGTATTCTGGGTACCTCCTGGCTTAGAGTACTGCTACGTTCTCAGTGCCCGAGGAACGCAGCTAGTTGAAAGCTGGCTTGTAGGCGTGCTTCCTTGTGCGAACTGAGGTCAGGGCAGGATCCTCCCGCATCCTGACTGCCCGTAGACGTAGGTCCCAGCATCCTTATGTTAGGTGCCGAAGAGGTTCTGTGAAAACCTTGTGGAAGTGCCAGGATTCTCCTCAAGTGTATCTGATCTCAATACAGACAATGCAAACGTCCTTGTTCAATGAGAGTGTAGCTCGGTCCTAGCTCCCATCAAAGTGTCTAGCAGACATCTGCCTGCAAAGCATACACACTTCCGAGAGTTGAGCTTATGGACTGTCCCTCCCACATCCTGCCTGCAGGTACACCGCGCTCCTAACAGGCCTAGCCCTGATGGTTGCCTGAAGTGTTGTGAGAGCTAAGTGGAAAGTCCCGGCCAACAAGACTAGTGCATCCGAGCTCAATCCAGCGATTTCCTAGTTTTTCCCGTGCGAACCAGGTGCTACATCCTAAGTGCCATACGAGAGAAGCTAGCTGAACGCCTTGTCCAAAAGCAACTTACTTCGGAGAGTTGAGCTCACCCTCAGTCCCTCGCAGTTGCACACTGCCTGTAGAAAGAGTTTCCAACATCTGCATCAGAGCCGTTTGTCAGAGGCTTGTGAGATGCAAGTGGAATAAGCAGACCTGGATGGTGTCTCCAGCTGCAGTGGAGTGGTATTCTGGGTACCTCCTGGCTTAGAACACTGTTACGTTCTCAGTGCCCGAGGAACGCAGCTAGTTGAAAGCTGGCTTGTAGGCGTGCTTCCTTGTGCGAACTGACGTCAGGGCAGGATCCTCCCGCATCCTGACTGCCCGTAGACGTAGGTCCCAGCATCCTTATGTTAGGTGCCGAAGAGGTTCTGTGAAAACCTTGTGGAAGTGCCAGGATTCTCCTCAAGTGTATCTGATCTCAATACAGACAATGCAAACGTCCTTGTTCAATGAGAGTGTAGCTCGGTCCTAGCTCCCATCAAAGTGTCTAGCAGACATCTGCCTGCAAAGCATACACACTTCCGAGAGTTGAGCTTATGGACTGTCCCTCCCACATCCTGCCTGCAGGTACACCGCGCTCCTAACAGGCCTAGCCCTGATGGTTGCCTGAAGTGTTGTGAGAGCTAAGTGGAAAGTCCCGGCCAACAAGACTAGTGCATCCGAGCTCAATCCAGCGATTTCCTAGTTTTTCCCGTGCGAACCAGGTGCTACATCCTAAGTGCCATACGAGAGAAGCTAGCTGAACGCCTTGTCCAAAAGCAACTTACTTCGGAGAGTTGAGCTCACCCTCAGTCCCTCGCAGTTGCACACTGCCTGTAGAAAGAGTTTCCAACATCTGCATCAGAGCCGTTTGTCAGAGGCTTGTGAGACGCAAGTGGAATAAGCAGACCTGGATGGTGTCTCCAGCTGCAGTGGAGTGGTATTCTGGGTACCTCCTGGCTTAGAGTACTGCTACGTTCTCAGTGCCCGAGGAACGCAGCTAGTTGAAAGCTGGCTTGTAGGCGTGCTTCCTTGTGCGAACTGAGGTCAGGGCAGGATCCTCCCGCATCCTGACTGCCCGTAGACGTAGGTCCCAGCATCCTTATGTTAGGTGCCGAAGAGGTTCTGTGAAAACCTTGTGGAAGTGCCAGGATTCTCCTCAAGTGTATCTGATCTCAATACAGACAATGCAAACGTCCTTGTTCAATGAGAGTGTAGCTCGGTCCTAGCTCCCATCAAAGTGTCTAGCAGACATCTGCCTGCAAAGCATACACACTTCCGAGAGTTGAGCTTATGGACTGTCCCTCCCACATCCTGCCTGCAGGTACACCGCGCTCCTAACAGGCCTAGCCCTGATGGTTGCCTGAAGTGTTGTGAGAGCTAAGTGGAAAGTCCCGGCCAACAAGACTAGTGCATCCGAGCTCAATCCAGCGATTTCCTAGTTTTTCCCGTGCGAACCAGGTGCTACATCCTAAGTACCATACGAGAGAAGCTAGCTGAACGCCTTGTCCAAAAGCAACTTACTTCGGAGAGTTGAGCTCACCCTCAGTCCCTCGCAGTTGCACACTGCCTGCAGAAAGAGTTTCCAACATCTGCACCACAGCCGTTTGTCATAGGCTTGTGAGACGCAAGTGGAATAAGCAGACCTGGATGGTGTCTCCAGCTGCAGTGGAGTGGTATTCTGGGTACCTCCTGGCTTAGAACACTGTTACGTTCTCAGTGCCCGAGGAACGCAGCTAGTTGAAAGCTGGCTTGTAGGCGTGCTTCCTTGTGCGAACTGACGTCAGGGCAGGATCCTCCCGCATCCTGACTGCCCGTAGACGTAGGTCCCAGCATCCTTATGTTAGGTGCCGAAGAGGTTCTGTGAAAACCTTGTGGAAGTGCCAGGATTCTCCTCAAGTGTATCTGATCTCAATACAGACAATGCAAACGTCCTTGTTCAATGAGAGTGTAGCTCGGTCCTAGCTCCCATCAAAGTGTCTAGCAGACATCTGCCTGCAAAGCATACACACTTCCGAGAGTTGAGCTTATGGACTGTCCCTCCCACATCCTGCCTGCAGGTACACCGCGCTCCTAACAGGCCTAGCCCTGATGGTTGCCTGAAGTGTTGTGAGAGCTAAGTGGAAAGTCCCGGCCAACAAGACTAGTGCATCCGAGCTCAATCCAGCGATTTCCTAGTTTTTCCCGTGCGAACCAGGTGCTACATCCTAAGTGCCATACGAGAGAAGCTAGCTGAACGCCTTGTCCAAAAGCAACTTACTTCGGAGAGTTGAGCTCACCCTCAGTCCCTCGCAGTTGCACACTGCCTGCAGAAAGAGTTTCCAACATCTGCACCACAGCCGTTTGTCATAGGCTTGTGAGACGCAAGTGGAATAAGCAGACCTGGATGGTGTCTCCAGCTGCAGTGGAGTGGTATTCTGGGTACCTCCTGGCTTAGAACACTGTTACGTTCTCAGTGCCCGAGGAACGCAGCTAGTTGAAAGCTGGCTTGTAGGCGTGCTTCCTTGTGCGAACTGACGTCAGGGCAGGATCCTCCCGCATCCTGACTGCGCGTAGACGTAGGTCCCAGCATCCTTATGTTAGGTGCCGAAGAGGTTCTGTGAAAACCTTGTGGAAGTGCCAGGATTCTCCTCAAGTGTATCTGATCTCAATACAGACAATGCAAACGTCCTTGTTCAATGAGAGTGTAGCTCGGTCCTAGCTCCCATCAAAGTGTCTAGCAGACATCTGCCTGCAAAGCATACACACTTCCGAGAGTTGAGCTTATGGACTGTCCCTCCCACATCCTGCCTGCAGGTACACCGCGCTCCTAACAGGCCTAGCCCTGATGGTTGCCTGAAGTGTTGTGAGAGCTAAGTGGAAAGTCCCGGCCAACAAGACTAGTGCATCCGAGCTCAATCCAGCGATTTCCTAGTTTTACCCGTGCGAACCAGGTGCTACATCCTAAGTGCCATACGAGAGAAGCTAGCTGAACGCCTTGTCCAAAAGCAACTTACTTCGGAGAGTTGAGCTCACCCTCAGTCCCTCGCAGATGCACACTGCCTGTAGAAAGAGTTTCCAACATCTGCATCAGAGCCGTTTGTCAGAGGCTTGTGAGATGCAAGTGGAATAAGCAGACCTGGAAGGTGTCTGCAGCTGCAGTGGAGTGGTATTCTGGGTACCTCCTGGCTTAGAGTACTGCTACGTTCTCAGTGCCCTAAGAACGCAGCTGGTTGAAAGCTGGCTTGTAGGCATGCTTCGTTCTACGAGCTGAGGTCAGGGCAGGACCCTCCCGCATCCTGACTGCCCGTAGACATAGTACCCAGCATCCTAATGTTATTCGCCCTAGGAGGTTTTGTGCATAGCATGTGGAAGTGACAGGATTCTCCTCAAGATATCTGAAAATACAGACATTGCAGACGTCCTTGTTCAATGAGAGTGTAGCTAGGTCCTAGCTCCCATCAAAGTGTCTAGCAGACATCTGCCTGCAAAGCATACGCACTTCCAAGAGTTGAGCTTATGGACTATCCCTCCCACATCCTGCCTTCAAGTACCTGGCACTCCAAACAGGCCTATTCCCGATGCGTCTCTGAAGTGTTGTGAGAGCTAAGTGGAAAGTCCCTGCCCACAAGACTAGTGCATCCAAGCTGATTCCAGCGATTTCCTAGTTTTTCCCGTGCGAACCAGGTGCTACATCCTAAGTGCCATACGAGAGAAGCTACCTGAACGCCTTGTCCAAAGCAACTTACTTCGGAGAGTTGAGCTCACCCTCAGTCCCTCACAGTTGCACACTGCCTGCAGAAAGAGTTTCCAACATCTGCACCACAGCCGTTTGTCAGAGGCTTGTGAGACGCAAGTGGAATAAGCAGACCTGGATGGTGTCTCCACCTGTAGTGGAGTGGTATTCTGGGTACCTCCTGGCTTAGAGTACTGCTACGTTCTCAGTGCCCTAAGAACGCAGCTGGTTGAAAGCTGGCTTGTAGGCATGCTTCCTTCTACGAGCTGAGGTCACGGCAGGACCCTCCCGCATCCTGACTGCCCGTAGACATAGTACCCAGCATCCTAATGTTATTCGCCCTAGGAGGTTTTGCGCATAGCATGTGGAAGTGACAGGATTCTCCTCAAGTGTATCTGATCTCAATACAGACACTGCAAACGTCCTTGTTCAATGAGAGTGTAGCTCGGTCCTAGCTCCCATCAAAGTGTCTAGCAGACATCTGCCTGCAAAGCATACACACTTCCGAGAGTTGAGCTTATGGACTGTCCCTCCCACATCCTGCCTGCAGGTACACCGCGTTCCTAACAGGCCTAGCCCTGATGGTTGCCTGAAGTGTTGTGAGAGCTAAGTGGAAAGTCCCGGCCAACAAGACTAGTGCATCCGAGCTCAATCCAGCGATTTCCTAGTTTTTCCCGTGCGAACCAGGTGCTACATCCTAAGTGCCATACGAGAGAAGCTAGCTGAACGCCTTGTCCAAAAGCAACTTACCTCGGAGAGTTGAGCTCACCCTCAGTCCCTCGCAGTTGCACACTGCCTGTAGAAAGAGTTTCCAACATCTGCATCAGAGCCGTTTGTCAGAGGCTTGTGAGATGCAAGTGGAATAAGCAGACCTGGATGGTGTCTCCAGCTGCAGTGGAGTGGTATTCTGGGTACCTCCTGGCTTAGAACACTGTTACGTTCTCAGTGCCCGAGGAACGCAGCTAGTTGAAAGCTGGCTTGTAGGCCGGCTTCCTTGTGCGAACTGACGTCAGGGCAAGGATCCTCCCGCATCCAGACTGCCCGTAGACGTAGGTCCCAGCATCCTTATGTTAGGTGCCGAAGAGGTTCTGTGAAAACCTTGTGGAAGTGCCAGGATTCTCCTCAAGTGTATCTGATCTCAATACAGACAATGCAAACGTCCTTGTTCAATGAGAGTGTAGCTCGGTCCTAGCTCCCATCAAAGTGTCTAGCAGACATCTGCCTGCAAAGCATACACACTTCCGAGAGTTGAGCTTATGGACTGTCCCTCCCACATCCTGCCTGCAGGTACACCGCGCTCCTAACAGGCCTAGCCCTGATGGTTGCCTGAAGTGTTGTGAGAGCTAAGTGGAAAGTCCCGGCCAACAAGACTAGTGCATCCGAGCTCAATCCAGCGATTTCCTAGTTTTACCCGTGCGAACCAGGTGCTACATCCTAAGTGCCATACGAGAGAAGCTAGCTGAACGCCTTGTCCAAAAGCAACTTACTTCGGAGAGTTGAGCTCACCCTCAGTCCCTCGCAGTTGCACACTGCCTGTAGAAAGAGTTTCCAACATCTGCATCAGAGCCGTTTGTCAGAGGCTTGTGAGATGCAAGTGGAATAAGCAGACCTGGAAGGTGTCTCCAGCTGCAGTGGAGTGGTATTCTGGGTACCTCCTGGCTTAGAGTACTGCTACGTTCTCAGTGCCCTAAGAACGCAGCTGGTTGAAAGCTGGCTTGTAGGCATGCTTCGTTCTACGAGCTGAGGTCAGGGCAGGACCCTCCCGCATCCTGACTGCCCGTAGACATAGTACCCAGCATCCTAATGTTATTCGCCCTAGGAGGTTTTGTGCATAGCATGTGGAAGTGACAGGATTCTCCTCAAGAGTATCTGAAAATACAGACATTGCAGACGTCCTTGTTCAATGAGAGTGTAGCTAGGTCCTAGCTCCCATCAAAGTGTCTAGCAGACATCTGCCTGCAAAGCATACGCACTTCCAAGAGTTGAGCTTATGGACTATCCCTCCCACATCCTGCCTTCAAGTACCTGGCACTCCAAACAGGCCTATTCCCGATGCGTCTCTGAAGTGTTGTGAGAGCTAAGTGGAAAGTCCCTGCCCACAAGACTAGTGCATCCAAGCTGATTCCAGCGATTTCCTAGTTTTTCCCGTGCGAACCAGGTGCTACATCCTAAGTGCCATACGAGAGAAGCTACCTGAACGCCTTGTCCAAAGCAACTTACTTCGGAGAGTTGAGCTCACCCTCAGTCCCTCACAGTTGCACACTGCCTGCAGAAAGAGTTTCCAACATCTGCACCACAGCCGTTTGTCAGAGGCTTGTGAGACGCAAGTGGAATAAGCAGACCTGGATGGTGTCTCCACCTGCAGTGGAGTGGTATTCTGGGTACCTCCTGGCTTAGAGTACTGCTACGTTCTCAGTGCCCTAAGAACGCAGCTGGTTGAAAGCTGGCTTGTAGGCATGCTTCCTTCTACGAGCTGAGGTCACGGCAGGACCCTCCCGCATCCTGACTGCCCGTAGACATAGTACCCAGCATCCTAATGTTATTCGCCCTAGGAGGTTTTGCGCATAGCATGTGGAAGTGCCAGGATTCTCCTCAAGTGTATCTGATCTCAATACAGACACTGCAAACGTCCTTGTTCGATGAGAGTGTAGCTCGGTCCTAGCTCCCATCAAAGTGTCTAGCAGACATCTGCCTGCAAAGCATACACACTTCCGAGAGTTGAGCTTATGGACTGTCCCTCCCACATCCTGCCTGCAGGTACACCGCGTTCCTAACAGGCCTAGCCCTGATGGTTGCCTGAAGTGTTGTGAGAGCTAAGTGGAAAGTCCCGGCCAACAAGACTAGTGCATCCGAGCTCAATCCAGCGATTTCCTAGTTTTTCCCGTGCGAACCAGGTGCTACATCCTAAGTGCCATACGAGAGAAGCTAGCTGAACGCCTTGTCCAAAAGCAACTTACCTCGGAGAGTTGAGCTCACCCTCAGTCCCTCGCAGTTGCACACTGCCTGTAGAAAGAGTTTCCAACATCTGCATCAGAGCCGTTTGTCAGAGGCTTGTGAGATGCAAGTGGAATAAGCAGACCTGGATGGTGTCTCCAGCTGCAGTGGAGTGGTATTCTGGGTACCTCCTGGCTTAGAACACTGTTACGTTCTCAGTGCCCGAGGAACGCAGCTAGTTGAAAGCTGGCTTGTAGGCCGGCTTCCTTGTGCGAACTGACGTCAGGGCAAGGATCCTCCCGCATCCAGACTGCCCGTAGACGTAGGTCCCAGCATCCTTATGTTAGGTGCCGAAGAGGTTCTGTGAAAACCTTGTGGAAGTGCCAGGATTCTCCTCAAGTGTATCTGATCTCAATACAGACAATGCAAACGTCCTTGTTCAATGAGAGTGTAGCTCGGTCCTAGCTCCCATCAAAGTGTCTAGCAGACATCTGCCTGCAAAGCATACACACTTCCGAGAGTTGAGCTTATGGACTGTCCCTCCCACATCCTGCCTGCAGGTACACCGCGCTCCTAACAGGCCTAGCCCTGATGGTTGCCTGAAGTGTTGTGAGAGCTAAGTGGAAAGTCCCGGCCAACAAGACTAGTGCATCCGAGCTCAATCCAGCGATTTCCTAGTTTTACCCGTGCGAACCAGGTGCTACATCCTAAGTGCCATACGAGAGAAGCTAGCTGAACGCCTTGTCCAAAAGCAACTTACTTCGGAGAGTTGAGCTCACCCTCAGTCCCTCGCAGTTGCACACTGCCTGCAGAAAGAGTTTCCAACATCTGCACCACAGCCGTTTGTCATAGGCTTGTGAGACGCAAGTGGAATAAGCAGACCTGGATGGTGTCTCCAGCTGCAGTGGAGTGGTATTCTGGGTACCTCCTGGCTTAGAACACTGTTACGTTCTCAGTGCCCGAGGAACGCAGCTAGTTGAAAGCTGGCTTGTAGGCGTGCTTCCTTGTGCGAACTGACGTCAGGGCAGGATCCTCCCGCATCCTGACTGCGCGTAGACGTAGGTCCCAGCATCCTTATGTTAGGTGCCGAAGAGGTTCTGTGAAAACCTTGTGGAAGTGCCAGGATTCTCCTCAAGTGTATCTGATCTCAATACAGACAATGCAAACGTCCTTGTTCAATGAGAGTGTAGCTCGGTCCTAGCTCCCATCAAAGTGTCTAGCAGACATCTGCCTGCAAAGCATACACACTTCCGAGAGTTGAGCTTATGGACTGTCCCTCCCACATCCTGCCTGCAGGTACACCGCGCTCCTAACAGGCCTAGCCCTGATGGTTGCCTGAAGTGTTGTGAGAGCTAAGTGGAAAGTCCCGGCCAACAAGACTAGTGCATCCGAGCTCAATCCAGCGATTTCCTAGTTTTACCCGTGCGAACCAGGTGCTACATCCTAAGTGCCATACGAGAGAAGCTAGCTGAACGCCTTGTCCAAAAGCAACTTACTTCGGAGAGTTGAGCTCACCCTCAGTCCCTCGCAGTTGCACACTGCCTGTAGAAAGAGTTTCCAACATCTGCATCAGAGCCGTTTGTCAGAGGCTTGTGAGATGCAAGTGGAATAAGCAGACCTGGAAGGTGTCTCCAGCTGCAGTGGAGTGGTATTCTGGGTACCTCCTGGCTTAGAGTACTGCTACGTTCTCAGTGCCCTAAGAACGCAGCTGGTTGAAAGCTGGCTTGTAGGCATGCTTCGTTCTACGAGCTGAGGTCAGGGCAGGACCCTCCCGCATCCTGACTGCCCGTAGACATAGTACCCAGCATCCTAATGTTATTCGCCCTAGGAGGTTTTGTGCATAGCATGTGGAAGTGACAGGATTCTCCTCAAGAGTATCTGAAAATACAGACATTGCAGACGTCCTTGTTCAATGAGAGTGTAGCTAGGTACTAGCTCCCTTCAAAGTGTCTAGCAGACATCTGCCTGCAAAGCATACGCACTTCCAAGATTTGAGCTTATGGACTATCCCTCCCACATCCTGCCTTCAAGTACCTGGCACTCCAAACAGGCCTATTCCCGATGCGTCTCTGAAGTGTTGTGAGAGCTAAGTGGAAAGTCCCTGCCCACAAGACTAGTGCATCCAAGCTGATTCCAGCGATTTCCTAGTTTTTCCCGTGCGAACCAGGTGCTACATCCTAAGTGCCATACGAGAGAAGCTACCTGAACGCCTTGTCCAAAGCAACTTACTTCGGAGAGTTGAGCTCACCCTCAGTCCCTCACAGTTGCACACTGCCTGCAGAAAGAGTTTCCAACATCTGCACCACAGCCGTTTGTCAGAGGCTTGTGAGACGCAAGTGGAATAAGCAGACCTGGATGGTGTCTCCACCTGCAGTGGAGTGGTATTCTGGGTACCTCCTGGCTTAGAGTACTGCTACGTTCTCAGTGCCCTAAGAACGCAGCTGGTTGAAAGCTGGCTTGTAGGCATGCTTCCTTCTACGAGCTGAGGTCACGGCAGGACCCTCCCGCATCCTGACTGCCCGTAGACATAGTACCCAGCATCCTAATGTTATTCGCCCTAGGAGGTTTTGCGCATAGCATGTGGAAGTGACAGGATTCTCCTCAAGTGTATCTGATCTCAATACAGACACTGCAAACGTCCTTGTTCAATGAGAGTGTAGCTCGGTCCTAGCTCCCATCAAAGTGTCTAGCAGACATCTGCCTGCAAAGCATACACACTTCCGAGAGTTGAGCTTATGGACTGTCCCTCCCACATCCTGCCTGCAGGTACACCGCGTTCCTAACAGGCCTAGCCCTGATGGTTGCCTGAAGTGTTGTGAGAGCTAAGTGGAAAGTCCCGGCCAACAAGACTAGTGCATCCGAGCTCAATCCAGCGATTTCCTAGTTTTTCCCGTGCGAACCAGGTGCTACATCCTAAGTGCCATACGAGAGAAGCTAGCTGAACGCCTTGTCCAAAAGCAACTTACCTCGGAGAGTTGAGCTCACCCTCAGTCCCTCGCAGTTGCACACTGCCTGTAGAAAGAGTTTCCAACATCTGCATCAGAGCCGTTTGTCAGAGGCTTGTGAGATGCAAGTGGAATAAGCAGACCTGGATGGTGTCTCCAGCTGCAGTGGAGTGGTATTCTGGGTACCTCCTGGCTTAGAACACTGTTACGTTCTCAGTGCCCGAGGAACGCAGCTAGTTGAAAGCTGGCTTGTAGGCCGGCTTCCTTGTGCGAACTGACGTCAGGGCAAGGATCCTCCCGCATCCTGACTGCCCGTAGACGTAGGTCCCAGCATCCTTATGTTAGGTGCCGAAGAGGTTCTGTGAAAACCTTGTGGAAGTGCCAGGATTCTCCTCAAGTGTATCTGATCTCAATACAGACAATGCAAACGTCCTTGTTCAATGAGAGTGTAGCTCGGTCCTAGCTCCCATCAAAGTGTCTAGCAGACATCTGCCTGCAAAGCATACACACTTCCGAGAGTTGAGCTTATGGACTGTCCCTCCCACATCCTGCCTGCAGGTACACCGCGCTCCTAACAGGCCTAGCCCTGATGGTTGCCTGAAGTGTTGTGAGAGCTAAGTGGAAAGTCCCGGCCAACAAGACTAGTGCATCCGAGCTCAATCCAGCGATTTCCTAGTTTTACCCGTGCGAACCAGGTGCTACATCCTAAGTGCCATACGAGAGAAGCTAGCTGAACGCCTTGTCCAAAAGCAACTTACTTCGGAGAGTTGAGCTCACCCTCAGTCCCTCGCAGTTGCACACTGCCTGCAGAAAGAGTTTCCAACATCTGCACCACAGCCGTTTGTCATAGGCTTGTGAGACGCAAGTGGAATAAGCAGACCTGGATGGTGTCTCCAGCTGCAGTGGAGTGGTATTCTGGGTACCTCCTGGCTTAGAACACTGTTACGTTCTCAGTGCCCGAGGAACGCAGCTAGTTGAAAGCTGGCTTGTAGGCGTGCTTCCTTGTGCGAACTGACGTCAGGGCAGGATCCTCCCGCATCCTGACTGCGCGTAGACGTAGGTCCCAGCATCCTTATGTTAGGTGCCGAAGAGGTTCTGTGAAAACCTTGTGGAAGTGCCAGGATTCTCCTCAAGTGTATATGATCTCAATACAGACAATGCAAACGTCCTTGTTCAATGAGAGTGTAGCTCGGTCCTAGCTCCCATCAAAGTGTCTAGCAGACATCTGCCTGCAAAGCATACACACTTCCGAGAGTTGAGCTTATGGACTGTCCCTCCCACATCCTGCCTGCAGGTACACCGCGCTCCTAACAGGCCTAGCCCTGATGGTTGCCTGAAGTGTTGTGAGAGCTAAGTGGAAAGTCCCGGCCAACAAGACTAGTGCATCCGAGCTCAATCCAGCGATTTCCTAGTTTTACCCGTGCGAACCAGGTGCTACATCCTAAGTGCCATACGAGAGAAGCTAGCTGAACGCCTTGTCCAAAAGCAACTTACTTCGGAGAGTTGAGCTCACCCTCAGTCCCTCGCAGTTGCACACTGCCTGTAGAAAGAGTTTCCAACATCTGCATCAGAGCCGTTTGTCAGAGGCTTGTGAGATGCAAGTGGAATAAGCAGACCTGGATGGTGTCTCCAGCTGCAGTGGAGTGGTATTCTGGGTACCTCCTGGCTTAGAACACTGTTACGTTCTCAGTGCCCGAGGAACGCAGCTAGTTGAAAGCTGGCTTGTAGGCGTGCTTCCTTGTGCGAACTGACGTCAGGGCAGGATCCTCCCGCATCCTGACTGCGCGTAGACGTAGGTCCCAGCATCCTTATGTTAGGTGCCGAAGAGGTTCTGTGAAAACCTTGTGGAAGTGCCAGGATTCTCCTCAAGTGTATCTGATCTCAATACAGACAATGCAAACGTCCTTGTTCAATGAGAGTGTAGCTCGGTCCTAGCTCCCATCAAAGTGTCTAGCAGACATCTGCCTGCAAAGCATACACACTTCCGAGAGTTGAGCTTATGGACTGTCCCTCCCACATCCTGCCTGCAGGTACACCGCGCTCCTAACAGGCCTAGCCCTGATGGTTGCCTGAAGTGTTGTGAGAGCTAAGTGGAAAGTCCCGGCCAACAAGACTAGTGCATCCGAGCTCAATCCAGCGATTTCCTAGTTTTACCCGTGCGAACCAGGTGCTACATCCTAAGTGCCATACGAGAGAAGCTAGCTGAACGCCTTGTCCAAAAGCAACTTACTTCGGAGAGTTGATCTCACCCTCAGTCCCTCGCAGTTGCACACTGCCTGTAGAAAGAGTTTCCAACATCTGCATCAGAGCCGTTTGTCAGAGGCTTGTGAGATGCAAGTGGAATAAGCAGACCTGGAAGGTGTCTCCAGCTGCAGTGGAGTGGTATTCTGGGTACCTCCTGGCTTAGAGTACTGCTACGTTCTCAGTGCCCTAAGAACGCAGCTGGTTGAAAGCTGGCTTGTAGGCATGCTTCGTTCTACGAGCTGAGGTCAGGGCAGGACCCTCCCGCATCCTGACTGCCCGTAGACATAGTACCCAGCATCCTAATGTTATTCGCCCTAGGAGGTTTTGTGCATAGCATGTGGAAGTGACAGGATTCTCCTCAAGAGTATCTGAAAATACAGACATTGCAGACGTCCTTGTTCAATGAGAGTGTAGCTAGGTCCTAGCTCCCATCAAAGTGTCTAGCAGACATCTGCCTGCAAAGCATACGCACTTCCAAGAGTTGAGCTTATGGACTATCCCTCCCACATCCTGCCTTCAAGTACCTGGCACTCCAAACAGGCCTATTCCCGATGCGTCTCTGAAGTGTTGTGAGAGCTAAGTGGAAAGTCCCTGCCCACAAGACTAGTGCATCCAAGCTGATTCCAGCGATTTCCTAGTTTTTCCCGTGCGAACCAGGTGCTACATCCTAAGTGCCATACGAGAGAAGCTACCTGAACGCCTTGTCCAAAGCAACTTACTTCGGAGAGTTGAGCTCACCCTCAGTCCCTCACAGTTGCACACTGCCTGCAGAAAGAGTTTCCAACATCTGCACCACAGCCGTTTGTCAGAGGCTTGTGAGACGCAAGTGGAATAAGCAGACCTGGATGGTGTCTCCACCTGCAGTGGAGTGGTATTCTGGGTACCTCCTGGCTTAGAGTACTGCTACGTTCTCAGTGCCCTAAGAACGCAGCTGGTTGAAAGCTGGCTTGTAGGCATGCTTCCTTCTACGAGCTGAGGTCACGGCAGGACCCTCCCGCATCCTGACTGCCCGTAGACATAGTACCCAGCATCCTAATGTTATTCGCCCTAGGAGGTTTTGCGCATAGCATGTGGAAGTGCCAGGATTCTCCTCAAGTGTATCTGATCTCAATACAGACACTGCAAACGTCCTTGTTCGATGAGAGTGTAGCTCGGTCCTAGCTCCCATCAAAGTGTCTAGCAGACATCTGCCTGCAAAGCATACACACTTCCGAGAGTTGAGCTTATGGACTGTCCCTCCCACATCCTGCCTGCAGGTACACCGCGTTCCTAACAGGCCTAGCCCTGATGGTTGCCTGAAGTGTTGTGAGAGCTAAGTGGAAAGTCCCGGCCAACAAGACTAGTGCATCCGAGCTCAATCCAGCGATTTCCTAGTTTTTCCCGTGCGAACCAGGTGCTACATCCTAAGTGCCATACGAGAGAAGCTAGCTGAACGCCTTGTCCAAAAGCAACTTACCTCGGAGAGTTGAGCTCACCCTCAGTCCCTCGCAGTTGCACACTGCCTGTAGAAAGAGTTTCCAACATCTGCATCAGAGCCGTTTGTCAGAGGCTTGTGAGATGCAAGTGGAATAAGCAGACCTGGATGGTGTCTCCAGCTGCAGTGGAGTGGTATTCTGGGTACCTCCTGGCTTAGAACACTGTTACGTTCTCAGTGCCCGAGGAACGCAGCTAGTTGAAAGCTGGCTTGTAGGCCTGCTTCCTTGTGCGAACTGACGTCAGGGCAAGGATCCTCCCGCATCCTGACTGCCCGTAGACGTAGGTCCCAGCATCCTTATGTTAGGTGCCGAAGAGGTTCTGTGAAAACCTTGTGGAAGTGCCAGGATTCTCCTCAAGTGTATCTGATCTCAATACAGACAATGCAAACGTCCTTGTTCAATGAGAGTGTAGCTCGGTCCTAGCTCCCATCAAAGTGTCTAGCAGACATCTGCCTGCAAAGCATACACACTTCCGAGAGTTGAGCTTATGGACTGTCCCTCCCACATCCTGCCTGCAGGTACACCGCGCTCCTAACAGGCCTAGCCCTGATGGTTGCCTGAAGTGTTGTGAGAGCTAAGTGGAAAGTCCCGGCCAACAAGACTAGTGCATCCGAGCTCAATCCAGCGATTTCCTAGTTTTTCCCGTGCGAACCAGGTGCTACATCCTAAGTGCCATACGAGAGAAGCTAGCTGAACGCCTTGTCCAAAAGCAACTTACTTCGGAGAGTTGAGCTCACCCTCAGTCCCTCGCAGTTGCACACTGCCTGTAGAAAGAGTTTCCAACATCTGCATCAGAGCCGTTTGTCAGAGGCTTGTGAGATGCAAGTGGAATAAGCAGACCTGGATGGTGTCTCCAGCTGCAGTGGAGTGGTATTCTGGGTACCTCCTGGCTTAGAACACTGTTACGTTCTCAGTGCCCGAGGAACGCAGCTAGTTGAAAGCTGGCTTGTAGGCGTGCTTCCTTGTGCGAACTGACGTCAGGGCAGGATCCTCCCGCATCCTGACTGCGCGTAGACGTAGGTCCCAGCATCCTTATGTTAGGTGCCGAAGAGGTTCTGTGAAAACCTTGTGGAAGTGCCAGGATTCTCCTCAAGTGTATCTGATCTCAATACAGACAATGCAAACGTCCTTGTTCAATGAGAGTGTAGCTCGGTCCTAGCTCCCATCAAAGTGTCTAGCAGACATCTGCCTGCAAAGCATACACACTTCCGAGAGTTGAGCTTATGGACTGTCCCTCCCACATCCTGCCTGCAGGTACACCGCGCTCCTAACAGGCCTAGCCCTGATGGTTGCCTGAAGTGTTGTGAGAGCTAAGTGGAAAGTCCCGGCCAACAAGACTAGTGCATCCGAGCTCAATCCAGCGATTTCCTAGTTTTTCCCGTGCGAACCAGGTGCTACATCCTAAGTGCCATACGAGAGAAGCTAGCTGAACGCCTTGTCCAAAAGCAACTTACTTCGGAGAGTTGAGCTCACCCTCAGTCCCTCGCAGTTGCACACTGCCTGTAGAAAGAGTTTCCAACATCTGCATCAGAGCCGTTTGTCGGAGGCTTGTGAGATGCAAGTGGAATAAGCAGACCTGGATGGTGTCTCCAGCTGCAGTGGAGTGGTATTCTGGGTACCTCCTGGCTTAGAGTACTGCTACGTTCTCAGTGCCCTAAGAACGCAGCTGGTTGAAAGCTGGCTTGTAGGCATGCTTCGTTCTACGAGCTGAGGTCAGGGCAGGACCCTCCCGCATCCTGACTGCCCGTAGACATAGTACCCAGCATCCTAATGTTATTCGCCCTAGGAGGTTTTGTGCATAGCATGTGGAAGTGACAGGATTCTCCTCAAGAGTATCTGAAAATACAGACATTGCAGACGTCCTTGTTCAATGAGAGTGTAGCTAGGTCCTAGCTCCCATCAAAGTGTCTAGCAGACATCTGCCTGCAAAGCATACGCACTTCCAAGAGTTGAGCTTATGGACTATCCCTCCCACATCCTGCCTTCAAGTACCTGGCACTCCAAGCAGGCCTATTCCCGATGCGTCTCTGAAGTGTTGTGAGAGCTAAGTGGAAAGTCCCTGCCCACAAGACTAGTGCATCCAAGCTGATTCCAGCGATTTCCTAGTTTTTCCCGTGCGAACCAGGTGCTACATCCTAAGTGCCATACGAGAGAAGCTACCTGAACGCCTTGTCCAAAGCAACTTACTTCGGAGAGTTGAGCTCACCCTCAGTCCCTCACAGTTGCACACTGCCTGCAGAAAGAGTTTCCAACATCTGCACCACAGCCGTTTGTCAGAGGCTTGTGAGACGCAAGTGGAATAAGCAGACCTGGATGGTGTCTCCACCTGCAGTGGAGTGGTATTCTGGGTACCTCCTGGCTTAGAGTACTGCTACGTTCTCAGTGCCCTAAGAACGCAGCTGGTTGAAAGCTGGCTTGTAGGCATGCTTCCTTCTACGAGCTGAGGTCACGGCAGGACCCTCCCGCATCCTGACTGCCCGTAGACATAGTACCCAGCATCCTAATGTTATTCGCCCTAGGAGGTTTTGCGCATAGCATGTGGAAGTGACAGGATTCTCCTCAAGTGTATCTGATCTCAATACAGACACTGCAAACGTCCTTGTTCAATGAGAGTGTAGCTCGGTCCTAGCTCCCATCAAAGTGTCTAGCAGACATCTGCCTGCAAAGCATACACACTTCCGAGAGTTGAGCTTATGGACTGTCCCTCCCACATCCTGCCTGCAGGTACACCGCGCTCCTAACAGGCCTAGCCCTGATGGTTGCCTGAAGTGTTGTGAGAGCTAAGTGGAAAGTCCCGGCCAACAAGACTAGTGCATCCGAGCTCAATCCAGCGATTTCCTAGTTTTTCCCGTGCGAACCAGGTGCTACATCCTAAGTGCCATACGAGAGAAGCTAGCTGAACGCCTTGTCCAAAAGCAACTTACTTCGGAGAGTTGAGCTCACCCTCAGTCCCTCGCAGTTGCACACTGCCTGTAGAAAGAGTTTCCAATATCTGCATCAGAGCCGTTTGTCAGAGGCTTGTCAGATGCAAGTGGAATAAGCAGACCTGGATGGTGTCTCCAGCTGCAGTGGAGTGGTATTCTGGGTACCTCCTGGCTTAGAACACTGTTACGTTCTCAGTGCCCGAGGAACGCAGCTAGTTGACAGCTGGCTTGTAGGCGTGCTTCCTTGTGCTAACTGACGTCAGGGCAAGGATCCTCCCGCATCCTGACTGCCCGTAGACGTAGGTCCCAGCATCCTTATGTTAGGTGCCGAAGAGGTTCTGTGAAAACCTTGTGGAAGTGCCAGGATTCTCCTCAAGTGTATCTGATCTCAATACAGACAATGCAAACGTCCTTGTTCAATGAGAGTGTAGCTCGGTCCTAGCTCCCATCAAAGTGTCTAGCAGACATCTGCCTGCAAAGCATACACACTTCTGAGAGTTGAGCTTATGGACTGTCCCTCCCACATCCTGCCTGCAGGTACACCGCGCTCCTAACAGGCCTAGCCCTGATGGTTGCCTGAAGTGTTGTGAGAGCTAAGTGGAAAGTCCCGGCCAAGAAGACTAGTGCATCCGAGCTCAATCCAGCGATTTCCTAGTTTTTCCCGTGCGAACGAGGTGCTACATCCTAAGTGCCATACGAGAGAAGCTAGCTGAACGCCTTGTCCAAAAGCAACTTACTTCGGAGAGTTGAGCTCACCCTCAGTCCCTCGCAGTTGCACACTGCCTGTAGAAAGAGTTTCCAACATCTGCATCAGAGCCGTTTGTCAGAGGCTTGTGAGATGCAAGTGGAATAAGCAGACCTGGATGGTGTCTCCAGCTGCAGTGGAGTGGTATTCTGGGTACCTCCTGGCTTAGAACACTGTTACGTTCTCAGTGCCCGAGGAACGCAGCTAGTTGAAAGCTGGCTTGTAGGCGTGCTTCCTTGTGCGAACTGACGTCAGGGCAAGGATCCTCCCGCATCCTGACTGCCCGTAGACGTAGGTCCCAGCATCCTTATGTTAGGTGCCGAAGAGGTTCTGTGAAAACCTTGTGGAAGTGCCAGGATTCTCCTCAAGTGTATCTGATCTCAATACAGACAATGCAAACGTCCTTGTTCAATGAGAGTGTAGCTCGGTCCTAGCTCCCATCAAAGTGTCTAGCAGACATCTGCCTGCAAAGCATACACACTTCCGAGAGTTGAGCTTATGGACTGTCCCTCCCACATCCTGCCTGCAGGTACACCGCGCTCCTAACAGGCCTAGCCCTGATGGTTGCCTGAAGTGTTGTGAGAGCTAAGTGGAAAGTCCCGGCCAACAAGACTAGTGCATCCGAGCTCAATCCAGCGATTTCCTAGTTTTTCCCGTGCGAACCAGGTGCTACATCCTAAGTGCCATACGAGAGAAGCTAGCTGAACGCCTTGTCCAAAAGCAACTTACTTCGGAGAGTTGAGCTCACCCTCAGTCCCTCGCAGTTGCACACTGCCTGTAGAAAGAGTTTCCAACATCTGCATCAGAGCCGTTTGTCAGAGGCTTGTGAGATGCAAGTGGAATAAGCAGACCTGGATGGTGTCTCCAGCTGCAGTGGAGTGGTATTCTGGGTACCTCCTGGCTTAGAACACTGTTACGTTCTCAGTGCCCGAGGAACGCAGCTAGTTGGAAGCTGGCTTGTAGGCGTGCTTCCTTGTGCGAACTGACGTCAGGGCAGGATCCTCCCGCATCCTGACTGCCCGTAGACGTAGGTCCCAGCATCCTTATGTTAGGTGCCGAAGAGGTTCTGTGAAAACCTTGTGGAAGTGCCAGGATTCTCCTCAAGTGTATCTGATCTCAATACAGACAATGCAAACGTCCTTGTTCAATGAGAGTGTAGCTCGGTCCTAGCTCCCATCAAAGTGTCTAGCAGACATCTGCCTGCAAAGCATACACACTTCCGAGAGTTGAGCTTATGGACTGTCCCTCCCACAACCTGCCTGCAGGTACACCGCGCTCCTAACAGGCCTAGCCCTGATGGTTGCCTGAAGTGTTGTGAGAGCTAAGTGGAAAGTCCCGGCCAACAAGACTAGTGCATCCGAGCTCAATCCAGCGATTTCCTAGTTTTTCCCGTGCGAGCCAGGTGCTACATCCTAAGTGCCATACGAGAGAAGCTAGCTGAACGCCTTGTCCAAAAGCAACTTACTTCGGAGAGTTGAGCTCACCCTCAGTCCCTCACAGTTGCACACTGCCTGCAGAAAGAGTTTCCAACATCTGCACCACAGCCGTTTGTCATAGGCTTGTGAGACGCAAGTGGAATAAGCAGACCTGGATGGTGTCTCCAGCTGCAGTGGAGTGGTATTCTGGGTACCTCCTGGCTTAGAACACTGTTACGTTCTCAGTGCCCGAGGAACGCAGCTAGTTGAAAGCTGGCTTGTAGGCATACTTCCTTCTACGAGCTGAGGTCAGGGCAGGACCCTCCCGCATCCTGACTGCCCGTAGACATAATACCCAGCATCCTAATGTTATTCGCCCTAGGAGGTTTTGTGCATAGCATGTGGAAGTGACAGGATTCTCCTCAAGTGTATCTGAAAATACAGACATTGCAAACGTCCTTGTTCAATGAGAGTGTAGCTCGGTCCTAGCTCCCATCAAAGTGTCTAGCAGACATCTGCCTGCAAAGCATACACACTTCCGAGAGTTGAGCTTATGGACTGTCCCTCCCACATCCTGCCTGCAGGTACACCGCGCTCCTAACAGGCCTAGCCCTGATGGTTGCCTGAAGTGTTGTGAGAGCTAAGTGGAAAGTCCCGGCCAACAAGACTAGTGCATCCGAGCTCAATCCAGCGATTTCCTAGTTTTTCCCGTGCGAACCAGGTGCTACATCCTAAGTGCCATACGAGAGAAGCTAGCTGAACGCCTTGTCCAAAAGCAACTTACTTCGGAGAGTTGAGCTCACCCTCAGTCCCTCGCAGTTGCACACTGCCTGTAGAAAGAGTTTCCAACATCTGCATCAGAGCCGTTTGTCAGAGGCTTGTGAGATGCAAGTGGAATAAGCAGACCTGGATGGTGTCTCCAGCTGCAGTGGAGTGGTATTCTGGGTACCTCCTGGCTTAGAACACTGTTACGTTCTCAGTGCCCGAGGAACGCAGCTAGTTGAAAGCTGGCTTGTAGGCGTGCTTCCTTGTGCGAACTGACGTCAGGGCAAGGATCCTCCCGCATCCTGACTGCCCGTAGACGTAGGTCCCAGCATCCTTATGTTAGGTGCCGAAGAGGTTCTGTGAAAACCTTGTGGAAGTGCCAGGATTCTCCTCAAGTGTATCTGATCTCAATACAGACAATGCAAACGTCCTTGTTCAATGAGAGTGTAGCTCGGTCCTAGCTCCCATCAAAGTGTCTAGCAGACATCTGCCTGCAAAGCATACACACTTCCGAGAGTTGAGCTTATGGACTGTCCCTCCCACATCCTGCCTGCAGGTACACCGCGCTCCTAACAGGCCTAGCCCTGATGGTTGCCTGAAGTGTTGTGAGAGCTAAGTGGAAAGTCCCGGCCAACAAGACTAGTGCATCCGAGCTCAATCCAGCGATTTCCTAGTTTTTCCCGTGCGAACCAGGTGCTACATCCTAAGTGCCATACGAGAGAAGCTAGCTGAACGCCTTGTCCAAAAGCAACTTACTTCGGAGAGTTGAGCTCACCCTCAGTCCCTCGCAGTTGCACACTGCCTGTAGAAAGAGTTTCCAACATCTGCATCAGAGCCGTTTGTCGGAGGCTTGTGAGATGCAAGTGGAATAAGCAGACCTGGATGGTGTCTCCAGCTGCAGTGGAGTGGTATTCTGGGTACCTCCTGGCTTAGAACACTGTTACGTTCTCAGTGCCCTACGAACGCAGCTGGTTGAAAGCTGGCTTGTAGGCATGCTTCCTTCTACGAGCTGAGGTCAGGGCAGGACCCTCCCGCATCCTGACTGCCCGTAGACATAGTACCCAGCATCCTAATGTTATTCGCCCTAGGAGGTTTTGTGCATAGCATGTGGAAGTGACAGGATTCTCCTCAAGAGTATCTGAAAATACAGACATTGCAGACGTCCTTGTTCAATGAGAGTGTAGCTCGGTCCTAGCTCCCATCAAGGTGTCTAGCAGACATCTGCCTGCAAAGCATACACACTTCCGAGAGTTGAGCTTATGGACTATCCCTCCCACATCCTGCCTTCAAGTACCTGGCACTCCAAACAGGCCTATTCCCGATGCGTCTCTGAAGTGTTGTGAGAGCTAAGTTGAAAGTCCCTGCCCACAAGACTAGTGCATCCAAGCTGATTCCAGCGATTTCCTAGTTTTTCCCGTGCGAACCAGGTGCTACATCCTAAGTGCCATACGAGAGAAGCTACCTGAACGCCTTGTCCAAAGCAACTTACTTCGGAGAGTTGAGCTCACCCTCAGTCCCTCACAGTTGCACACTGCCTGCAGAAAGAGTTTCCAACATCTGCACCACAGCCGTTTGTCAGAGGCTTGTGAGACGCAAGTGGAATAAGCAGACCTGGATGGTGTCTCCAGCTGCATTGGAGTGGTATTCTGGGTACCTCCTGGCTTAGAGTACTGCTACGTTCTCAGTGCCCTAAGAACGCAGCTGGTTGAAAGCTGGCTTGTAGGCATGCTTCCTTCTACGAGCTGAGGTCAGGGCAGGACCCTACCGCATCCTGACTGCCCGTAGACATAGTACCCAGCATCCTAATGTTATTCGCCCTACGAGGTTTTGTGCATAGCATGTGGAAGTGACAGGATTCTCCTCAAGTGTATCTGAAAATACAGACATTGCAAACGTCCTTGTTCAATGAGAGTGTAGCTCGGTCCTAGCTCCCATCAAAGTGTCTAGCAGACATCTGCCTGCAAAGCATACACACTTCCGAGAGTTGAGCTTATGGACTGTCCCTCCTACATCCTGCCTGCAGGTACACCGCGCTCCTAACAGGCCTAGCCCTGATGGTTGCCTGAAGTGTTGTGAGAGCTAAGTGGAAAGTCCCGGCCAACAAGACTAGTGCATCCGAGCTCAATCCAGCGATTTCCTAGTTTTACCCGTGCGAACCAGGTGCTACATCCTAAGTGCCATACGAGAGAAGCTAGCTGAACGCCTTGTCCAAAAGCAACTTACTTCGGAGAGTTGAGCTCACCCTCAATCCCTCGCAGTTGCACACTGCCTGTAGAAAGAGTTTCCAACATCTGCATCAGAGCCGTTTGTCAGAGGCTTGTGAGATGCAAGTGGAATAAGCAGACCTGGATGGTGTCTCCAGCTGCAGTGGAGTGGTATTCTGGGTACCTCCTGGCTTAGAACACTGTTACGTTCTCAGTGCCCGAGGAACGCAGCTAGTTGAAAGCTGGCTTGTAGGCCTGCTTCCTTGTGCGAACTGACGTCAGGGCAGGATCCTCCCGCATCCTGACTGCCCGTAGACGTAGGTCCCAGCATCCTTATGTTAGGTGCCGAAGAGGTTCTGTGAAAACCTTGTGGAAGTGCCAGGATTCTCCTCAAGTGTATCTGATCTCAATACAGACAATGCAAACGTCCTTGTTCAATGAGAGTGTAGCTCGGTCCTAGCTCCCATCAAAGTGTCTAGCAGACATCTGCCTGCAAAGCATACACACTTCCGAGAGTTGAGCTTATGGACTGTCCCTCCCACATCCTGCCTGCAGGTACACCGCGCTCCTAACAGGCCTAGCCCTGATGGTTGCCTGAAGTGTTGTGAGAGCTAAGTGGAAAGTCCCGGCCAACAAGACTAGTGCATCCGAGCTCAATCCAGCGATTTCCTAGTTTTTCCCGTGCGAGCCAGGTGCTACATCCTAAGTGCCATACGAGAGAAGCTAGCTGAACGCCTTGTCCAAAAGCAACTTACTTCGGAGAGTTGAGCTCACCCTCAGTCCCTCACAGTTGCACACTGCCTGCAGAAAGAGTTTCCAACATCTGCACCACAGCCGTTTGTCATAGGCTTGTGAGACGCAAGTGGAATAAGCAGACCTGGATGGTGTCTCCAGCTGCAGTGGAGTGGTATTCTGGGTACCTCCTGGCTTAGAACACTGTTACGTTCTCAGTGCCCTACGAACGCAGCTGGTTGAAAGCTGGCTTGTAGGCATGCTTCCTTCTACGAGCTGAGGTCAGGGCAGGACCCTCCCGCATCCTGACTGCCCGTAGACATAGTACCCAGCATCCTAATGTTATTCGCCCTAGGAGGTTTTGTGCATAGCATGTGGAAGTGACAGGATTCTCCTCAAGAGTATCTGAAAATACAGACATTGCAGACGTCCTTGTTCAATGAGAGTGTAGCTCGGTCCTAGCTCCCATCAAGGTGTCTAGCAGACATCTGCCTGCAAAGCATACACACTTCCGAGAGTTGAGCTTATGGACTATCCCTCCCACATCCTGCCTTCAAGTACCTGGCACTCCAAACAGGCCTATTCCCGATGCGTCTCTGAAGTGTTGTGAGAGCTAAGTTGAAAGTCCCTGCCCACAAGACTAGTGCATCCAAGCTGATTCCAGCGATTTCCTAGTTTTTCCCGTGCGAACCAGGTGCTACATCCTAAGTGCCATACGAGAGAAGCTACCTGAACGCCTTGTCCAAAGCAACTTACTTCGGAGAGTTGAGCTCACCCTCAGTCCCTCACAGTTGCACACTGCCTGCAGAAAGAGTTTCCAACATCTGCACCACAGCCGTTTGTCAGAGGCTTGTGAGACGCAAGTGGAATAAGCAGACCTGGATGGTGTCTCCAGCTGCATTGGAGTGGTATTCTGGGTACCTCCTGGCTTAGAGTACTGCTACGTTCTCAGTGCCCTAAGAACGCAGCTGGTTGAAAGCTGGCTTGTAGGCATGCTTCCTTCTACGAGCTGAGGTCAGGGCAGGACCCTACCGCATCCTGACTGCCCGTAGACATAATACCCAGCATCCTAATGTTATTCGCCCTACGAGGTTTTGTGCATAGCATGTGGAAGTGACAGGATTCTCCTCAAGTGTATCTGAAAATACAGACATTGCAAACGTCCTTGTTCAATGAGAGTGTAGCTCGGTCCTAGCTCCCATCAAAGTGTCTAGCAGACATCTGCCTGCAAAGCATACACACTTCCGGGAGTTGAGCTTATGGACTGTCCCTCCTACATCCTGCCTGCAGGTACACCGCGCTCCTAACAGGCCTAGCCCTGATGGTTGCCTGAAGTGTTGTGAGAGCTAAGTGGAAAGTCCCGGCCAACAAGACTAGTGCATCCGAGCTCAATCCAGCGATTTCCTAGTTTTACCCGTGCGAACCAGGTGCTACATCCTAAGTGCCATACGAGAGAAGCTAGCTGAACGCCTTGTCCAAAAGCAACTTACTTCGGAGAGTTGAGCTCACCCTCAATCCCTCGCAGTTGCACACTGCCTGTAGAAAGAGTTTCCAACATCTGCATCAGAGCCGTTTGTCAGAGGCTTGTGAGATGCAAGTGGAATAAGCAGACCTGGATGGTGTCTCCAGCTGCAGTGGAGTGGTATTCTGGGTACCTCCTGGCTTAGAACACTGTTACGTTCTCAGTGCCCGAGGAACGCAGCTAGTTGAAAGCTGGCTTGTAGGCGTGCTTCCTTGTGCGAACTGACGTCAGGGCAGGATCCTCCCGCATCCTGACTGCCCGTAGACGTAGGTCCCAGCATCCTTATGTTAGGTGCCGAAGAGGTTCTGTGAAAACCTTGTGGAAGTGCCAGGATTCTCCTCAAGTGTATCTGATCTCAATACAGACAATGCAAACGTCCTTGTTCAATGAGAGTGTAGCTCGGTCCTAGCTCCCATCAAAGTGTCTAGCAGACATCTGCCTGCGAAGCATACACACTTCCGAGAATTGAGCTTATGGACTGTCCCTCCCACATCCTGCCTGCAGGTACACCGCGCTCCTAACAGGCCTAGCCCTGATGGTTGCCTGAAGTGTTGTGAGAGCTAAGTGGAAAGTCCCGGCCAACAAGACTAGTGCATCCGAGCTCAATCCAGCGATTTCCTAGTTTTTCCCGTGCGAGCCAGGTGCTACATCCTAAGTGCCATACGAGAGAAGCTAGCTGAACGCCTTGTCCAAAAGCAACTTACTTCGGAGAGTTGAGCTCACCCTCAGTCCCTCACAGTTGCACACTGCCTGCAGAAAGAGTTTCCAACATCTGCACCACAGCCGTTTGTCATAGGCTTGTGAGACGCAAGTGGAATAAGCAGACCTGGATGGTGTCTCCAGCTGCAGTGGAGTGGTATTCTGGGTACCTCCTGGCTTAGAACACTGTTACGTTCTCAGTGCCCGAGGAACGCAGCTAGTTGAAAGCTGGCTTGTAGGCATGCTTCCTTCTACGAGCTGAGGTCAGGGCAGGACCCTCCCGCATCCTGACTGCCCGTAGACATAGTACCCAGCATCCTAATGTTATTCGCCCTAGGAGGTTTTGTGCATAGCATGTGGAAGTGACAGGATTCTCCTCAAGTGTATCTGAAAATACAGACATTGCAAACGTCCTTGTTCAATGAGAGTGTAGCTCGGTCCTAGCTCCCATCAAAGTGTCTAGCAGACATCTGCCTGCAAAGCATACACACTTCCGAGAGTTGAGCTTATGGACTGTCCCTCCCACATCCTGCCTGCAGGTACACCGCGCTCCTAACAGGCCTAGCCCTGATGGTTGCCTGAAGTGTTGTGAGAGCTAAGTGGAAAGTCCCGGCCAACAAGACTAGTGCATCCGAGCTCAATCCAGCGATTTCCTAGTTTTTCCCGTGCGAACCAGGTGCTACATTCTAAGTGCCATACGAGAGAAGCTAGCTGAACGCCTTGTCCAAAAGCAACTTACTTCGGAGAGTTGAGCTCACCCTCAGTCCCTCGCAGTTGCACACTGCCTGTAGAAAGAGTTTCCAACATCTGCATCAGAGCCGTTTGTCGGAGGCTTGTGAGATGCAAGTGGAATAAGCAGACCTGGATGGTGTCTCCAGCTGCAGTGGAGTGGTATTCTGGGTACCTCCTGGCTTAGAGTACTGCTACGTTCTCAGTGCCCTAAGAACGCAGCTGGTTGAAAGCTGGCTTGTAGGCATGCTTCCTTCTACGAGCTGAGGTCAGGGCAGGACCCTCCCGCATCCTGACTGCCCGTAGACATAGTACCCAGCATCCTAATGTTATTCGCCCTAGGAGGTTTTGTGCATAGCATGTGGAAGTGACAGGATTCTCCTCAAGAGTATCTGAAAATACAGACATTGCAGACGTCCTTGTTCAATGAGAGTGTAGCTCGGTCCTAGCTCCCATCAAGGTGTCTAGCAGACATCTGCCTGCAAAGCATACACACTTCCGAGAGTTGAGCTTATGGACTATCCCTCCCACATCCTGCCTTCAAGTACCTGGCACTCCAAACAGGCCTATTCCCGATGCGTCTCTGAAGTGTTGTGAGAGCTAAGTTGAAAGTCCCTGCCCACAAGACTAGTGCATCCAAGCTGATTCCAGCGATTTCCTAGTTTTTCCCGTGCGAACCAGGTGCTACATCCTAAGTGCCATACGAGAGAAGCTACCTGAACGCCTTGTCCAAAGCAACTTACTTCGGAGAGTTGAGCTCACCCTCAGTCCCTCACAGTTGCACACTGCCTGCAGAAAGAGTTTCCAACATCTGCACCACAGCCGTTTGTCAGAGGCTTGTGAGACGCAAGTGGAATAAGCAGACCTGGATGGTGTCTCCAGCTGCATTGGAGTGGTATTCTGGGTACCTCCTGGCTTAGAGTACTGCTACGTTCTCAGTGCCCTAAGAACGCAGCTGGTTGAAAGCTGGCTTGTAGGCATGCTTCCTTCTACGAGCTGAGGTCAGGGCAGGACCCTACCGCATCCTGACTGCCCGTAGACATAGTACCCAGCATCCTAATGTTATTCGCCCTACGAGGTTTTGTGCATAGCATGTGGAAGTGACAGGATTCTCCTCAAGTGTATCTGAAAATACAGACATTGCAAACGTCCTTGTTCAATGAGAGTGTAGCTCGGTCCTAGCTCCCATCAAAGTGTCTAGCAGACATCTGCCTGCAAAGCATACACACTTCCGAGAGTTGAGCTTATGGACTGTCCCTCCTACATCCTGCCTGCAGGTACACCGCGCTCCTAACAGGCCTAGCCCTGATGGTTGCCTGAAGTGTTGTGAGAGCTAAGTGGAAAGTCCCGGCCAACAAGACTAGTGCATCCGAGCTCAATCCAGCGATTTCCTAGTTTTACCCGTGCGAACCAGGTGCTACATCCTAAGTGCCATACGAGAGAAGCTAGCTGAACGCCTTGTCCAAAAGCAACTTACTTCGGAGAGTTGAGCTCACCCTCAATCCCTCGCAGTTGCACACTGCCTGTAGAAAGAGTTTCCAACATCTGCATCAGAGCCGTTTGTCAGAGGCTTGTGAGATGCAAGTGGAATAAGCAGACCTGGATGGTGTCTCCAGCTGCAGTGGAGTGGTATTCTGGGTACCTCCTGGCTTAGAACACTGTTACGTTCTCAGTGCCCGAGGAACGCAGCTAGTTGAAAGCTGGCTTGTAGGCGTGCTTCCTTGTGCGAACTGACGTCAGGGCAGGATCCTCCCGCATCCTGACTGCCCGTAGACGTAGGTCCCAGCATCCTTATGTTAGGTGCCGAAGAGGTTCTGTGAAAACCTTGTGGAAGTGCCAGGATTCTCCTCAAGTGTATCTGATCTCAATACAGACAATGCAAACGTCCTTGTTCAATGAGAGTGTAGCTCGGTCCTAGCTCCCATCAAAGTGTCTAGCAGACATCTGCCTGCAAAGCATACACACTTCCGAGAGTTGAGCTTATGGACTGTCCCTCCCACATCCTGCCTGCAGGTACACCGCGCTCCTAACAGGCCTAGCCCTGATGGTTGCCTGAAGTGTTGTGAGAGCTAAGTGGAAAGTCCCGGCCAACAAGACTAGTGCATCCGAGCTCAATCCAGCGATTTCCTAGTTTTTCCCGTGCGAACCAGGTGCTACATCCTAAGTGCCATACGAGAGAAGCTAGCTGAACGCCTTGTCCAAAAGCAACTTACTTCGGAGAGTTGAGCTCACCCTCAGTCCCTCGCAGTTGCACACTGCCTGTAGAAAGAGTTTCCAACATCTGCATCAGAGCCGTTTGTCGGAGGCTTGTGAGATGCAAGTGGAATAAGCAGACCTGGATGGTGTCTCCAGCTGCAGTGGAGTGGTATTCTGGGTACCTCCTGGCTTAGAGTACTGCTACGTTCTCAGTGCCCTAAGAACGCAGCTGGTTGAAAGCTGGCTTGTAGGCATGCTTCCTTCTACGAGCTGAGGTCAGGGCAGGACCCTCCCGCATCCTGACTGCCCGTAGACATAGTACCCAGCATCCTAATGTTATTCGCCCTAGGAGGTTTTGTGCATAGCATGTGGAAGTGACAGGATTCTCCTCAAGAGTATCTGAAAATACAGACATTGCAGACGTCCTTGTTCAATGAGAGTGTAGCTCGGTCCTAGCTCCCATCAAAGTTTCTAGCAGACATCTGCCTGCAAAGCATACACACTTCCGAGAGTTGAGCTTATGGACTATCCCTCCCACATCCTGCCTTCAAGTACCTGGCACTCCAAACAGGCCTATTCCCGATGCGTCTCTGAAGTGTTGTGACAGCTAAGTTGAAAGTCCCTGCCCACAAGACTAGTGCATCCAAGCTGATTCCAGCGATTTCCTAGTTTTTCCCGTGCGAACCAGGTGCTACAACCTAAGTGCCATACGAGAGAAGCTACCTGAACGCCTTGTCCAAAGCAACTTACTTCGGAGAGTTGAGCTCACCCTCAGTCCCTCACAGTTGCACACTGCCTGCAGAAAGAGTTTCCAACATCTGCACCACAGCCGTTTGTCAGAGGCTTGTGAGACGCAAGTGGAATAAGCAGACCTGGATGGTGTCTCCACCTGCAGTGGAGTGGTATTCTGGGTACCTCCTGGCTTAGAGTACTGCTACGTTCTCAGTGCCCTAAGAACGCAGCTGGTTGAAAGCTGGCTTGTAGGCATGCTTCCTTCTACGAGCTGAGGTCACGGCAGGACCCTCCCGCATCCTGACTGCCCGTAGACATAGTACCCAGCATCCTAATGTTATTCGCCCTAGGAGGTTTTGTGCATAGCATGTGGAAGTGACAGGATTCTCCTCAAGTGTATCTGAAAATACAGACATTGCAAACGTCCTTGTTCAATGAGAGTGTAGCTCGGTCCTAGCTCCCATCAAAGTGTCTAGCAGACATCTGCCTGCAAAGCATACACACTTCCGAGAGTTGAGCTTATGGACTGTCCCTCCTACATCCTGCCTGCAGGTACACCGCGCTCCTAACAGGCCTAGCCCTGATGGTTGCCTGAAGTGTTGTGAGAGCTAAGTGGAAAGTCCCGGCCAACAAGACTAGTGCATCCGAGCTCAATCCAGCGATTTCCTAGTTTCTCCCGTGCGAACCAGGTGCTACATCCTATGTGCCATACGAGAGAAGCTAGCTGAACGCCTTGTCCAAAAGCAACTTACCTCGGAGAGTTGAGCTCACCCTCAGTCCCTCGCAGTTGCACACTGCCTGTAGAAAGAGTTTCCAACATCTGCATCAGAGCCGTTTGTCAGAGGCTTGTGAGATGCAAGTGGAATAAGCAGACCTGGATGGTGTCTCCAGCTGCAGTGGAGTGGTATTCTGGGTACCTCCTGGCTTAGAGTACTGCTACGTTCTCAGTGCCCTAAGAACGCAGCTGGTTGAAAGCTGGCTTGTAGGCATGCTTCCTTCTACGAGCTGAGGTCAGGGCAGGACCCTCCCGCATCCTGACTGCCCGTAGACATAGTACCCAGCATCCTAATGTTATTCGCCCTAGGAGGTTTTGTGCATAGCATGTGGAAGTGACAGGATTCTCCTCAAGAGTTTCTGAAAATACAGACATTGCAGACGTCCTTGTTCAATGAGAGTGTAGCTCGGTCCTAGCTCCCATCAAGGTGTCTAGCAGACATCTGCCTGCAAAGCATACACACTTCCGAGAGTTGAGCTTATGGACTATCCCTCCCACATCCTGCCTTCAAGTACCTGGCACTCCAAACAGGCCTATTCCCGATGCGTCTCTGAAGTGTTGTGAGAGCTAAGTTGAAAGTCCCTGCCCACAAGACTAGTGCATCCAAGCTGATTCCAGCGATTTCCTAGTTTTTCCCGTGCGAACCAGGTGCTACATCCTAAGTGCCATACGAGAGAAGCTACCTGAACGCCTTGTCCAAAGCAACTTACTTCGGAGAGTTGAGCTCACCCTCAGTCCCTCACAGTTGCACACTGCCTGCAGAAAGAGTTTCCAACATCTGCACCACAGCCGTTTGTCAGAGGCTTGTGAGACGCAAGTGGAATAAGCAGACCTGGATGGTGTCTCCAGCTGCATTGGAGTGGTATTCTGGGTACCTCCTGGCTTAGAGTACTGCTACGTTCTCAGTGCCCTAAGAACGCAGCTGGTTGAAAGCTGGCTTGTAGGCATGCTTCCTTCTACGAGCTGAGGTCAGGGCAGGACCCTACCGCATCCTGACTGCCCGTAGACATAGTACCCAGCATCCTAATGTTATTCGCCCTACGAGGTTTTGTGCATAGCATGTGGAAGTGACAGGATTCTCCTCAAGTGTATCTGAAAATACAGACATTGCAAACGTCCTTGTTCAATGAGAGTGTAGCTCGGTCCTAGCTCCCATCAAAGTGTCTAGCAGACATCTGCCTGCAAAGCATACACACTTCCGAGAGTTGAGCTTATGGACTGTCCCTCCTACATCCTGCCTGCAGGTACACCGCGCTCCTAACAGGCCTAGCCCTGATGGTTGCCTGAAGTGTTGTGAGAGCTAAGTGGAAAGTCCCGGCCAACAAGACTAGTGCATCCGAGCTCAATCCAGCGATTTCCTAGTTTTACCCGTGCGAACCAGGTGCTACATCCTAAGTGCCATACGAGAGAAGCTAGCTGAACGCCTTGTCCAAAAGCAACTTACTTCGGAGAGTTGAGCTCACCCTCAATCCCTCGCAGTTGCACACTGCCTGTAGAAAGAGTTTCCAACATCTGCATCAGAGCCGTTTGTCAGAGGCTTGTGAGATGCAAGTGGAATAAGCAGACCTGGATGGTGTCTCCAGCTGCAGTGGAGTGGTATTCTGGGTACCTCCTGGCTTAGAACACTGTTACGTTCTCAGTGCCCGAGGAACGCAGCTAGTTGAAAGCTGGCTTGTAGGCGTGCTTCCTTGTGCGAACTGACGTCAGGGCAGGATCCTCCCGCATCCTGACTGCCCGTAGACGTAGGTCCCAGCATCCTTATGTTAGGTGCCGAAGAGGTTCTGTGAAAACCTTGTGGAAGTGCCACGATTCTCCTCAAGTGTATCTGATCTCAATACAGACAATGCAAACGTCCTTGTTCAATGAGAGTGTAGCTCGGTCCTAGCTCCCATCAAAGTGTCTAGCAGACATCTGCCTGCAAAGCATACACACTTCCGAGAGTTGAGCTTATGGACTGTCCCTCCCACATCCTGCCTGCAGGTACACCGCGCTCCTAACAGGCCTAGCCCTGATGGTTGCCTGAAGTGTTGTGAGAGCTAAGTGGAAAGTCCCGGCCAACAAGACTAGTGCATCCGAGCTCAATCCAGCGATTTCCTAGTTTTTCCCGTGCGAGCCAGGTGCTACATCCTAAGTGCCATACGAGAGAAGCTAGCTGAACGCCTTGTCCAAAAGCAACTTACTTCGGAGAGTTGAGCTCACCCTCAGTCCCTCACAGTTGCACACTGCCTGCAGAAAGAGTTTCCAACATCTGCACCACAGCCGTTTGTCATAGGCTTGTGAGACGCAAGTGGAATAAGCAGACCTGGATGGTGTCTCCAGCTGCAGTGGAGTGGTATTCTGGGTACCTCCTGGCTTAGAACACTGTTACGTTCTCAGTGCCCGAGGAACGCAGCTAGTTGAAAGCTGGCTTGTAGGCATGCTTCCTTCTACGAGCTGAGGTCAGGGCAGGACCCTCCCGCATCCTGACTGCCCGTAGACATAGTACCCAGCATCCTAATGTTATTCGCCCTAGGAGGTTTTGTGCATAGCATGTGGAAGTGACAGGATTCTCCTCAAGTGTATCTGAAAATACAGACATTGCAAACGTCCTTGTTCAATGAGAGTGTAGCTCGGTCCTAGCTCCCATCAAAGTGTCTAGCAGACATCTGCCTGCAAAGCATACACACTTCCGAGAGTTGAGCTTATGGACTGTCCCTCCCACATCCTGCCTGCAGGTACACCGCGCTCCTAACAGGCCTAGCCCTGATGGTTGCCTGAAGTGTTGTGAGAGCTAAGTGGAAAGTCCCGGCCAACAAGACTAGTGCATCCGAGCTCAATCCAGCGATTTCCTAGTTTTTCCCGTGCGAACCAGGTGCTACATCCTAAGTGCCATACGAGAGAAGCTAGCTGAACGCCTTGTCCAAAAGCAACTTACTTCGGAGAGTTGAGCTCACCCTCAGTCCCTCGCAGTTGCACACTGCCTGTAGAAAGAGTTTCCAACATCTGCATCAGAGCCGTTTGTCGGAGGCTTGTGAGATGCAAGTGGAATAAGCAGACCTGGATGGTGTCTCCAGCTGCAGTGGAGTGGTATTCTGGGTACCTCCTGGCTTAGAGTACTGCTACGTTCTCAGTGCCCTAAGAACGCAGCTGGTTGAAAGCTGGCTTGTAGGCATGCTTCCTTCTACGAGCTGAGGTCAGGGCAGGACCCTCCCGCATCCTGACTGCCCGTAGACATAGTACCCAGCATCCTAATGTTATTCGCCCTAGGAGGTTTTGTGCATAGCATGTGGAAGTGACAGGATTCTCCTCAAGAGTATCTGAAAATACAGACATTGCAGACGTCCTTGTTCAATGAGAGTGTAGCTCGGTCCTAGCTCCCATCAAGGTGTCTAGCAGACATCTGCCTGCAAAGCATACACACTTCCGAGAGTTGAGCTTATGGACTATCCCTCCCACATCCTGCCTTCAAGTACCTGGCACTCCAAACAGGCCTATTCCCGATGCGTCTCTGAAGTGTTGTGAGAGCTAAGTTGAAAGTCCCTGCCCACAAGACTAGTGCATCCAAGCTGATTCCAGCGATTTCCTAGTTTTTCCCGTGCGAACCAGGTGCTACATCCTAAGTGCCATACGAGAGAAGCTACCTGAACGCCTTGTCCAAAGCAACTTACTTCGGAGAGTTGAGCTCACCCTCAGTCCCTCACAGTTGCACACTGCCTGCAGAAAGAGTTTCCAACATCTGCACCACAGCCGTTTGTCAGAGGCTTGTGAGACGCAAGTGGAATAAGCAGACCTGGATGGTGTCTCCAGCTGCATTGGAGTGGTATTCTGGGTACCTCCTGGCTTAGAGTACTGCTACGTTCTCAGTGCCCTAAGAACGCAGCTGGTTGAAAGCTGGCTTGTAGGCATGCTTCCTTCTACGAGCTGAGGTCAGGGCAGGACCCTACCGCATCCTGACTGCCCGTAGACATAGTACCCAGCATCCTAATGTTATTCGCCCTACGAGGTTTTGTGCATAGCATGTGGAAGTGACAGGATTCTCCTCAAGTGTATCTGAAAATACAGACATTGCAAACGTCCTTGTTCAATGAGAGTGTAGCTCGGTCCTAGCTCCCATCAAAGTGTCTAGCAGACATCTGCCTGCAAAGCATACACACTTCCGAGAGTTGAGCTTATGGACTGTCCCTCCTACATCCTGCCTGCAGGTACACCGCGCTCCTAACAGGCCTAGCCCTGATGGTTGCCTGAAGTGTTGTGAGAGCTAAGTGGAAAGTCCCGGCCAACAAGACTAGTGCATCCGAGCTCAATCCAGCGATTTCCTAGTTTTACCCGTGCGAACCAGGTGCTACATCCTAAGTGCCATACGAGAGAAGCTAGCTGAACGCCTTGTCCAAAAGCAACTTACTTCGGAGAGTTGAGCTCACCCTCAATCCCTCGCAGTTGCACACTGCCTGTAGAAAGAGTTTCCAACATCTGCATCAGAGCCGTTTGTCAGAGGCTTGTGAGATGCAAGTGGAATAAGCAGACCTGGATGGTGTCTCCAGCTGCAGTGGAGTGGTATTCTGGGTACCTCCTGGCTTAGAACACTGTTACGTTCTCAGTGCCCGAGGAACACAGCTAGTTGAAAGCTGGCTTGTAGGCGTGCTTCCTTGTGCGAACTGACGTCAGGGCAGGATCCTCCCGCATCCTGACTGCCCGTAGACGTAGGTCCCAGCATCCTTATGTTAGGTGCCGAAGAGGTTCTGTGAAAACCTTGTGGAAGTGCCAGGATTCTCCTCAAGTGTATCTGATCTCAATACAGACAATGCAAACGTCCTTGTTCAATGAGAGTGTAGCTCGGTCCTAGCTCCCATCAAAGTGTCTAGCAGACATCTGCCTGCAAAGCATACACACTTCCGAGAGTTGAGCTTATGGACTGTCCCTCCCACATCCTGCCTGCAGGTACACCGCGCTCCTAACAGGCCTAGCCCTGATGGTTGCCTGAAGTGTTGTGAGAGCTAAGTGGAAAGTCCCGGCCAACAAGACTAGTGCATCCGAGCTCAATCCAGCGATTTCCTAGTTTTTCCCGTGCGAACCAGGTGCTACATCCTAAGTGCCATACGAGAGAAGCTAGCTGAACGCCTTGTCCAAAAGCAACTTACTTCGGAGAGTTGAGCTCACCCTCAGTCCCTCGCAGTTGCACACTGCCTGTAGAAAGAGTTTCCAACATCTGCATCAGAGCCGTTTGTCGGAGGCTTGTGAGATGCAAGTGGAATAAGCAGACCTGGATGGTGTCTCCAGCTGCAGTGGAGTGGTATTCTGGGTACCTCCTGGCTTAGAGTACTGCTACGTTCTCAGTGCCCTAAGAACGCAGCTGGTTGAAAGCTGGCTTGTAGGCATGCTTCCTTCTACGAGCTGAGGTCAGGGCAGGACCCTCCCGCATCCTGACTGCCCGTAGACATAGTACCCAGCATCCTAATGTTATTCGCCCTAGGAGGTTTTGTGCATAGCATGTGGAAGTGACAGGATTCTCCTCAAGAGTATCTGAAAATACAGACATTGCAGACGTCCTTGTTCAATGAGAGTGTAGCTCGGTCCTAGCTCCCATCAAAGTTTCTAGCAGACATCTGCCTGCAAAGCATACACACTTCCGAGAGTTGAGCTTATGGACTATCCCTCCCACATCCTGCCTTCAAGTACCTGGCACTCCAAACAGGCCTATTCCCGATGCGTCTCTGAAGTGTTGTGAGAGCTAAGTTGAAAGTCCCTGCCCACAAGACTAGTGCATCCAAGCTGATTCCAGCGATTTCCTAGTTTTTCCCGTGCGAACCAGGTGCTACAACCTAAGTGCCATACGAGAGAAGCTACCTGAACGCCTTGTCCAAAAGCAACTTACTTCGGAGAGTTGAGCTCACCCTCAGTCCCTCACAGTTGCACACTGCCTGCAGAAAGAGTTTCCAACATCTGCACCACAGCCGTTTGTCAGAGGCTTGTGAGACGCAAGTGGAATAAGCAGACCTGGATGGTGTCTCCACCTGCAGTGGAGTGGTATTCTGGGTACCTCCTGGCTTAGAGTACTGCTACGTTCTCAGTGCCCTAAGAACGCAGCTGGTTGAAAGCTGGCTTGTAGGCATGCTTCCTTCTACGAGCTGAGGTCACGGCAGGACCCTCCCGCATCCTGACTGCCCGTAGACATAGTACCCAGCATCCTAATGTTATTCGCCCTAGGAGGTTTTGTGCATAGCATGTGGAAGTGACAGGATTCTCCTCAAGTGTATCTGAAAATACAGACATTGCAAACGTCCTTGTTCAATGAGAGTGTAGCTCGGTCCTAGCTCCCATCAAAGTGTCTAGCAGACATCTGCCTGCAAAGCATACACACTTCCGAGAGTTGAGCTTATGGACTGTCCCTCCTACATCCTGCCTGCAGGTACACCGCGCTCCTAACAGGCCTAGCCCTGATGGTTGCCTGAAGTGTTGTGAGAGCTAAGTGGAAAGTCCCGGCCAACAAGACTAGTGCATCCGAGCTCAATCCAGCGATTTCCTAGTTTCTCCCGTGCGAACCAGGTGCTACATCCTATGTGCCATACGAGAGAAGCTAGCTGAACGCCTTGTCCAAAAGCAACTTACCTCGGAGAGTTGAGCTCACCCTCAGTCCCTCGCAGTTGCACACTGCCTGTAGAAAGAGTTTCCAACATCTGCATCAGAGCCGTTTGTCAGAGGCTTGTGAGATGCAAGTGGAATAAGCAGACCTGGATGGTGTCTCCAGCTGCAGTGGAGTGGTATTCTGGGTACCTCCTGGCTTAGAACACTGTTACGTTCTCAGTGCCCGAGGAACGCAGCTAGTTGAAAGCTGGCTTGTAGGCGTGCTTCCTTGTGCGAACTGACGTCAGGGCAGGATCCTCCTGCATCCTGACTGCCCGTAGACGTAGGTCCCAGCATCCTTATGTTAGGTGCCGAAGAGGTTCTGTGAAAACCTTGTGGAAGTGCCAGGATTCTCCTCAAGTGTATCTGATCTCAATACAGACAATGCAAACGTCCTTGTTCAATGAGAGTGTAGCTCGGTCCTAGCTCCCATCAAAGTGTCTAGCAGACATCTGCCTGCAAAGCATACACACTTCCGAGAGTTGAGCTTATGGACTGTCCCTCCCACATCCTGCCTGCAGGTACACCGCGCTCCTAACAGGCCTAGCCCTGATGGTTGCCTGAAGTGTTGTGAGAGCTAAGTGGAAAGTCCCGGCCAACAAGACTAGTGCATCCGAGCTCAATCCAGCGATTTCCTAGTTTTACCCGTGCGAACCAGGTGCTACATCCTAAGTGCCATACGAGAGAAGCTAGCTGAACGCCTTGTCCAAAAGCAACTTACTTCGGAGAGTTGAGCTCACCCTCAGTCCCTCGCAGTTGCACACTGCCTGCAGAAAGAGTTTCCAACATCTGCACCACAGCCGTTTGTCATAGGCTTGTGAGACGCAAGTGGAATAAGCAGACCTGGATGGTGTCTCCAGCTGCAGTGGAGTGGTATTCTGGGTACCTCCTGGCTTAGAACACTGTTACGTTCTCAGTGCCCGAGGAACGCAGCTAGTTGAAAGCTGGCTTGTAGGCGTGCTTCCTTGTGCGAACTGACGTCAGGGCAGGATCCTCCCGCATCCTGACTGCCCGTAGACGTAGGTCCCAGCATCCTTATGTTAGGTGCCGAAGAGGTTCTGTGAAAACCTTGTGGAAGTGCCAGGATTCTCCTCAAGTGTATCTGATCTCAATACAGACAATGCAAACGTCCTTGTTCAATGAGAGTGTAGCTCGGTCCTAGCTCCCATCAAAGTGTCTAGCAGACATCTGCCTGCAAAGCATACACACTTCCGAGAGTTGAGCTTATGGACTGTCCCTCCCACATCCTGCCTGCAGGTACACCGCGCTCCTAACAGGCCTAGCCCTGATGGTTGCCTGAAGTGTTGTGAGAGCTAAGTGGAAAGTCCCGGCCAACAAGACTAGTGCATCCGAGCTCAATCCAGCGATTTCCTAGTTTTTCCCGTGCGAACCAGGTGCTACATCCTAAGTGCCATACGAGAGAAGCTAGCTGAACGCCTTGTCCAAAAGCAACTTACTTCGGAGAGTTGAGCTCACCCTCAGTCCCTCGCAGTTGCACACTGCCTGTAGAAAGAGTTTCCAACATCTGCATCAGAGCCGTTTGTCGGAGGCTTGTGAGATGCAAGTGGAATAAGCAGACCTGGATGGTGTCTCCAGCTGCAGTGGAGTGGTATTCTGGGTACCTCCTGGCTTAGAGTACTGCTACGTTCTCAGTGCCCTAAGAACGCAGCTGGTTGAAAGCTGGCTTGTAGGCATGCTTCCTTCTACGAGCTGAGGTCAGGGCAGGACCCTCCCGCATCCTGACTGCCCGTAGACATAGTACCCAGCATCCTAATGTTATTCGCCCTAGGAGGTTTTGTGCATAGCATGTGGAAGTGACAGGATTCTCCTCAAGAGTATCTGAAAATACAGACATTGCAGACGTCCTTGTTCAATGAGAGTGTAGCTCGGTCCTAGCTCCCATCAAGGTGTCTAGCAGACATCTGCCTGCAAAGCATACACACTTCCGAGAGTTGAGCTTATGGACTATCCCTCCCACATCCTGCCTTCAAGTACCTGGCACTCCAAACAGGCCTATTCCCGATGCGTCTCTGAAGTGTTGTGAGGGCTAAGTTGAAAGTCCCTGCCCACAAGACTAGTGCATCCAAGCTGATTCCAGCGATTTCCTAGTTTTTCCCGTGCGAACCAGGTGCTACATCCTAAGTGCCATACGAGAGAAGCTACCTGAACGCCTTGTCCAAAGCAACTTACTTCGGAGAGTTGAGCTCACCCTCAGTCCCTCACAGTTGCACACTGCCTGCAGAAAGAGTTTCCAACATCTGCACCACAGCCGTTTGTCAGAGGCTTGTGAGACGCAAGTGGAATAAGCAGACCTGGATGGTGTCTCCAGCTGCATTGGAGTGGTATTCTGGGTACCTCCTGGCTTAGAGTACTGCTACGTTCTCAGTGCCCTAAGAACGCAGCTGGTTGAAAGCTGGCTTGTAGGCATGCTTCCTTCTACGAGCTGAGGTCAGGGCAGGACCCTACCACATCCTGACTGCCCGTAGACATAGTACCCAGCATCCTAATGTTATTCGCCCTACGAGGTTTTGTGCATAGCATGTGGAAGTGACAGGATTCTCCTCAAGTGTATCTGAAAATACAGACATTGCAAACGTCCTTGTTCAATGAGAGTGTAGCTCGGTCCTAGCTCCCATCAAAGTGTCTAGCAGACATCTGCCTGCAAAGCATACACACTTCCGAGAGTTGAGCTTATGGACTGTCCCTCCTACATCCTGCCTGCAGGTACACCGCGCTCCTAACAGGCCTAGCCCTGATGGTTGCCTGAAGTGTTGTGAGAGCTAAGTGGAAAGTCCCGGCCAACAAGACTAGTGCATCCGAGCTCAATCCAGCGATTTCCTAGTTTTACCCGTGCGAACCAGGTGCTACATCCTAAGTGCCATACGAGAGAAGCTAGCTGAACGCCTTGTCCAAAAGCAACTTACTTCGGAGAGTTGAGCTCACCCTCAATCCCTCGCAGTTGCACACTGCCTGTAGAAAGAGTTTCCAACATCTGCATCAGAGCCGTTTGTCAGAGGCTTGTGAGATGCAAGTGGAATAAGCAGACCTGGATGGTGTCTCCAGCTGCAGTGGAGTGGTATTCTGGGTACCTCCTGGCTTAGAACACTGTTACGTTCTCAGTGCCCGAGGAACGCAGCTAGTTGAAAGCTGGCTTGTAGGCGTGCTTCCTTGTGCGAACTGACGTCAGGGCAGGATCCTCCCGCATCCTGACTGCCCGTAGACGTAGGTCCCAGCATCCTTATGTTAGGTGCCGAAGAGGTTCTGTGAAAACCTTGTGGAAGTGCCAGGATTCTCCTCAAGTGTATCTGATCTCAATACAGACAATGCAAACGTCCTTGTTCAATGAGAGTGTAGCTCGGTCCTAGCTCCCATCAAAGTGTCTAGCAGACATCTGCCTGCAAAGCATACACACTTCCGAGAGTTGAGCTTATGGACTGTCCCTCCCACATCCTGCCTGCAGGTACACCGCGCTCCTAACAGGCCTAGCCCTGATGGTTGCCTGAAGTGTTGTGAGAGCTAAGTGGAAAGTCCCGGCCAACAAGACTAGTGCATCCGAGCTCAATCCAGCGATTTCCTAGTTTTTCCCGTGCGAACCAGGTGCTACATCCTAAGTGCCATACGAGAGAAGCTAGCTGAACGCCTTGTCCAAAAGCAACTTACTTCGGAGAGTTGAGCTCACCCTCAGTCCCTCGCAGTTGCACACTGCCTGTAGAAAGAGTTTCCAACATCTGCATCAGAGCCGTTTGTCGGAGGCTTGTGAGATGCATGTGGAATAAGCAGACCTGGATGGTGTCTCCAGCTGCAGTGGAGTGGTATTCTGGGTACCTCCTGGCTTAGAGTACTGCTACGTTCTCAGTGCCCTAAGAACGCAGCTGGTTGAAAGCTGGCTTGTAGGCATGCTTCCTTCTACGAGCTGAGGTCAGGGCAGGACCCTCCCGCATCCTGACTGCCCGTAGACATAGTACCCAGCATCCTAATGTTATTCGCCCTAGGAGGTTTTGTGCATAGCATGTGGAAGTGACAGGATTCTCCTCAAGAGTATCTGAAAATACAGACATTGCAGACGTCCTTGTTCAATGAGAGTGTAGCTCGGTCCTAGCTCCCATCAAAGTTTCTAGCAGACATCTGCCTGCAAAGCATACACACTTCCGAGAGTTGAGCTTATGGACTATCCCTCCCACATCCTGCCTTCAAGTACCTGGCACTCCAAACAGGCCTATTCCCGATGCGTCTCTGAAGTGTTGTGAGAGCTAAGTTGAAAGTCCCTGCCCACAAGACTAGTGCATCCAAGCTGATTCCAGCGATTTCCTAGTTTTTCCCGTGCGAACCAGGTGCTACATCCTAAGTGCCATACGAGAGAAGCTACCTGAACGCCTTGTCCAAAGCAACTTACTTCGGAGAGTTGAGCTCACCCTCAGTCCCTCACAGTTGCACACTGCCTGCAGAAAGAGTTTCCAACATCTGCACCACAGCCGTTTGTCAGAGGCTTGTGAGACGCAAGTGGAATAAGCAGACCTGGATGGTGTCTCCACCTGCAGTGGAGTGGTATTCTGGGTACCTCCTGGCTTAGAGTACTGCTACGTTCTCAGTGCCCTAAGAACGCAGCTGGTTGAAAGCTGGCTTGTAGGCATGCTTCCTTCTACGAGCTGAGGTCACGGCAGGACCCTCCCGCATCCTGACTGCCCGTAGACATAGTACCCAGCATCCTAATGTTATTCGCCCTACGAGGTTTTGTGCATAGCATGTGGAAGTGACAGGATTCTCCTCAAGTGTATCTGAAAATACAGACATTGCAAACGTCCTTGTTCAATGAGAGTGTAGCTCGGTCCTAGCTCCCATCAAAGTGTCTAGCAGACATCTGCCTGCAAAGCATACACACTTCCGAGAGTTGAGCTTATGGACTGTCCCTCCTACATCCTGCCTGCAGGTACACCGCGCTCCTAACAGGCCTAGCCCTGATGGTTGCCTGAAGTGTTGTGAGAGCTAAGTGGAAAGTCCCGGCCAACAAGACTAGTGCATCCGAGCTCAATCCAGCGATTTCCTAGTTTCTCCCGTGCGAACCAGGTGCTACATCCTATGTGCCATACGAGAGAAGCTAGCTGAACGCCTTGTCCAAAAGCAACTTACCTCGGAGAGTTGAGCTCACCCTCAGTCCCTCGCAGTTGCACACTGCCTGTAGAAAGAGTTTCCAACATCTGCATCAGAGCCGTTTGTCAGAGGCTTGTGAGATGCAAGTGGAATAAGCAGACCTGGATGGTGTCTCCAGCTGCAGTGGAGTGGTATTCTGGGTACCTCCTGGCTTAGAACACTGTTACGTTCTCAGTGCCCGAGGAACGCAGCTAGTTGAAAGCTGGCTTGTAGGCGTGCTTCCTTGTGCGAACTGACGTCAGGGCAGGATCCTCCTGCATCCTGACTGCCCGTAGACGTAGGTCCCAGCATCCTTATGTTAGGTGCCGAAGAGGTTCTGTGAAAACCTTGTGGAAGTGCCAGGATTCTCCTCAAGTGTATCTGATCTCAATACAGACAATGCAAACGTCCTTGTTCAATGAGAGTGTAGCTCGGTCCTAGCTCCCATCAAAGTGTCTAGCAGACATCTGCCTGCAAAGCATACACACTTCCGAGAGTTGAGCTTATGGACTGTCCCTCCCACATCCTGCCTGCAGGTACACCGCGCTCCTAACAGGCCTAGCCCTGATGGTTGCCTGAAGTGTTGTGAGAGCTAAGTGGAAAGTCCCGGCCAACAAGACTAGTGCATCCGAGCTCAATCCAGCGATTTCCTAGTTTTTCCCGTGCGAACCAGGTGCTACATCCTAAGTGCCATACGAGAGAAGCTAGCTGAACGCCTTGTCCAAAAGCAACTTACTTCGGAGAGTTGAGCTCACCCTCAGTCCCTCGCAGTTGCACACTGCCTGCAGAAAGAGTTTCCAACATCTGCACCACAGCCGTTTGTCATAGGCTTGTGAGACGCAAGTGGAATAAGCAGACCTGGATGGTGTCTCCAGCTGCAGTGGAGTGGTATTCTGGGTACCTCCTGGCTTAGAACACTGTTACGTTCTCAGTGCCCGAGGAACGCAGCTAGTTGAAAGCTGGCTTGTAGGCGTGCTTCCTTGTGCGAACTGACGTCAGGGCAGGATCCTCCCGCATCCTGACTGCCCGTAGACGTAGGTCCCAGCATCCTTATGTTAGGTGCCGAAGAGGTTCTGTGAAAACCTTGTGGAAGTGCCAGGATTCTCCTCAAGTGTATCTGATCTCAATACAGACAATGCAAACGTCCTTGTTCAATGAGAGTGTAGCTCGGTCCTAGCTCCCATCAAAGTGTCTAGCAGACATCTGCCTGCAAAGCATACACACTTCCGAGAGTTGAGCTTATGGACTGTCCCTCCCACATCCTGCCTGCAGGTACACCGCGCTCCTAACAGGCCTAGCCCTGATGGTTGCCTGAAGTGTTGTGAGAGCTAAGTGGAAAGTCCCGGCCAACAAGACTAGTGCATCCGAGCTCAATCCAGCGATTTCCTAGTTTTTCCCGTGCGAACCAGGTGCTACATCCTAAGTGCCATACGAGAGAAGCTAGCTGAACGCCTTGTCCAAAAGCAACTTACTTCGGAGAGTTGAGCTCACCCTCAGTCCCTCGCAGTTGCACACTGCCTGCAGAAAGAGTTTCCAACATCTGCACCACAGCCGTTTGTCATAGGCTTGTGAGACGCAAGTGGAATAAGCAGACCTGGATGGTGTCTCCAGCTGCAGTGGAGTGGTATTCTGGGTACCTCCTGGCTTAGAACACTGTTACGTTCTCAGTGCCCGAGGAACGCAGCTAGTTGAAAGCTGGCTTGTAGGCGTGCTTCCTTGTGCGAACTGACGTCAGGGCAGGATCCTCCCGCATCCTGACTGCCCGTAGACGTAGGTCCCAGCATCCTTATGTTAGGTGCCGAAGAGGTTCTGTGAAAACCTTGTGGAAGTGCCAGGATTCTCCTCAAGTGTATCTGATCTCAATACAGACAATGCAAACGTCCTTGTTCAATGAGAGTGTAGCTCGGTCCTAGCTCCCATCAAAGTGTCTAGCAGACATCTGCCTGCAAAGCATACACACTTCCGAGAGTTGAGCTTACGGACTATCCCTCCCACATCCTGCCTTCAAGTACCTGGCACTCCAAACAGGCCTATTCCCGATGCGTCTCTGAAGTGTTGTGAGAGCTAAGTGGAAAGTCCCTGCCCACAAGACTAGTGCATCCAAGCTGATTCCAGCGATTTCCTAGTTTTTCCCGTGCGAACCAGGTGCTACATCCTAAGTGCCATACGAGAGAAGCTACCTGAACGCCTTGTCCAAAGCAACTTACTTCGGAGAGTTGAGCTCACCCTCAGTCCCTCACAGTTGCACACTGCCTGCAGAAAGAGTTTCCAACATCTGCACCACAGCCGTTTGTCAGAGGCTTGTGAGACGCAAGTGGAATAAGCAGACCTGGATGGTGTCTCCACCTGCAGTGGAGTGGTATTCTGGGTACCTCCTGGCTTAGAGTACTGCTACGTTCTCAGTGCCCTAAGAACGCAGCTGGTTGAAAGCTGGCTTGTAGGCATGCTTCCTTCTACGAGCTGAGGTCACGGCAGGACCCTCCCGCATCCTGACTGCCCGTAGACATAGTACCCAGCATCCTAATGTTTTTCGCCCTAGGAGGTTTTGCGCATAGCATGTGGAAGTGACAGGATTCTCCTCAAGTGTATCTGATCTCAATACAGACACTGCAAACGTCCTTGTTCAATGAGAGTGTAGCTCGGTCCTAGCTCCCATCAAAGTGTCTAGCAGACATCTGCCTGCAAAGCATACACACTTCCGAGAGTTGAGCTTATGGACTGTCCCTCCCACATCCTGCCTGCAGGTACACCGCGTTCCTAACAGGCCTAGCCCTGATGGTTGCCTGAAGTGTTGTGAGAGCTAAGTTGAAAGTCCCTGCCCACAAGACTAGTGCATCCAAGCTGATTCCAGCGATTTCCTAGTTTTTCCCGTGCGAACCAGGTGCTACATCCTAAGTGCCATACGAGAGAAGCTAGCTGAACGCCTTGTCCAAAAGCAACTTACCTCGGAGAGTTGAGCTCAACCTCAGTCCCTCGCAGTTGCACACTGCCTGTAGAAAGAGTTTCCAACATCTGCATCAGAGCCGTTTGTCAGAGTCTTGTGAGATGCAAGTGGAATAAGCAGACCTGGATGGTGTCTCCAGCTGCAGTGGAGTGGTATTCTGGGTACCTCCTGGCTTAGAACACTGTTACGTTCTCAGTGCCCGAGGAACGCAGCTAGTTGAAAGCTGGCTTGTAGGCCTGCTTCCTTGTGCGAACTGACGTCAGGGCAAGGATCCTCCCGCATCCTGACTGCCCGTAGACGTAGGTCCCAGCATCCTTATGTTAGGTGCCGAAGAGGTTCTGTGAAAACCTTGTGGAAGTGCCAGGATTCTCCTCAAGTGTATCTGATCTCAATACAGACAATGCAAACGTCCTTGTTCAATGAGAGTGTAGCTCGGTCCTAGCTCCCATCAAAGTGTCTAGCAGACATCTGCCTGCAAAGCATACACACTTCCGAGAGTTGAGCTTATGGACTGTCCCTCCCACATCCTGCCTGCAGGTACACCGCGCTCCTAACAGGCCTAGCCCTGATGGTTGCCTGAAGTGTTGTGAGAGCTAAGTGGAAAGTCCCGGCCAACAAGACTAGTGCATCCGAGCTCAATCCAGCGATTTCCTAGTTTTTCCCGTGCGAACCAGGTGCTACATTCTAAGTGCCATACGAGAGAAGCTAGCTGAACGCCTTGTCCAAAAGCAACTTACTTCGGAGAGTTGAGCTCACCCTCAGTCCCTCGCAGTTGCACACTGCCTGTAGAAAGAGTTTCCAACATCTGCATCAGAGCCGTTTGTCGGAGGCTTGTGAGATGCAAGTGGAATAAGCAGACCTGGATGGTGTCTCCAGCTGCAGTGGAGTGGTATTCTGGGTACCTCCTGGCTTAGAGTACTGCTACGTTCTCAGTGCCCTAAGAACGCAGCTGGTTGAAAGCTGGCTTGTAGGCATGCTTCCTTCTACGAGCTGAGGTCAGGGCAGGACCCTCCCGCATCCTGACTGCCCGTAGACATAGTACCCAGCATCCTAATGTTATTCGCCCTAGGAGGTTTTGTGCATAGCATGTGGAAGTGACAGGATTCTCCTCAAGAGTATCTGAAAATACAGACATTGCAGACGTCCTTGTTCAATGAGAGTGTAGCTCGGTCCTAGCTCCCATCAAGGTGTCTAGCAGACATCTGCCTGCAAAGCATACACACTTCCGAGAGTTGAGCTTATGGACTATCCCTCCCACATCCTGCCTTCAAGTACCTGGCACTCCAAACAGGCCTATTCCCGATGCGTCTCTGAAGTGTTGTGAGAGCTAAGTTGAAAGTCCCTTCCCACAAGACTAGTGCATCCAAGCTGATTCCAGCGATTTCCTAGTTTTTCCCGTGCGAACCAGGTGCTACATCCTAAGTGCCATACGAGAGAAGCTACCTGAACGCCTTGTCCAAAGCAACTTACTTCGGAGAGTTGAGCTCACCCTCAGTCCCTCACAGTTGCACACTGCCTGCAGAAAGAGTTTCCAACATCTGCACCACAGCCGTTTGTCAGAGGCTTGTGAGACGCAAGTGGAATAAGCAGACCTGGATGGTGTCTCCAGCTGCATTGGAGTGGTATTCTGGGTACCTCCTGGCTTAGAGTACTGCTACGTTCTCAGTGCCCTAAGAACGCAGCTGGTTGAAAGCTGGCTTGTAGGCATGCTTCCTTCTACGAGCTGAGGTCAGGGCAGGACCCTACCGCATCCTGACTGCCCGTAGACATAGTACCCAGCATCCTAATGTTATTCGCCCTACGAGGTTTTGTGCATAGCATGTGGAAGTGACAGGATTCTCCTCAAGTGTATCTGAAAATACAGACATTGCAAACGTCCTTGTTCAATGAGAGTGTAGCTCGGTCCTAGCTCCCATCAAAGTGTCTAGCAGACATCTGCCTGCAAAGCATACACACTTCCGAGAGTTGAGCTTATGGACTGTCCCTCCTACATCCTGCCTGCAGGTACACCGCGCTCCTAACAGGCCTAGCCCTGATGGTTGCCTGAAGTGTTGTGAGAGCTAAGTGGAAAGTCCCGGCCAACAAGACTAGTGCATCCGAGCTCAATCCAGCGATTTCCTAGTTTTACCCGTGCGAACCAGGTGCTACATCCTAAGTGCCATACGAGAGAAGCTAGCTGAACGCCTTGTCCAAAAGCAACTTACTTCGGAGAGTTGAGCTCACCCTCAATCCCTCGCAGTTGCACACTGCCTGTAGAAAGAGTTTCCAACATCTGCATCAGAGCCGTTTGTCAGAGGCTTGTGAGATGCAAGTGGAATAAGCAGACCTGGATGGTGTCTCCAGCTGCAGTGGAGTGGTATTCTGGGTACCTCCTGGCTTAGAACACTGTTACGTTCTCAGTGCCCGAGGAACGCAGCTAGTTGAAAGCTGGCTTGTAGGCGTGCTTCCTTGTGCGAACTGACGTCAGGGCAGGATCCTCCCGCATCCTGACTGCCCGTAGACGTAGGTCCCAGCATCCTTATGTTAGGTGCCGAAGAGGTTCTGTGAAAACCTTGTGGAAGTGCCAGGATTCTCCTCAAGTGTATCTGATCTCAATACAGACAATGCAAACGTCCTTGTTCAATGAGAGTGTAGCTCGGTCCTAGCTCCCATCAAAGTGTCTAGCAGACATCTGCCTGCAAAGCATACACACTTCCGAGAGTTGAGCTTATGGACTGTCCCTCCCACATCCTGCCTGCAGGTACACCGCGCTCCTAACAGGCCTAGCCCTGATGGTTGCCTGAAGTGTTGTGAGAGCTAAGTGGAAAGTCCCGGCCAACAAGACTAGTGCATCCGAGCTCAATCCAGCGATTTCCTAGTTTTTCCCGTGCGAACCAGGTGCTACATCCTAAGTGCCATACGAGAGAAGCTAGCTGAACGCCTTGTCCAAAAGCAACTTACTTCGGAGAGTTGAGCTCACCCTCAGTCCCTCGCAGTTGCACACTGCCTGTAGAAAGAGTTTCCAACATCTGCATCAGAGCCGTTTGTCGGAGGCTTGTGAGATGCAAGTGGAATAAGCAGACCTGGATGGTGTCTCCAGCTGCAGTGGAGTGGTATTCTGGGTACCTCCTGGCTTAGAGTACTGCTACGTTCTCAGTGCCCTAAGAACGCAGCTGGTTGAAAGCTGGCTTGTAGGCATGCTTCGTTCTACGAGCTGAGGTCAGGGCAGGACCCTCCCGCATCCTGACTGCCCGTAGACATAGTACCCAGCATCCTAATGTTATTCGCCCTAGGAGGTTTTGTGCATAGCATGTGGAAGTGACAGGATTCTCCTCAAGAGTATCTGAAAATACAGACATTGCAGACGTCCTTGTTCAATGAGAGTGTAGCTCGGTCCTAGCTCCCATCAAAGTTTCTAGCAGACATCTGCCTGCAAAGCATACACACTTCCGAGAGTTGAGCTTATGGACTATCCCTCCCACATCCTGCCTTCAAGTACCTGGCACTCCAAACAGGCCTATTCCCGATGCGTCTCTGAAGTGTTGTGAGAGCTAAGTTGAAAGTCCCTGCCCACAAGACTAGTGCATCCAAGCTGATTCCAGCGATTTCCTAGTTTTTCCCGTGCGAACCAGGTGCTACAACCTAAGTGCCATACGAGAGAAGCTACCTGAACGCCTTGTCCAAAGCAACTTACTTCGGAGAGTTGAGCTCACCCTCAGTCCCTCACAGTTGCACACTGCCTGCAGAAAGAGTTTCCAACATCTGCACCACAGCCGTTTGTCAGAGGCTTGTGAGACGCAAGTGGAATAAGCAGACCTGGATGGTGTCTCCACCTGCAGTGGAGTGGTATTCTGGGTACCTCCTGGCTTAGAGTACTGCTACGTTCTCAGTGCCCTAAGAACGCAGCTGGTTGAAAGCTGGCTTGTAGGCATGCTTCCTTCTACGAGCTGAGGTCACGGCAGGACCCTCCCGCATCCTGACTGCCCGTAGACATAGTACCCAGCATCCTAATGTTATTCGCCCTAGGAGGTTTTGTGCATAGCATGTGGAAGTGACAGGATTCTCCTCAAGTGTATCTGAAAATACAGACATTGCAAACGTCCTTGTTCAATGAGAGTGTAGCTCGGTCCTAGCTCCCATCAAAGTGTCTAGCAGACATCTGCCTGCAAAGCATACACACTTCCGAGAGTTGAGCTTATGGACTGTCCCTCCTACATCCTGCCTGCAGGTACACCGCGCTCCTAACAGGCCTAGCCCTGATGGTTGCCTGAAGTGTTGTGAGAGCTAAGTGGAAAGTCCCGGCCAACAAGACTAGTGCATCCGAGCTCAATCCAGCGATTTCCTAGTTTCTCCCGTGCGAACCAGGTGCTACATCCTATGTGCCATACGAGAGAAGCTAGCTGAACGCCTTGTCCAAAAGCAACTTACCTCGGAGAGTTGAGCTCACCCTCAGTCCCTCGCAGTTGCACACTGCCTGTAGAAAGAGTTTCCAACATCTGCATCAGAGCCGTTTGTCAGAGGCTTGTGAGATGCAAGTGGAATAAGCAGACCTGGATGGTGTCTCCAGCTGCAGTGGAGTGGTATTCTGGGTACCTCCTGGCTTAGAGTACTGCTACGTTCTCAGTGCCCTAAGAACGCAGCTGGTTGAAAGCTGGCTTGTAGGCATGCTTCCTTCTACGAGCTGAGGTCAGGGCAGGACCCTCCCGCATCCTGACTGCCCGTAGACATAGTACCCAGCATCCTAATGTTATTCGCCCTAGGAGGTTTTGTGCATAGCATGTGGAAGTGACAGGATTCTCCTCAAGAGTTTCTGAAAATACAGACATTGCAGACGTCCTTGTTCAATGAGAGTGTAGCTCGGTCCTAGCTCCCATCAAGGTGTCTAGCAGACATCTGCCTGCAAAGCATACACACTTCCGAGAGTTGAGCTTATGGACTATCCCTCCCACATCCTGCCTTCAAGTACCTGGCACTCCAAACAGGCCTATTCCCGATGCGTCTCTGAAGTGTTGTGAGAGCTAAGTTGAAAGTCCCTGCCCACAAGACTAGTGCATCCAAGCTGATTCCAGCGATTTCCTAGTTTTTCCCGTGCGAACCAGGTGCTACATCCTAAGTGCCATACGAGAGAAGCTACCTGAACGCCTTGTCCAAAGCAACTTACTTCGGAGAGTTGAGCTCACCCTCAGTCCCTCACAGTTGCACACTGCCTGCAGAAAGAGTTTCCAACATCTGCACCACAGCCGTTTGTCAGAGGCTTGTGAGACGCAAGTGGAATAAGCAGACCTGGATGGTGTCTCCAGCTGCATTGGAGTGGTATTCTGGGTACCTCCTGGCTTAGAGTACTGCTACGTTCTCAGTGCCCTAAGAACGCAGCTGGTTGAAAGCTGGCTTGTAGGCATGCTTCCTTCTACGAGCTGAGGTCAGGGCAGGACCCTACCGCATCCTGACTGCCCGTAGACATAGTACCCAGCATCCTAATGTTATTCGCCCTACGAGGTTTTGTGCATAGCATGTGGAAGTGACAGGATTCTCCTCAAGTGTATCTGAAAATACAGACATTGCAAACGTCCTTGTTCAATGAGAGTGTAGCTCGGTCCTAGCTCCCATCAAAGTGTCTAGCAGACATCTGCCTGCAAAGCATACACACTTCCGAGAGTTGAGCTTATGGACTGTCCCTCCTACATCCTGCCTGCAGGTACACCGCGCTCCTAACAGGCCTAGCCCTGATGGTTGCCTGAAGTGTTGTGAGAGCTAAGTGGAAAGTCCCGGCCAACAAGACTAGTGCATCCGAGCTCAATCCAGCGATTTCCTAGTTTTACCCGTGCGAACCAGGTGCTACATCCTAAGTGCCATACGAGAGAAGCTAGCTGAACGCCTTGTCCAAAAGCAACTTACTTCGGAGAGTTGAGCTCACCCTCAATCCCTCGCAGTTGCACACTGCCTGTAGAAAGAGTTTCCAACATCTGCATCAGAGCCGTTTGTCAGAGGCTTGTGAGATGCAAGTGGAATAAGCAGACCTGGATGGTGTCTCCAGCTGCAGTGGAGTGGTATTCTGGGTACCTCCTGGCTTAGAACACTGTTACGTTCTCAGTGCCCGAGGAACGCAGCTAGTTGAAAGCTGGCTTGTAGGCGTGCTTCCTTGTGCGAACTGACGTCAGGGCAGGATCCTCCCGCATCCTGACTGCCCGTAGACGTAGGTCCCAGCATCCTTATGTTAGGTGCCGAAGAGGTTCTGTGAAAACCTTGTGGAAGTGCCACGATTCTCCTCAAGTGTATCTGATCTCAATACAGACAATGCAAACGTCCTTGTTCAATGAGAGTGTAGCTCGGTCCTAGCTCCCATCAAAGTGTCTAGCAGACATCTGCCTGCAAAGCATACACACTTCCGAGAGTTGAGCTTATGGACTGTCCCTCCCACATCCTGCCTGCAGGTACACCGCGCTCCTAACAGGCCTAGCCCTGATGGTTGCCTGAAGTGTTGTGAGAGCTAAGTGGAAAGTCCCGGCCAACAAGACTAGTGCATCCGAGCTCAATCCAGCGATTTCCTAGTTTTTCCCGTGCGAGCCAGGTGCTACATCCTAAGTGCCATACGAGAGAAGCTAGCTGAACGCCTTGTCCAAAAGCAACTTACTTCGGAGAGTTGAGCTCACCCTCAGTCCCTCACAGTTGCACACTGCCTGCAGAAAGAGTTTCCAACATCTGCACCACAGCCGTTTGTCATAGGCTTGTGAGACGCAAGTGGAATAAGCAGACCTGGATGGTGTCTCCAGCTGCAGTGGAGTGGTATTCTGGGTACCTCCTGGCTTAGAACACTGTTACGTTCTCAGTGCCCGAGGAACGCAGCTAGTTGAAAGCTGGCTTGTAGGCATGCTTCCTTCTACGAGCTGAGGTCAGGGCAGGACCCTCCCGCATCCTGACTGCCCGTAGACATAGTACCCAGCATCCTAATGTTATTCGCCCTAGGAGGTTTTGTGCATAGCATGTGGAAGTGACAGGATTCTCCTCAAGTGTATCTGAAAATACAGACATTGCAAACGTCCTTGTTCAATGAGAGTGTAGCTCGGTCCTAGCTCCCATCAAAGTGTCTAGCAGACATCTGCCTGCAAAGCATACACACTTCCGAGAGTTGAGCTTATGGACTGTCCCTCCCACATCCTGCCTGCAGGTACACCGCGCTCCTAACAGGCCTAGCCCTGATGGTTGCCTGAAGTGTTGTGAGAGCTAAGTGGAAAGTCCCGGCCAACAAGACTAGTGCATCCGAGCTCAATCCAGCGATTTCCTAGTTTTTCCCGTGCGAACCAGGTGCTACATCCTAAGTGCCATACGAGAGAAGCTAGCTGAACGCCTTGTCCAAAAGCAACTTACTTCGGAGAGTTGAGCTCACCCTCAGTCCCTCGCAGTTGCACACTGCCTGTAGAAAGAGTTTCCAACATCTGCATCAGAGCCGTTTGTCGGAGGCTTGTGAGATGCAAGTGGAATAAGCAGACCTGGATGGTGTCTCCAGCTGCAGTGGAGTGGTATTCTGGGTACCTCCTGGCTTAGAGTACTGCTACGTTCTCAGTGCCCTAAGAACGCAGCTGGTTGAAAGCTGGCTTGTAGGCATGCTTCCTTCTACGAGCTGAGGTCAGGGCAGGACCCTCCCGCATCCTGACTGCCCGTAGACATAGTACCCAGCATCCTAATGTTATTCGCCCTAGGAGGTTTTGTGCATAGCATGTGGAAGTGACAGGATTCTCCTCAAGAGTATCTGAAAATACAGACATTGCAGACGTCCTTGTTCAATGAGAGTGTAGCTCGGTCCTAGCTCCCATCAAGGTGTCTAGCAGACATCTGCCTGCAAAGCATACACACTTCCGAGAGTTGAGCTTATGGACTATCCCTCCCACATCCTGCCTTCAAGTACCTGGCACTCCAAACAGGCCTATTCCCGATGCGTCTCTGAAGTGTTGTGAGAGCTAAGTTGAAAGTCCCTGCCCACAAGACTAGTGCATCCAAGCTGATTCCAGCGATTTCCTAGTTTTTCCCGTGCGAACCAGGTGCTACATCCTAAGTGCCATACGAGAGAAGCTACCTGAACGCCTTGTCCAAAGCAACTTACTTCGGAGAGTTGAGCTCACCCTCAGTCCCTCACAGTTGCACACTGCCTGCAGAAAGAGTTTCCAACATCTGCACCACAGCCGTTTGTCAGAGGCTTGTGAGACGCAAGTGGAATAAGCAGACCTGGATGGTGTCTCCAGCTGCATTGGAGTGGTATTCTGGGTACCTCCTGGCTTAGAGTACTGCTACGTTCTCAGTGCCCTAAGAACGCAGCTGGTTGAAAGCTGGCTTGTAGGCATGCTTCCTTCTACGAGCTGAGGTCAGGGCAGGACCCTACCGCATCCTGACTGCCCGTAGACATAGTACCCAGCATCCTAATGTTATTCGCCCTACGAGGTTTTGTGCATAGCATGTGGAAGTGACAGGATTCTCCTCAAGTGTATCTGAAAATACAGACATTGCAAACGTCCTTGTTCAATGAGAGTGTAGCTCGGTCCTAGCTCCCATCAAAGTGTCTAGCAGACATCTGCCTGCAAAGCATACACACTTCCGAGAGTTGAGCTTATGGACTGTCCCTCCTACATCCTGCCTGCAGGTACACCGCGCTCCTAACAGGCCTAGCCCTGATGGTTGCCTGAAGTGTTGTGAGAGCTAAGTGGAAAGTCCCGGCCAACAAGACTAGTGCATCCGAGCTCAATCCAGCGATTTCCTAGTTTTACCCGTGCGAACCAGGTGCTACATCCTAAGTGCCATACGAGAGAAGCTAGCTGAACGCCTTGTCCAAAAGCAACTTACTTCGGAGAGTTGAGCTCACCCTCAATCCCTCGCAGTTGCACACTGCCTGTAGAAAGAGTTTCCAACATCTGCATCAGAGCCGTTTGTCAGAGGCTTGTGAGATGCAAGTGGAATAAGCAGACCTGGATGGTGTCTCCAGCTGCAGTGGAGTGGTATTCTGGGTACCTCCTGGCTTAGAACACTGTTACGTTCTCAGTGCCCGAGGAACACAGCTAGTTGAAAGCTGGCTTGTAGGCGTGCTTCCTTGTGCGAACTGACGTCAGGGCAGGATCCTCCCGCATCCTGACTGCCCGTAGACGTAGGTCCCAGCATCCTTATGTTAGGTGCCGAAGAGGTTCTGTGAAAACCTTGTGGAAGTGCCAGGATTCTCCTCAAGTGTATCTGATCTCAATACAGACAATGCAAACGTCCTTGTTCAATGAGAGTGTAGCTCGGTCCTAGCTCCCATCAAAGTGTCTAGCAGACATCTGCCTGCAAAGCATACACACTTCCGAGAGTTGAGCTTATGGACTGTCCCTCCCACATCCTGCCTGCAGGTACACCGCGCTCCTAACAGGCCTAGCCCTGATGGTTGCCTGAAGTGTTGTGAGAGCTAAGTGGAAAGTCCCGGCCAACAAGACTAGTGCATCCGAGCTCAATCCAGCGATTTCCTAGTTTTTCCCGTGCGAACCAGGTGCTACATCCTAAGTGCCATACGAGAGAAGCTAGCTGAACGCCTTGTCCAAAAGCAACTTACTTCGGAGAGTTGAGCTCACCCTCAGTCCCTCGCAGTTGCACACTGCCTGTAGAAAGAGTTTCCAACATCTGCATCAGAGCCGTTTGTCGGAGGCTTGTGAGATGCAAGTGGAATAAGCAGACCTGGATGGTGTCTCCAGCTGCAGTGGAGTGGTATTCTGGGTACCTCCTGGCTTAGAGTACTGCTACGTTCTCAGTGCCCTAAGAACGCAGCTGGTTGAAAGCTGGCTTGTAGGCATGCTTCCTTCTACGAGCTGAGGTCAGGGCAGGACCCTCCCGCATCCTGACTGCCCGTAGACATAGTACCCAGCATCCTAATGTTATTCGCCCTAGGAGGTTTTGTGCATAGCATGTGGAAGTGACAGGATTCTCCTCAAGAGTATCTGAAAATACAGACATTGCAGACGTCCTTGTTCAATGAGAGTGTAGCTCGGTCCTAGCTCCCATCAAAGTTTCTAGCAGACATCTGCCTGCAAAGCATACACACTTCCGAGAGTTGAGCTTATGGACTATCCCTCCCACATCCTGCCTTCAAGTACCTGGCACTCCAAACAGGCCTATTCCCGATGCGTCTCTGAAGTGTTGTGAGAGCTAAGTTGAAAGTCCCTGCCCACAAGACTAGTGCATCCAAGCTGATTCCAGCGATTTCCTAGTTTTTCCCGTGCGAACCAGGTGCTACAACCTAAGTGCCATACGAGAGAAGCTACCTGAACGCCTTGTCCAAAAGCAACTTACTTCGGAGAGTTGAGCTCACCCTCAGTCCCTCACAGTTGCACACTGCCTGCAGAAAGAGTTTCCAACATCTGCACCACAGCCGTTTGTCAGAGGCTTGTGAGACGCAAGTGGAATAAGCAGACCTGGATGGTGTCTCCACCTGCAGTGGAGTGGTATTCTGGGTACCTCCTGGCTTAGAGTACTGCTACGTTCTCAGTGCCCTAAGAACGCAGCTGGTTGAAAGCTGGCTTGTAGGCATGCTTCCTTCTACGAGCTGAGGTCACGGCAGGACCCTCCCGCATCCTGACTGCCCGTAGACATAGTACCCAGCATCCTAATGTTATTCGCCCTAGGAGGTTTTGTGCATAGCATGTGGAAGTGACAGGATTCTCCTCAAGTGTATCTGAAAATACAGACATTGCAAACGTCCTTGTTCAATGAGAGTGTAGCTCGGTCCTAGCTCCCATCAAAGTGTCTAGCAGACATCTGCCTGCAAAGCATACACACTTCCGAGAGTTGAGCTTATGGACTGTCCCTCCTACATCCTGCCTGCAGGTACACCGCGCTCCTAACAGGCCTAGCCCTGATGGTTGCCTGAAGTGTTGTGAGAGCTAAGTGGAAAGTCCCGGCCAAGAAGACTAGTGCATCCGAGCTCAATCCAGCGATTTCCTAGTTTCTCCCGTGCGAACCAGGTGCTACATCCTATGTGCCATACGAGAGAAGCTAGCTGAACGCCTTGTCCAAAAGCAACTTACCTCGGAGAGTTGAGCTCACCCTCAGTCCCTCGCAGTTGCACACTGCCTGTAGAAAGAGTTTCCAACATCTGCATCAGAGCCGTTTGTCAGAGGCTTGTGAGATGCAAGTGGAATAAGCAGACCTGGATGGTGTCTCCAGCTGCAGTGGAGTGGTATTCTGGGTACCTCCTGGCTTAGAACACTGTTACGTTCTCAGTGCCCGAGGAACGCAGCTAGTTGAAAGCTGGCTTGTAGGCGTGCTTCCTTGTGCGAACTGACGTCAGGGCAGGATCCTCCTGCATCCTGACTGCCCGTAGACGTAGGTCCCAGCATCCTTATGTTAGGTGCCGAAGAGGTTCTGTGAAAACCTTGTGGAAGTGCCAGGATTCTCCTCAAGTGTATCTGATCTCAATACAGACAATGCAAACGTCCTTGTTCAATGAGAGTGTAGCTCGGTCCTAGCTCCCATCAAAGTGTCTAGCAGACATCTGCCTGCAAAGCATACACACTTCCGAGAGTTGAGCTTATGGACTGTCCCTCCCACATCCTGCCTGCAGGTACACCGCGCTCCTAACAGGCCTAGCCCTGATGGTTGCCTGAAGTGTTGTGAGAGCTAAGTGGAAAGTCCCGGCCAACAAGACTAGTGCATCCGAGCTCAATCCAGCGATTTCCTAGTTTTACCCGTGCGAACCAGGTGCTACATCCTAAGTGCCATACGAGAGAAGCTAGCTGAACGCCTTGTCCAAAAGCAACTTACTTCGGAGAGTTGAGCTCACCCTCAGTCCCTCGCAGTTGCACACTGCCTGCAGAAAGAGTTTCCAACATCTGCACCACAGCCGTTTGTCATAGGCTTGTGAGACGCAAGTGGAATAAGCAGACCTGGATGGTGTCTCCAGCTGCAGTGGAGTGGTATTCTGGGTACCTCCTGGCTTAGAACACTGTTACGTTCTCAGTGCCCGAGGAACGCAGCTAGTTGAAAGCTGGCTTGTAGGCGTGCTTCCTTGTGCGAACTGACGTCAGGGCAGGATCCTCCCGCATCCTGACTGCCCGTAGACGTAGGTCCCAGCATCCTTATGTTAGGTGCCGAAGAGGTTCTGTGAAAACCTTGTGGAAGTGCCAGGATTCTCCTCAAGTGTATCTGATCTCAATACAGACAATGCAAACGTCCTTGTTCAATGAGAGTGTAGCTCGGTCCTAGCTCCCATCAAAGTGTCTAGCAGACATCTGCCTGCAAAGCATACACACTTCCGAGAGTTGAGCTTATGGACTGTCCCTCCCACATCCTGCCTGCAGGTACACCGCGCTCCTAACAGGCCTAGCCCTGATGGTTGCCTGAAGTGTTGTGAGAGCTAAGTGGAAAGTCCCGGCCAACAAGACTAGTGCATCCGAGCTCAATCCAGCGATTTCCTAGTTTTTCCCGTGCGAACCAGGTGCTACATCCTAAGTGCCATACGAGAGAAGCTAGCTGAACGCCTTGTCCAAAAGCAACTTACTTCGGAGAGTTGAGCTCACCCTCAGTCCCTCGCAGTTGCACACTGCCTGTAGAAAGAGTTTCCAACATCTGCATCAGAGCCGTTTGTCGGAGGCTTGTGAGATGCAAGTGGAATAAGCAGACCTGGATGGTGTCTCCAGCTGCAGTGGAGTGGTATTCTGGGTACCTCCTGGCTTAGAGTACTGCTACGTTCTCAGTGCCCTAAGAACGCAGCTGGTTGAAAGCTGGCTTGTAGGCATGCTTCCTTCTACGAGCTGAGGTCAGGGCAGGACCCTCCCGCATCCTGACTGCCCGTAGACATAGTACCCAGCATCCTAATGTTATTCGCCCTAGGAGGTTTTGTGCATAGCATGTGGAAGTGACAGGATTCTCCTCAAGAGTATCTGAAAATACAGACATTGCAGACGTCCTTGTTCAATGAGAGTGTAGCTCGGTCCTAGCTCCCATCAAAGTGTCTAGCAGACATCTGCCTGCAAAGCATACACACTTCCGAGAGTTGAGCTTATGGACTATCCCTCCCACATCCTGCCTTCAAGTACCTGGCACTCCAAACAGGCCTATTCCCGATGCGTCTCTGAAGTGTTGTGAGAGCTAAGTGGAAAGTCCCTGCCCACAAGACTAGTGCATCCAAGCTGATTCCAGCGATTTCCTAGTTTTTCCCGTGCGAACCAGGTGCTACATCCTAAGTGCCATACGAGAGAAGCTACCTGAACGCCTTGTCCAAAGCAACTTACTTCGGAGAGTTGAGCTCACCCTCAGTCCCTCACAGTTGCACACTGCCTGCAGAAAGAGTTTCCAACATCTGCACCACAGCCGTTTGTCAGAGGCTTGTGAGACGCAAGTGGAATAAGCAGACCTGGATGGTGTCTCCACCTGCAGTGGAGTGGTATTCTGGGTACCTCCTGGCTTAGAGTACTGCTACGTTCTCAGTGCCCTAAGAACGCAGCTGGTTGAAAGCTGGCTTGTAGGCGTGCTTCCTTCTACGAGCTGAGGTAACGGCAGGACCCTCCCGCATCCTGACTGCCCGTAGACATAGTACCCAGCATCCTAATGTTATTCGCCCTAGGAGGTTTTGCGCATAGCATGTGGAAGTGACAGGATTCTCCTCAAGTGTATCTGATCTCAATACAGACACTGCAAACGTCCTTGTTCAATGAGAGTGTAGCTCGGTCCTAGCTCCCATCAAAGTGTCTAGCAGACATCTGCCTGCAAAGCATACACACTTCCGAGAGTTGAGCTTATGGACTGTCCCTCCCACATCCTGCCTGCAGGTACACCGCGCTCCTAACAGGCCTAGCCCTGATGGTTGCCTGAAGTGTTGTGAGAGCTAAGTGGAAAGTCCCGGCCAACAAGACTAGTGCATCCGAGCTCAATCCAGCGATTTCCTAGTTTTTCCCGTGCGAACCAGGTGCTACATCCTAAGTGCCATACGAGAGAAGCTAGCTGAACGCCTTGTCCAAAAGCAACTTACTTCGGAGAGTTGAGCTCACCCTCAGTCCCTCACAGTTGCACACTGCCTGTAGAAAGAGTTTCCAACATCTGCATCAGAGCCGTTTGTCAGAGGCTTGTCAGATGCAAGTGGAATAAGCAGACCTGGATGGTGTCTCCAGCTGCAGTGGAGTGGTATTCTGGGTACCTCCTGGCTTAGAACACTGTTACGTTCTCAGTGCCCGAGGAACGCAGCTAGTTGACAGCTGGCTTGTAGGCGTGCTTCCTTGTGCTAACTGACGTCAGGGCAAGGATCCTCCCGCATCCTGACTGCCCGTAGACGTAGGTCCCAGCATCCTTATGTTAGGTGCCGAAGAGGTTCTGTGAAAACCTTGTGGAAGTGCCAGGATTCTCCTCAAGTGTATCTGATCTCAATACAGACAATGCAAACGTCCTTGTTCAATGAGAGTGTAGCTCGGTCCTAGCTCCCATCAAAGTGTCTAGCAGACATCTGCCTGCAAAGCATACACACTTCCGAGAGTTGAGCTTATGGACTGTCCCTCCCACATCCTGCCTGCAGGTACACCGCGCTCCTAACAGGCCTAGCCCTGATGGTTGCCTGAAGTGTTGTGAGAGCTAAGTGGAAAGTCCCGGCCAACAAGACTAGTGCATCCGAGCTCAATCCAGCGATTTCCTAGTTTTTCCCGTGCGAACCAGGTGCTACATCCTAAGTGCCATACGAGAGAAGCTAGCTGAACGCCTTGTCCAAAAGCAACTTACTTCGGAGAGTTGAGCTCACCCTCAGTCCCTCGCAGTTGCACACTGCCTGTAGAAAGAGTTTCCAACATCTGCATCAGAGCCGTTTGTCAGAGGCTTGTGAGATGCAAGTGGAATAAGCAGACCTGGATGGTGTCTCCAGCTGCAGTGGAGTGGTATTCTGGGTACCTCCTGGCTTAGAACACTGTTACGTTCTCAGTGCCCGAGGAACGCAGCTAGTTGAAAGCTGGCTTGTAGGCGTGCTTCCTTGTGCGAACTGACGTCAGGGCAGGATCCTCCCGCATCCTGACTGCCCGTAGACGTAGGTCCCAGCATCCTTATGTTAGGTGCCGAAGAGGTTCTGTGAAAACCTTGTGGAAGTGCCAGGATTCTCCTCAAGTGTATCTGATCTCAATACAGACAATGCAAACGTTCTTGTTCAATGAGAGTTTAGCTCGGTCCTAGCTCCCATCAAAGTGTCTAGCAGACATCTGCCTGCAAAGCATACACACTTCCGAGAGTTGAGCTTATGGACTGTCCCTCCCACATCCTGCCTGCAGGTACACCGCGCTCCTAACAGGCCTAGCCCTGATGGTTGCCTGAAGTGTTGTGAGAGCTAAGTGGAAAGTCCCGGCCAACAAGACTAGTGCATCCGAGCTCAATCCAGCGATTTCCTAGTTTTACCCGTGCGAACCAGGTGCTACATCCTAAGTGCCATACGAGAGAAGCTAGCTGAACGCCTTGTCCAAAAGCAACTTACTTCGGAGAGTTGAGCTCACCCTCAGTCCCTCGCAGTTGCACACTGCCTGTAGAAAGAGTTTCCAACATCTGCATCAGAGCCGTTTGTCAGAGGCTTGTGAGATGCAAGTGGAATAAGCAGACCTGGATGGTGTCTCCAGCTGCAGTGGAGTGGTATTCTGGGTACCTCCTGGCTTAGAACACTGTTACGTTCTCAGTGCCCGAGGAACGCAGCTAGTTGAAAGCTGGCTTGTAGGCGTGCTTCCTTGTGCGAACTGACGTCAGGGCAGGATCCTCCCGCATCCTGACTGCCCGTAGACGTAGGTCCCAGCATCCTTATGTTAGGTGCCGAAGAGGTTCTGTGAAAACCTTGTGGAAGTGCCAGGATTCTCCTCAAGTGTATCTGATCTCAATACAGACAATGCAAACGTCCTTGTTCAATGAGAGTGTAGCTCGGTCCTAGCTCCCATCAAAGTGTCTAGCAGACATCTGCCTGCAAAGCATACACACTTCCGAGAGTTGAGCTTATGGACTGTCCCTCCCACATCCTGCCTGCAGGTACACCGCGCTCCTAACAGGCCTAGCCCTGATGGTTGCCTGAAGTGTTGTGAGAGCTAAGTGGAAAGTCCCGGCCAACAAGACTAGTGCATCCGAGCTCAATCCAGCGATTTCCTAGTTTTTCCCGTGCGAACCAGGTGCTACATCCTAAGTGCCATACGAGAGAAGCTAGCTGAACGCCTTGTCCAAAAGCAACTTACTTCGGAGAGTTGAGCTCACCCTCAGTCCCTCGCAGTTGCACACTGCCTGTAGAAAGAGTTTCCAACATCTGCATCAGAGCCGTTTGTCGGAGGCTTGTGAGACGCAAGTGGAATAAGCAGACCTGGATGGTGTCTCCAGCTGCAGTGGAGTGGTATTCTGGGTACCTCCTGGCTTAGAGTACTGCTACGTTCTCAGTGCCCTAAGAACGCAGCTGGTTGAAAGCTGGCTTTTAGGCTTGCTTCCTTCTACGAGCTCAGGTCAGGGCAGGACCCTCCCGCATCCTGCCTGCCCGTAGACATAGTACCCATCATCCTAATGTTATTCGCCCTAGGAGGTTTTGTGCATAGCATGTGGAAGTGACAGGATTCTCAAGTGTATCTGAAAATACAGACATTGCAAACGTCCTTGTTCAATGAGAGTGTAGCTAGGTCCTAGCTCCCATCAAAGTGTCTAACAGACATCTGCCTGCAAAGCATACACACTTCCGAGAGTTGAGCTTATGGACTATCCCTCCCACATCCTGCGTGCAAGTACATGGCACTCCAAACAGGCCTCTCCCCGATGCGTGCCGGAAGTGTTGTGAGAGCTAAGTGGAAAGTCCCGGCCAACAAGACTAGTGCATCCAAGCTCAATCCAGCAATTTCCTATTTTTTCCTGTGTGAACCAGCTGCTACATCCTAAGTGCCATACGAGAGAAGCTAGCTGAACGCCTTGTCCAAAAGCAGCTTACTTCGGAGAGTTGAGCTCACCTTCAGTCCCTCACAGTTGCATACTGCCTGCAGAAAGAGTTTACAACATCTGCACCAGAGCCGTTTGTCAGAGGCTTGTGAGACGCAAGTGGAATAAGCAGACCTGTAGGGTGTCTCCCGCTGTAGTGGAATTGTATTCTCGGTACCTCCTGGCTGAGAACACAGTTACGTTCTCAATGCCCGAGGAACGCGGCTAGTTGACAGCTGGCTTGTAGGCGTGCTTCCTTGTGCGAGCTGAAGTCAGGGCAGGAATCTCCCGCATCCTGACTGCCCGTAGACCTAGGTTCCAGCATCCTTATGTTAGGCGCCGGAAGAGGTTGTGTGAAGAGCATGTGGAAGTGACAGGATTCTCCTCAAGTGTATCTGACCTCAATACAGACACTGCAAACGTCCTTGTTCAATGAGAGTGTAGCTCGGTCCTAGCTCCCATCAAAGTGTCTAGCAGACATCTGCCTGCAAAGCATACATACTTCCGAAAGTTGAGCTTATGGACTGTCCCTCCCACATCCTGACTGCCTGGACGGTTCGCTTGCACAGCATTTCATTCTATCCGGGACAGGAGCAGAGAGAGAACCAAGTGACTGCCTTGTCAATTTCCCGCCTAGCGGACAGCTGCCTCCAAGGCATGCACACTCCTTTGGGTTGAGCTTATGGCTTCAACCTCCCACATTTTGACCGCCTGGACCCTTTGCAGCCAAGGGATTTCGTTGGACACGGGATTCATGCTTTGTGAGAGGCAGAGAGATTCATTCTCTTTGTGAGAATCACATTGAAAAAATCGAATCGTAACGAAAATAAACGTATCAAAACGAAAAAAATCGAATCGAAACCAAAAACGAATCTAAACGAAAAAAGTCGAAACGAAACGAAAAAAATCAAATTGAATCGAATCGAAATATTCGAATCGATTCGTATCGAATCGAACCAAAAAATTCGAATCAAATCAAATCGAAAAATTCAAATCGAATCGAATCGAATCGAAAAATTCAAATCGAATAGAACAATTCGAATTGAATCGAATCGAACCGAAAAATTCGAATCGAGTCGAATCGAATCGAAAAATTCGAATCAAGTCGAATCGAATCCAAAAATTCGAATCGAATCGAATCCAAAAGTTCGAATCGAATTGAATCATATCGAATTGAAAAATTTGAATCGAATAGAATCAAAAAATTAGAATCGAATTGAATCGAATCGAGAAAACCGAATCGAAACGAAAATAATCGAATCGAAACGAAAAAAATTGAATCAAAATGACAATAAACGAATTGAAACGAAAAATATCGAATCGAATGGAAAATAATCGAATGAAATGAAAGAAATCGATTTGAAACCAATAGGATCAAAGCGATTCGAATAGGATCGAATCAAAACGAAAAAAATCGAATCGAATCGAAAATAATCCAATCGAAATGAAAATCATCGAATCGAAACGAAAATGAACCAATCGAATCGAAAATAATCGAATCATCGAAAATAAACGAATCGAATCGAAAATAATCGATTAGAAACTAAAATAATCGAATCGAAATGAAAATAATCGAATCAACTCAAAAATAATCGAATCAACTCGAAAATAATCGAATAGAAATGAAAATAATCGAATCGAAAGAAAAATAATTGAATCAAAACGACAATAATCAAATGGAAATGAAAATTAGCTAATCCAAACGAGAATAATCGAATCAAATCGAAAATAATCCAATCAAAACGAAATAATCGAATTGATACGAAAATAATCTAATTGAATTGAAAATTATCAAAACGAAAATAATCGAATTGAATCGAAAATAATCGAATCGAAAATAATCGAAGCGAAATGAAAATAATCGAATTGAATCGAAAATATTCGAATCGAATCAAAAATAATCGAATCCAAACAAATCGATTCGAAAAAAATCAAATCGAATTGAATCGAATCGAATCAAAAAAATCGAATCGAATAAAAAATTAACGATTTGAAACGAAAATAATCGAATCGAAAGGAAAAATATTGAATCGAATCAAAAATAATCAAATGGAAACGAAAAAAGTCAAATTGAATCGAAAATAATAAAAATTGAAATGAAAATAATCGATCGAAATGAAAATAATCGAATTGAAACGAAAAAATCGAATCGAATCGAATGAATTGAATCGAATAAAAAAAATGGAATCGAATCGAGTCGAATCGAAAAACATCGAATTTAATCGAAATGAAAAGGATATAATCAAAAAGAATCGAATCGAATCGAATCGGAAATAATTGAAACGAAAATACTCAAATCAAAACGAAAATAATCGAATAGAATCGAATCGACCTCTGGAAGTCCCCAAGACCAGCCTTTAAATCGAAGCTAAATCCTACCTCGGGGTCCAAGTCCCTGCTCCACTGTGTCGGGCATACTTGGACACAAGCTCGAGCTTGTAAATAAACCCTCGTGTGTTTGCATCAGTGTCGGCGTCTCGGTGGTTTCTCGGATTCGTAATCTTGGGTACAACAGTCTAAGATAAAAAAAAACCCAAAGAAGCTCGGACGCAGGCAGAGTGAACAGAGGGTTCTGAGAGAAGCGGTGGAGCCCCGGAGGTTTGGGGTCTATTCTGTGGAGGCCCCTGCAGACTAGGGGGCGGGATGCTCAGCCCCAGAGCCAGAGGACCCAGCGTCTCCACCCGCATCCCACCCATCAGCACCCAGTCTCAGGGAGCAGCACGGCGCCGCCCACTGGAGGCCAGAGGCGCTGATGCCGACCCCGCCTCTGACCCCGCAGGTGCATCTCCCAGGCAGATGTTCACCTAACAGCGCCAAGTCCCATCACCAGACCCCGCACAGACCACTTGCTGCCACCAAGTTGTCGGACCACAGAGGCTGCAGAGCTTCAGCTCTGCCAGGAAAGTAGGGTCTAGCTCCTTTGTACTTTGTGCTTTATTTTCATTTATTTTCTTTGATTCTTTTGTATTAACTGCCTTATTTTAATTGTTATGTATGTACCTCATATATTTCTTATGTTTACTTTCATGGTACTTTAATTGTGTTTCTTATTTTGGGATTTAGAATCTTTTAACAAGCAGGCCAAAATAGTCTGGTGTTTTTTTTCCCCTGGGAGAGCAGTTATTATTGTTTTTCTTGGTTTTTCTTTTTCTTCCTTTTCTTGAAAACATAAAGCGATAGAGAAATTCACCTCCATAAAGTAACATGAAGTAGTACTCAGAGCCAGGAAGTGCATCAATACGCATATATGATGTCTAACTACAGTTTAAAACAATGATTATAAAGATAGCAGCTGGGCTGGAAAAAGAGCACAGAAGAAAACTAGAAAATCCCTTACTGTAGAAATAAAAGAACTAAAATCTAGTCAGGGCAACGATAAAAATGCTATAACCGAGATGCAGTCCAAAGTGGCAGTCTTGAAAACAGAAAAGGTTATGGACCACAGAGGCAGACTTAGGGAACTCAGCCACTTATTCAAACAAAAACATTCATATTATAGTAGATTCAGAACATGAAGAGAGAGAAAAGGTGGGCCTTGCATAGCCATTAGAAATGACAAATACCCACCATTTGCTTCAACGTGGATGGAACTGGAAGGTATTATGCTGAATGAAGTAAGTCAATTGGAGAAGGACAAACATTATATGTTCTCATTCATTTGGGGAATATAAATAATAGTGAACGGGTATATAAGGGAAGGGAGAAGAAAGGTGTGGGAAATATCACAAAGGGAGACAGAACATAAACACTCTCAGAAACGAACTAGGGGTGATGGAAGTGGAGGACAGCGGGGAGTGGGGGTGAATGGGTGATGGGCACTGAGGGGGGCACTAGATGGGATGAGCACTGGGTGTTATTCCGTATGTTGGCAAATTGAACACCAAAAAAAGTAATTTATTATTAAAAAAAAGAAAGAAAGAAAGAGTGGCACCTCATTGGCTCAGTCAGTTAAGCTTCTGCCTTAGGCTCAGATCATGTTCCAGGTCCCTGTGCAGCAAGGAACCAGCTTCTGCCTCTCCCTCTGCCCCTCTCGCTCATTCTTTTTCACTCCTCTCTCTCTCAAAAAATAAATATCATCTTTGAAAAAGAAACAACCAAACAAACCCAGAAGTAAGAGAAATCTCCAATGTAGAAGAATTTCAAACAATTTGTGCAGACATTCCACCCTCAACTTGATGAGCATAGCTTCCCACTCTTATGTGTGGAATACACATAGTAACTTCGTTCTATAATAAATACTATGAAAAAGTTAAAAAAAATAATATAATAATAATAATGATGATAATAATAACGAATCACTTTACTATGGAGAAAGCTGACAAACTCAACCTTAGCAACATGATCAGATCTGTACTCAGACTGATAAATCATGTTGATAGTATCTATCCTTTATATGATATAATAAAAATGGAAGCATATCTCTGTATATAATCCACAAAAACAGTTCAATCATGAGATAAGTGACAGACATGTCCCCGATGAGGGAAATTTTACAAAATACCCTACTTCTCACAGTATTCCAGTTCAACAACAACAAGGAAAGGTTGAAAGACTCTTACAATCCAGAGGAGCCTAAGAAAACATGAACAAATGGAATGTGATATGAGGGATGGTTACTTAGCAAAAACTAAGGAAATCTGAATAATGAATGGTCTTTGGTTAATGCGAATATTTTAATATTGATTCATTAGCTAATGTGTACTGTACTTATATATGATATCAGTAATTGGAGAAATTGAGTGCAAGTGCATGAGAATTCTCTGTACTATCTTCTCAATTTCCCTATAAATCTTTGTTTTTTTTCTAGTAAATAAGATTTATTTTGAAAATTGTCTTAAATGAATCAGGCTCCAAGTGTGAAGACATTTTAAGAATAGTTTAATTAACTTTTGCCTTATTCTTAAAGAGTGCTTTCGATGGGAATAAAGAAACAATTATATATCAGAAGGAAAGAAAAACACTTAGGAACAAGTATAATGCCTCCTCAACCTGAAAAGCAGGAAAGGATAATAAATAGCAAAAATCAGATAAAAATACTTCTTTTATGTTAGACACCATATTGCAAGTGCATTTAAAATTAGCAATGCATACCATTTATTTCCTTGACATTTGTCTTCAAAAGAGTTCACAGTGCTTCAGTGTCAGTTAAACAAGGATTCGTGTGAAATTTTTATTAAAACAGATTTACTGTGAAATTCCTGCCCAGATAATACTTTATTTTGATTTTATTCAGTTCCTTCCTAATCACTGAGCCTTTTAGTTAGAGCTTTCAACTATAGCAAATGCCTTAGAAGGCCAATTTTTAAGTTGCTATTATAATACCCTAATGGAATCACGCATCGTTTTCCTTCGCTCAGATATGGCACACAGTAGGCCCCTGATAAAATACTGAATGAGTGAATGGATAAAATTGCTTTTTATCATTTCATTCAGCAATTTCATTCTTATCTTGGTCCATTTCATGTTCTAATGTTTATCAACACCAACTCAAGAAGGTTAGGGATCCATTAATTTATTAAGTATTTGGTGCATACCTACTATGTGCAAGGTGCTAGGTTCGGGTTAGGTTAGGGTTCGGGTTCAGGTTAGCTGAGGGTTAGATTTCGGGTTAGGGTTAGGGTTAGGGTTCGGGTGAGGGTTAGGGTTAGTTTTAGGTTTTGGTTTAGGGTTAGGGTTAGGGATAGGGTTAGGGTTAGGTTGAGGTAGGGTAAGGGTTCGGGTTCGTGTTAGGGTTAGGGTTAGGGGTAGTGTTCAGGTTAGCGTTAGGGTTAGGGTTAGGTTAGGGTTAGGTTTCGGATTAGGGTTCGGGTTTGGTTTAGGGTTAGGGTTAGTGTTGGGGTTAGGGTTCGGGTTGGGTTTCGGGTTCAGGTTCTGGTTAGGGTTAGTGTTGGGTTTAGGGTTCGGGTTCGGATTAGGGTTAGGTTTAGGGTAGGATTAGGGTTCGGTTTATGGTACGGGTTGGTGTTGGGGTGCAGTTGGTGTTGGGGTTAAGTTTAAGGTTAGGGTTTTGGTATGGGTTAGTGTTAGGTTCGGGGTAGGTTTAGGGTTGGGGTTAGGGTTGGTGTTAGGGTTCGAGTCAGGGTTAGGTTTATTGTTAGGTTTTGGGTTAGGATTATGTTCGGGTTAGGGTTCGGGTTCGGTTTAGGGTTAGGGTTAGGGTTAGGGTTATGGGTTAGGGTTAGGGTTAGGTTTGGGTTAGGGTTAGGGGTTTGGGTTAGGGTTTTGGTTAGGGTTAGGTGTTAGGGTTGGGGTTAGTGTTAGGGTTCGGGTTAGGGTTAGGGTTAGAATTCATGTTAGGGTTAGGGTTAGGGTTGGGTTGAGGGTTAGGATTAGGGTTAGGGTTAGCGTTAGGGGTTAGGGCTAGGGTTTGGGTTAGGGGTTCAGGTTCGGGTTAGTGTTAGTGTTGGGTTTAGGGTTCGGGTTCGGGTTACGATTAAGGTTAGGGTTCGGTTTAGGGTTGGGGTTGGGGTTGGGGTTGGGGTTGGTGTTAGGGTTTGTGTTAGGGTTAGGGACGGGTTAGGGTTAGGGTCGGGGTAGGGTTAGGTTTGGGGTTGGGGTTGGGGTTGGGGTTAGGGTTCGAGTTAGGGTTAAGTTTAGGGTTAGGGTTAGGGATCGGGTTACGGTTAGGGTTAGGGTTAGGGTTAGGGATCGGGTTACGGTTAGGGTTAGGGTTAGGGTTAGGGTTCGTGTTAGGGTTAGGGTACGGTTTAGGTTTAGGGTACTGGTTAGGGTTCGGGTTAGGGTTAGGGTTTGGGGTAGGTTTAGGGTTAGGGTAAGGTTAGGTTTCGGGTTAGGGTTTGGGTTATGGTTAGTGATAGGGTTAGCGTTGGGTTTGTGGTTAGGGTTAAGGTTAGAGTTAGGGTTAGGATTAGGGTTCGGGTTCGGGTTTGTGTTAGGGTTAGGATTCGGGTTAGGTTTCGGGTTCGGGTTCGTGTTAGGGTTAGGGTTAGGTTTTCGGTAACGGTTAGGGTTAGGTTTTGGTTTAGGGTAAGGGTTAGGGTTAGGGTTCGGGTTAGGGTTAGGGTTCGGGTTACGGTTAGGTTTAGGGTTCGGGTTAAGGTTAGGGTCATGGGTAGGTTTCGGGTTAGGGTTAGGGTTAGGGTTCGGGTTAGGTTTAGGGTTCGGGTTTCAGTTAGGGTTCGTGTTCGCGGTAGGGTTAGGATAGCAGTTCGGGTTAGGTTTCGGGTTAGGTTTAGGGTTAGCGTTAGTTTTAGGTTTCGGGTTATGGTTAGGGTTAGGGTTTGTGTTAGGTTTAGAGTTAGGGTTCTGTTTAGGGTTCGGGTTCGGGTAGGGTTAGGGTTTGGGTTAGGGTTCGGGTTCGGGTTAGGGATAGGGTTAAGGTTTGGGTTAGGGTTATTGTTAGGGTTCGGGATAGGGTTAGGTTTCGGGTTAGGGTTAGGGTTAGGGTTCGGGTTCGGGTTCGGGTTAGGGTAAGGGTTAGGTTGAGGGTTCGGGTGCAGGTTAGCTTAGGGTTAGAGTTCAGGTTAGGGTTCGGGTTAGGGTTAGTGTTAGGTTTCGGGTTAGGGTTAAGTTTAGGGTTCAGGCTATGTATAGGGTTAGGGTTAGGTTGAGGTTTAGGTTTAGGCTTCGGGTTAGGGTTAGGTTTCGGGTTCGTGTTTGGGTTTGGGTTGGGGTAGGGTTCGGGTTAGCGTTAGGGTTAGGGTTAGAATAGGGTTAGTTTTCAGATTAGGGTTCGTGTTGGGTTTAGGGTTTGGGTTAGGGTTAGGATTGGGGTTAGGGTTCAGGTTGGGTTTCGGTTTCGGGTGCGGGTTAGGGTTAGTGTTGGGTTACGGTTCGGATTCGGATTAGGGTTAGGGTTAGGATAGGGTTAGGGTTCGGTTTATGGTTCGGGTTGGGTTTGGGTTAGGGTTAGGGTTAGGGTACGGGATAGGTTTAGGGTTCGGGGTAGGTTTATGGTTGGGGATGGGGTGGGGGTTGGGGTTGGGGTTAGGGTTAGGGTACGGATGGGGGTTCGGCGTAGGTTTATGGTTGGGGTTGGGGTTGGGGTTGGCGTTGGGGTTAGGGTTCGAGTTAGGGTTAGGGTTAGGGTTAGGTTTCGGGTTAGGATTACTTTCGGGTTAGGGTTAGGGTTCGGGTTAGCGTTCGGGTTAGGGTTAGGGTTCACTTTAGGGTTCGGGTTACGAATCAGGTTAGGGAAAGTGTTAGGGATAGGGTTAGGGTTCGGATTAGGGTTGGGTTCGGGTTAGGGTTAGTGTTAGGGTTCGGATTAGGGTTAGGGGTTAGGGTTAGGGTTAGGGTTAGGTTGTGGGTTAAGGTTACTGTTAGGGGTTCGGGTTCGGGTTCGGGTTTGGGTAGGGTTAGGGTTAGGGTTAGGGTTCGTTTTAGGGTTAGGGTTAGGGTTCGGGTCGTGTTAGGGTTTGGGTTAGGATTAGGGTTCGTGTTGGGGTTCAGTTTAGGGTTAGGTTTAGGGTTAGGGTTAGGGTTCGGGTTAGAAATAGGGTTCGGGTTAGGGTTAGGATTCGGGTTAGGGGTAGGGTTAGGGTTTGGCTTAGGGTTCGGGTTTGAGTTAGGGTTAGGGTTCGGTTTAGGGTTCGTGTTAGGGTTCGGGTTAGGGTTTGTGTTAGGTTTCCTTTTAGGTCTCAGTAACGGTTAGGGTTCAGGATTGTGTTGGGTTTAGGCTTCCGGTTGGCTTTCGGGTTCGGGATCGGTTTAGGGTTGTGTTGCGGTTAGGTTTCGGATTAGGGCTTAGATTAGGTTGAGGGTTAGGGTTAGCGTTCAGTTTAGGGTGGGGGTTGGGTTTGGGATTGAGGTTGGGGTTAGGGTTAGGGTTAGGGTAAGGGTTAGTGTTAGGGTTCCGTTTAGGGTTCGGGTTCGGGATAGGATTAGGGATCGGGTTAGGGTTAGGGTTCAGGTTAGGGTTCGGGTTAATGTTAGTGTTAGCTTTTGGGTTAGGGTGAGGGTTCGGTTTCAGGTTAGCTTCGGGTTAGAGTCGGGTTAGGGTTAGAGTTCAGGTTAGCGTTCGGGTTTGGGTTCGGGTTAGAGTTAGGGTTAGTATTAGGGTTCGCATCTACTTTAACGCTGGCTTCCAAGTATGCTCCCTTGTGAGAGCTGAGCTGAGGGGAGGACCCTACTGCATCCTGAGTGCCTGGAGACGTAGGTCCTAACATCCTTATGTTAGGTGCTGGAAGAGGTTGGTGTGAAAAGCATGTGGAAGCGACAGGCCTGTCCTCACGTGTATCTGAGTTGAACACAGCGATTTCTAATGGTCTTCAATTACACCTGTGTCGCCAGGTGTAACTCCCATGTTTCAGTGGGAAGCAGACATCTGCCTGCCAGGGATACGCACATCTGAGAGCGGAGCTTATCGCCTCTATGTCCCACATCCTGACTGCCTGTATGGTCTGCTTGCACAGCCTTTCCTTCTATGCATGGCAGTTGCGTAGTGAGAACCAAGCGTCTACCTTGTCAGGGTCGCGCCTAACGGACAGCTGCCTCAAGGGCCTCCAGTGGATTGAGCTTATTGCCTGTACATCCCACATGCTGACTTCCCTGGCGCTTTGCTTCCAAACGACTACATTCGATACGAGACGCAAGTTTGGTGAGAGGGAAGTGTCTCTTAGCTGAATCCAGTGACTTCTGAGGAATTCCTCCCTCAGATGGGAGCTCCATACTAACTTCCAAAGCTTAGTACCACGTTGAATGCCGTCTCTCTGAGGAACTTCCTTCTGTGAGTAGAGCTGACCCGCGGTCCTGCACTGCCTGCAGATGGAGTTACGAACATCCTCCCAAGACATGTTTGCCAGAGGCTCATGGGACGCAAGGGGTAAGCTGCATGCTTCAATGGTTGTGTCTCCAGGTGCAGTAGAGTGGTATTCACGGAACGACCTGACTCACAATGCTGCTACGTTCTCATGGCTATAAGAACGCAGCTAGTAGAAAGCTGGCTTCGACGCCTGCTTCCTTCTGATAGCTGACCTGAGGGCAAGACACCCTCGCATCCTGCCTGCCCGTAGATATAGCTGATGACATCTTTATGTGAGGTGCTGGGAGAGGTTGTGAGAAAGGCAAGGTTGTGAAATCGGCTGGCTTCTACTCTCCTGTCCTGAGTTGAATGCAGCGATGTACGACGGCCTTCGTCAATTACAGTGTGGCTAGGTTCTAACTCCCATGTATGAGTGGGTAGCAGACATCAGCCTCCCAGACATACACACTCCTGAGAGTTGAGCTTATGGCCTGTACCTCCCACATCCTGTGTGCAGGTACACTTCGCTGCTAACAGGCCTACGCTCGATGCGTGACAGAAGTGTGAGAGGTAAGCGGAAGGTGCCAGCCCACAAGACTAGTGTCTCCAAGCTCAATCCAGCGATGTCCGAGTAATTCCTGTCAGACTGGTGCTGGTGCTACCTACTAAGTTCCAAACGTGAGAAGCTGGCTGATCGCCTTGTCCGCCTTTGGACAAGGAAGTTGCCTTTAACTTCCTTGTGAGATTTGAGCTCACACTCAGTCCCTCACAGTTCCACACTACCTGTAGAATGAGTATTGAACATCTTCACCAGAGACATTTGTGGCTTGAGGCTTTTGAGACGCAAGTGGAATAAGGCAGGCCTGGAGTGTGTCTCCAGATGCAGTAGAGCGGTGTTCCTGCAGCCTCCTAACACAGAGTACTGCTACCTTCTCGCGGCCCTAAGAACGCAGCTACTTGAACGCTGGCTTCCAAGTCTGCTTCCTTCTGAGAGCTGAGCTGAGGGGAGGACCCTCCTAGATCTTGACTGCCTGGAGACGTAGGTCCTAACATCCTTATGTTGGGTGCTGGAAGAGGTTGGTGTGAAAAGCATGTGGAAGCGACAGGCCTGTCCTCACGAGTATCGAGTTGGATACAGCGATTTCTAATGGTCTTCTTCACTTAGAGTGTCGCCAGGTTGTAACTCCCATGTTTCAGTGGGAAGCAGACATCTGCCTGCCAGGGATACGCGCGTCTGAGAGGTGAGCTTATGGCCTGTGTGTCCCACATCCTGACTGCCTGTACGGTCCGATTCCGCAGGATTTCCTTCTACGGGTTACGTTAGGTTTCGGAATCGGGTCAAGGATAGGTTTAGGGTTAGGGTTCAGGTTAGGGTGGGGGTTGGGTTTGGGGTTGGAGTTAGGGTTCCTTTAGGGTTAGGGTTAGGGATAGGGTTAGGGTTCGGGTTAGGGTTAGGATTATGGTTAGGGTTAGGGTTGGGTTAGTGTTCGGATTAGGGTTAGGGTTAGGGTTCGGGTTCGGGTTAGGTTTAGGGTTAGGGTTCGGATTAGGGTTATGGTTAGGATTCTGGTTAGGGTTAGGGATTGGGTCTTGTTATGGTTAGGATTAGGTTTCGTGTTGGGGTTCAGTTAAGGTTAGGTTTAGGGTTAGGGTTAGGGTTCGGGTTAGGGTTTGGTTTAGTTTTCGGGTGGGGGTTGGGGTTGGGGTTCGGGTTCGGGTTAGGGTCGGTTTCAGGTTAGGGTTAGGGTTTGGTTTAGGGTTAGGTTTAGTGTTCTGGTTCGGTTTAGATTTAGTGTTGCTGTTGGTTTGGGGTTTGGTAGGGGTTTGGGTTAGGGTTAGGGTTAGGGTTGGGGTTCGGCTTAGTGTTAGTGTTAGGGTTGAGGTTGGTGTTGGGACTTGGTTTGGGTTGAGTGTTAGGGTTGGTTTTGGGGTTAGGGTTGGGTATGGTTAGGGTTAGGTTTAGGGGTAGGTTTAGTGGTTAGTGTTAGGGTTAGTTTTAGGGTCAGGGTAAGGGTTAGGGTTGGGTTTGGGTTTAGGGTTGGGGTTGGGTTTAGGGTTCGGGTTAGTGTTAGAGTTCGGTGTAGGGTTCGGGTTTGGGGTAGGATTCGGATTAGTGTTAGGGTTAGTGTTTGGGTTAGGGTTCGGGTTAGGTTTAGGGTTAGGGTTAGGGTTAGGGTTAGGGTTCGGGTTAAGTTGAGGGTCTGGGTTCAGGTTAGCTTAGGGTTAGAGTTCGGGTTAGGGTTAGGTTTAGGGTTCGGGTTAGGGTTAGCGTTAGGGTTAGGTTTCGGGTTCGGGTTAGGGTTAGGGTTCGGGTTCGGGTTAGGGATAGGGTTAGGGTAGGGTTAGGTTTCGGATTAGGGTTTGGGTTCGGTTAATGTTAGGGTAGGGTTAGGGTTGGTGTTAGAGTTCGGGTTGGGTTTCGGGTTCGGGTTCGGGTTAGGGTTAGTGTTGGGTTTAGGGTTCGGGTTCGGATTAGGATTCGGGTTAGGGTTCAGGTTAGGGTTCGGGTTAGGTTTAGGGTTAGGGTAGGGTTCGGGTTAGGTTGAGGGTTCGGGTTTAGTTTAGCTTAGGGTTAGAGTTCAGGTTAGGGTTAGGTTTAAAGTTCGGGTTAGGGATAGGGTTAGGGGTAGGTTCAGGTTTAGGGTTAGGGTTCGGGATAGGATTAGGGTTTGGGTTCGTGTTAGGGTTAGGGTTAGGGGTAGGGTTCAGGTTAGCGTTAGGTTTAAGTTTAGGGTAGGGTTAGGTTTCGGATTAGGGTTTGGGTTCGGTTTAGGGTTTGGGTTAGGGTTAGTGTTGGGTTAGGGTTCGGGTTTGGATTAGGGTTAGGGTTAGTGTAGGGTTAGGGTTCGGTTTATGGTTCGGGTTGGGATTGGGGTTGGAGTTGGGGTTGTGGTTAGGGTTAGGGGTAGGGGTAGGCTTAGGGTTAGCGTTAGGATACGGGTTAGTGTTAGGGTCGGGGTAGGTATAGGGCTGGGGTTGGCGTTGTGGCTTGGGTTTGGGGTTGGGGTTAGGGTTCGAGTTAGGCTTAGGGTTAGGGTTAGGTTTCGGGTTAGGATAAGTTCGGGTTAGGGTTAGGGTTCGGGTTAGGGTTCGGGTTCGTGTTAGGGTTCGTTTTAGGGTTCGGATTACGGTTCATGTTAGGGTTACGGTTAGGGATAGGGTTGGGGTTCGGTTTAGGGTTAGGATTAGAGTTAGGGTTAGGGTTAGGGTTCGGTTTCGGGTTCGTGTTAGGGTTTGCGTTTGGGTTTTTGTTAGGTTTCGTTTTAGGTCTCGTGCGGGTTATGATTCAGGACAGTGTTGGGGTTAGGCTTCCAGTTGAGTTTCGGGTTCGGGTTCGGGTTAGGGTTGGTGTTGGGGTTAGGTTTCAGATTAGGGCTAAGGTTAGGTTGAGGGTTAGGGTTAGGTTTCAGGTTAGGGTGGGGGTTGGGTTTGTGGTTGAGGTTGGGGTAAGAGTTAGGGGTAGGGTAAGGGTTAGTGTTAGATTTGGGGTTGGATTAGGGTTAGGGTTAGGTTTGGGGTTGTGGTTGGGGTTGGGGTTGGGTATAAGTTTAGGGTTGGGATTGGGGTTAGGGACAGGGTTAGGGTTAGGGTTTGGTTTCGGTTTAGGGTTAGGAGTGGGGTCAGGGTTAGGGTTTGGGTTAGGGTTCGGGTTCGGGTTGGGGTTAGGTTTAGGGTTAGGGTTCGTGTTAGGGTTAGGGTTAGGGTTAAGGTTAGTGTTATGTTTCGCAGCTACTTTAACGGTGGCTTCCAAGTATGCTTCCTTGTGAGAGCTGAGCTGAAGGGAGGACCCTCTTGCATCCTGACTGCCTGGAGACGTAGGTCCTAACATCCTTATGTTAGGTGCTGGAAGAGGTTGGTGTGAAAAGCATGTGGAAGCGACAGGCCTGTCCTCACGTGTATCCTAGTTGAACACAGCGATTTCTAATGGTCTTCAATTAGAGTGTCGCCAGGTGTAACTCCCATGTTTCAGTGGGAAGCAGACATCTGCCTGCCAGGGATACGCACGTCTGAGAGGGGAGCTTATCGCCTGTATGTCCCACCTCTTGACTGCCTGTACGGTCTCCTTCCACAGCATTTCCTTCTATGCGTGGCAGTTGCGGAGTGAGAACCAAGCGTCTACCTTGTCAGTGTCTCGCCTAGCGGACAGCTGCCTCCAAGGCCTCCAGTGGAGTGAGCTTGTTGCTTGTACCTCCCACATGCTGACCCCTTGTACACTTCGCTTCCAAAGTACTTCAATCAATACGAGATGCAAGTTTGGTGAGAGGCAAGTGTCTTAGCTGAATCAAGGGACCTCTGAGGAATTCCTCCCTCAGATGGGAGCTACATACTAACTTCCAAAGCTGAGTACCACGTTCAATGCCGTCTCTCTGAGGTACTTCCTTCTGCTAGATGAGCTGACCCGCGGTCCTGCACTGCCTGCAGATGGAGTTACGAACATCCTCCCAAGACATGTTTGTCAGAGGCTCATGGGACGCAAGGGGTAAGCTGCATGCTTCAATGGTTGTGTCTCCAGGTGCAGTAGAGCGGTATTCACGGAACGACCTGATTCACAATGCTGCTACGTTCTCACGGCCATAAGAACGCAGCTAGTAGAAAGCTGGTTTCGACGCCTGCTTCCTTTTGAGAGCTGCCCTGAGGGCAAGACCCCCTCGCATCTGCCTGCCCGTAGATATAGTGGCTGACATTCTTACGTGAGGTGCTGGGAGAGGTTGTGAGAAAGGCAAGGTTGTGGAAGCGACTGTCCTCTACTCACGTGTCCTGACTTGAATACAGCGATGTCGACGGCCTTCGTCAATTACAGTGTGGGTAGGTTCTAACTCCCATGTATGAGTGGGTAGCAGACATCGGCTTCCCAGACATACACACTCCTGAGAGTTGAGCTACGCCATGTACCTCCCACATCCTGTGTGCAGGTACACTTCGCTGCTAACAGGCCTACGCTCGATGCGTGACAGAAGTGTTGTGAGAGGTAAGCGGAAGGTGCCGGCCCACAAGACTAGTGTCTCCAAGCTCAATCCAGCGATGTCCGAGTAATTCCTGTCAGACTGGTGCTACCTACTAAGTTCCAAACGTGAGAAGCTGGCTGAACGCCTTGTCCAAAGGCAACTTCCTTGTGAGATTTGAGCTCACACTCAGTCCCTCACAGTTCCACACTGCCTGCAGAATGAGTTTCGAACATCTTTACCAGGGAAAATTATGGCTTGAGGCCTGTGAGACGGAAGTGGAATAAGGCAGGCCTGGAGTGTGTCTCCAGGTGCAGTAGAGCGGTGTTCCTGCAGCCTCCTAACATAGAGTACTGCTACCTTCTCGCGGCTCAAAGAAGGCAGCTCCTTGAACGCTGGCTTCCAATCTGCTTCCTTGTGAGAGCTGAGCTGAGGGGAGGACCCTCCTGCATCCGGACTGCCTGGAGACGTAGGTCCTAACATCCTTATGTTAGGTGCTGGAAGAGGTTGGTGTCAAAAGCATGTGGAAGCGACTGGCCTGTCCTCACTTGTATCGAGTTGAATACATCGATTTTAATGGTCTTCTTCAGTTAGAGTGTCGCCAGGATGTAACTCCCATGTTTCAGTGGCAAACAGACATCTGCCTGCCAGGGATACGCACGTCTGAGAGGTGAGCTTATGGCCTGTGTGTCCCACATCCTGACTGCCTGTATGGTCCGATTCCGCAGTATTTCCTTCTATGCGTGGCAGTTGCAGAGGGAGAACCAAGCTTCTACCTTGTCAGTGTTGAGCGTTGCGGACAGCTGCCGCGAAGGCCTCCAGTGGATTGAGCTTGTTCCTTGTACCTCCCACATGCTGACCCCTTGAACGCTTCGCTTCCAAAGTACTTCATTCGATACGAGACGCAAGTTTGGTGAGAGGCAAGTTTCTCTTATCTGAATCCAGTGACTTCTGAGGAATTCCTCCCTCAGATGGGAGCTACATACTAACTTCCAAAGCTGAGTACCACGTTGAATGCCGTCTTTCTGAGGAACTTCCTTCTGCTAGATGAGCTGACCCACTGTCCTGCACTGCCTGCAGATGGAGTTACGAACATCCTCCCAAGACATGTTTGTGAGAAGCTCATGGGCCGCAAGGGGTAAGCTGCATGCTTCAATGGTTGTGTCTCCAGGTGCAGTAGAGCGGTATTCACGGAACGACCTGATTCACAATGCTGCTACGTTCTCATGGCCATAAGAACGCAGCTAGTAGAAAGCTGGTTTCGACGCCTGCTTCCTTTTGAGAGCTGCCCTGAGGGCAAGACCCCCTCGCATCTGCCTGCCCGTAGATATAGTGGCTGACATTCTTACGTGAGGTGCTGGGAGAGGTTGTGAGAAAGGCAAGGTTGTGGAAGCGACTGTCCTCTACTCACGTGTCCTGACTTGAATACAGCGATGTCGACGGCCTTCGTCAATTACAGTGTGGCTAGGTTCTAACTCTCATGTATGAGTGGGTAGCAGACATCGGCTTCCCAGATATACACACTCCTGAGAGTTGAGCTTACGGCCTGTACCTCCCACATCCTGTGTGCAGGTACACTTCGCTGCTAACAGGCCTACGCTCGATGTGTGACAGAAGTGTGAGAGGTAAGCGGAAGGTGCCTGCCCACAAGACTAGTGTCTCCAAGCTCAATCCAGCGATGTCCGAGTAATTCCTGTCAGACTGGTGATGGTGCTACCTACTAAGTTCCAAACGTGAGAAGCTGGCTGATCGCCTTGTCCAAAGGCAACTTCCTTGTGAGATTTGAGCTCACACTCAGTCCCTCACAGTTCCACGCTGCCTGCAGAATGAGTTTCGAACATCTTTACCAGGGACATTTGTGACTGGAGGCTTGTGAGACGCAAGTGGAATAAGGCAGGCCTGTTGTGTGTCTCCAGGTGCAGTAGAGCGGTATTCCTGCAGCCTCCTAACATAGAGTACTGCTACCTTCTCGCGGCCCTAAGAACGCAGCTACTTGAACGCTGGCTTCTAAGTCTGCTTCGTTGTGAGAGCTGAGCTGGGGGGAGGACCGTACTGCATCCTGACTGCCTGGAGACGTTGGTCCTAACATCCTTATGTTAGGTGCTGGAAGAGGTTGGTGTGAAAAGCATGTGGAAGCAACACGCCTCTTCTCACGGTTGTCTGAGTTGAATACTGCGATACCTAACGGCCTTCTTCAATTAGAGTGTCGCCATGTTGTAACTCCCATGTTTCAGTGGGAAGCAGACATCTGCCTGCCAGAGATATGGACGTCTGAGTGGTGAGCTTATGGCCTCTATGTCCCACATCCTGACTGCCTGTACAGTCTGCTTCCACAGCATTTCCTTCTATGCGTGGCAGTTGAGGAGTGAGAACCAAGCGTCTACCTTGTCAGGGTCGCGCCTAACGGAGAGCTTCCTCAAGGGCCTCCAGTGGATTGAGCTTATTGCTTGTACATCCCACATGCTGACTTCCTGTACGCTTCGCTTCCAAACGACTACATTCGATACGAGACGCAAGTTTGGTGAGAGGCAAGTGTCTCTTAGCTGAATCCAGCGACTTCTGAGGAATTCCTCCCTCAGATGGGAGGAACATACTAACTTCCAAAGCTGAGTACCACGTTCAATACCGTCTGTCTGAGGTACTTCCTTCTGCCAGATGTGCTGACCCGCGGTCCTGCACTGCCTGCAGATGGAGTTAACGAACATCCTCCCAAGACATGTTTGTCAGAAGCTCATGGGACGCAAGGGGTAAGCTGCAGGCTTCAATGCTTGTGACTCCTGGTGCAGTAGAGTGGTATTCACGTAAGGAAATGACTCACAAAGCTGCTACGTTTTCATGGCCATAAGAACGCAGCTAGTAGAAAGCTGGCTTTGATGCCTGCTTCCTTTTGAGAGCTGAACTGAGGGCAGGACCCCCTCGCATCCTGTCTGCCCATAGATATAGTTGTTGACATCCTTAGGTGAGGTGCTGGGAGAGGTTGTGAGAAAGGCCAGGTTGTGGAAGCGACTGTCCGCTACTCACGTGTCCTGATTTGAATACAGCGATGTACGATGGCCTTCGTCAATTACTGTGTAGCTAGGTTCTAACTCCCATGTATGAGTGGGTAGCAGACATCGGCCTCCCAGACATACACACTCCTGAGAGTTGAGCTTATGGCCTGTACCTCTCACATCCTGTGTGCAGGTACACTTCGCTGCTACCAGGCCTACGCTCGGTGCGTGACAGAAGTTTGAGAGGTAAGTGGATGGTGCCGGCCCACAAGACTAGTGTCTCCAAGCTCAATCCAGCGATGTCCGAGTAATTCCTGTCAGACTGGTGCTACCCACTAAGTTCCAAATGTGAGAAGCTGGCTGATCGCCTTGTCCAAAGCCAACTTCCTTGTGAGATTTGAGCTCACACTCAGTCCCTCACGGTCCACACTGCCTGCAGAATGAGTATTGAACATCTTCACCAGAGACATTTGTGGCTTGAGGCTTGTGAGACGCAAGTGGAATAAGGCAGTCCTGGAGTTTGTCTCCAGGTGCAGTAGAGCGGTGTTCCTGCAGCCTCCTAACACAGAGTACTGCTACCTTCTCGCAGCCCTAAGAACGCAGCTACTTGAACGCTGGCTTCCAAGTCTGCTTCCTTGTGAGAGCTGAGCTGGGGGAGGACCCTCCAGCATCCTGACTGCCTGGAGACGTAGGTCCTAACATCCTTATGTTAGGTGCTGGAAGAGGTTGGTGTGAAAAGAATGTGGAAGTGACAGGCCTGTCCTCACGTGTATCGAGTTGGATACAGCGATTTCTAATGGTCTTCTTCACTTAGAGTGTCGCCAGGTTGTAACTCCCATGTTTCAGGGGAAGCAGACATCTGCCTGCCAGGGATACGCGCGTCTGAGAGGTGAGCTTATGGCCTGTGTGTCCCACATCCTGACTGCCTGTATGGTCCGATTCCGCAGGATTTCCTTCTACGGGTTAGGGTTAGGTTTTGGAATAGGGTTAAGGTTAGGTTTAGGGTTAGGGTTCAGGTTAGGGTGGGGGTTGGTGTTGCGGTTGGAGTTAGGGTTCCTTTAGGGTTAGGGTTAGGGATAGGGTTAGGGTTCGGTTTAGGGTTAGGATTATGGTTAAGGTTAAGGTCGGTTTAGTGTTCGGATTAGGGTTAGGGTTAGGGTTAGGGTTCGGTTTCGGGTTAGGTTTAGGGTTAGGTTACGGATTAGGGTTAGGGTTAGGGGTCGGGTCGTGTTAGGGTTAGGATTAGGGTTTGTGTTGGGGTTCAGTTAAGGTTAGGTTTAGGGTTAGGGTTAGGGTTCAGGTTCGGGTTAGGTTTAGGGTTAGAATTCGGGTTAGGGTTAGGGTTAAGGGTAGGGTTAGGGTTAGTTTTCGGGTTATGGTTAGGGTTAGGATTAGTGTTACTCTTACGCTTTGGGTTAGGGTTCTGCTTAGGGTTCGGGTTCGGGATAGGGTTAGGTTTAGGGTTCGGTTTAGGGTTCGTGTTAGGGTTTGGGTTAGGTTTCGTTTTAGGTCTCAGGTAAGGGTTAGGGTTCGGGTTAGTGTTGGGGTCAGGCTTCCGGTTGTGTTTCGGGTTCACGTTCGGGTTAGGGTTGGTGTTGGTGTTTGTTTTCGGAATAGGGTTAAGGTTAGGTTTAGGGTTAGGGTTTGGGTTCAGGTTAGAGTCGGGGTTGGGGTTGGTGTTGGAGTTAGGGTTAGGGTTAGGGTTAGGGTAAGGGTTAGTGTTAGATTTTGTGTTGGGGTTAGGCTTAGGGTTAGGTTTTGGTTTGGGGTTGAGGTTGGGTTTGGGGATAGGATAGGTTTGTGTTTGGGGTTCGGGATAGGGTTAGGGTTAGGGTTAGGTTTCCATTTAGGGTTACGAGTGGGGTCAGGGTTAGGGTTCTGGTTAGGGTTAGGGTTCGGGTTTGGGTTTGGGTTAGGTTTCGGGTAAGGGTTTGGTTTAGGGTTCGGGTTGGGGTTGGGGTTCGGGTTCGTGTTAGGTTTAGGGTTCGAGTTAGGATCGGGTTCGGGTTCGTGTTCGGTTTAGGGTTCTGGTTAGGGTCGGGTTTGCGTTAGGGTTAGGGTTTGGTCAGGTTTAGGGTTAGTGTTGCTGTTGGGGTGGGGTTTGGTAGGGGTTTGGGTTAGGGTTAGGGTTAGGGTTGGGGTTCGGCTTAGGGTTAGGGTTAGGTTTAGGGTTGGGGCTGGGGTTGGGGTTTGAGCTGGGGTTAGGGTTAGGGTTGGGTTTGGGGTTAGGGTTAGGTTTAGTGTTAGGTTTAGTGTTAAGGGTAGGTTTAGTGGTTCGTGTTCGGGTTAGTTTTAGGGTCAGGGTTAGGGTTAGGGTTAGGGTTGGGTCGGGGTTTGGGGTTGGGTTTGGGTTTAGGGTTCGGGTATGGGTTAGGGTTCGGTTTAGGGTTCGGATTTGGGTTCGGATTCGGGTTAGGGTTAGGGTTCGGGTTAGGTTTAGGGTTAGAGTTAGTGTTAGTGTTAGGGTTCGGGTTAGGAGAGGGTTTGGGTTCAGGTTAGCTTAGGGTTAGAGTTTGGGTTAGGGTTAGGGTTAGGGTTCGGGTTAGGATTAGGGTTTGTGTTCGGTTTCGGGATAGGGTAAGGGTTAGGGTTTGGGTTAGGGATAGGTTTAGGGTTAGGGTAAGGTTGAGATTTAGGGTTAGGGTTTGGGTTAGGATTATGGTTCGAGTTCGTGTTAGGGTTTGGTTTAGGGGTAGGGTTCGGGTTAGCGTTAGGGTTAGGGTTAGGGTAGGGTTAGGTTTCGGATTAGGGTTCAGGTTAGGTTTAGGTTTAGGGTTAGGTTTAGGGTTGGGGTTAGGGTTGGGGTTGGGTTGAGGGTTCGGGTTCAGGTTAGCTTAGGGTTAGAGTTCAGGTTCGGGTCAGGATTAGGGTTCGGTTTAGGGTTAGGGTTAGTGTTAGGTTTCGGGTTAGGGTTAGAGTTAGGGTTCGGGTTAGGGATAGGGTTAGGTTTAGGTTGAGGTTTAGGGTTAGTGTTCTGGTTACTGTTAGGGTTTGGGTTCGTGTTAGGGTTAGGGTTAGAGGTAGGGTTCGGGTTAGCGTTAGGGTTAGTGTTAGGGTAGGGTTAGGTATCGGATTAGGGTTCGGGTTCGGTTTAGAGTTAGGATTAGGATTAGGGTTGGGGCTAGGGTTCGGGTTGGGGTTCGGGTTTTGTTTCGGGTTAGGGTTAGTGTTGGTTTTAGGGTTCGGGTTCGGATTAGGATTCGAGTTAGGGTTAGGGTTAGGGTTCGGGTTAGGTTTCGGGTTAGGTTTAGGGTTAGGGTTAGGGTTAGGGTTAGGGTTAGGGTTCCGGTTAGGTTGAGGGTTCGGGTTCAGGTTAGCTTAGGGTTAGAGTTCGGGTTAGGGTTAGGTTTAGGGTTCGGTTTAGGGTTAGGGTTAGTGTTAGGTTTCGGGTTAGGGTTAGGGTTAGGGTTAGGGTTCGGGTTAGCGATAGGGTTAGGGTTAGGGTTAGGTTGAGGTTAGGGTTAGGGTTCGGGTTAGGGTGAGTGTTCGGGTTCGTGTTAGGGTTAGGGTTAGTGGTAGGGTTCGGGTTAGCGTTAGGTTTAGTGTTAGGGTAGGGTTAGGTTTCGGATTAGGTTTCGGGTTCGGTTTAGGGTTCGGGTAGCGTTAGAGTTGGGTTTAGGGTTCAGGTTGGGTTTCGGGTTCGGGTTCGGGTTAAGGTTAGTGTTGGGTTTAGGGTTCGGGTCGGATTATGTTTAGGGTTAGGGTAGGGTTAGGGTTCGGTTAATGGTTCGGGTTGGGGTTGGGTTTTGGGTTAGGGTTAGGGATAGGGTACGGTTTAGGGTTAGGCTTGGGGTAGGTTTAGGGCTGGGTTTGGGATTGGGTTTGGGTTTGGGGTTAGGGTTCGGGTTATGGTTAGGGTTAGGGTTATGTTTTTGGTTAGGGTTAGGTTTAGGGTTAGAGTTAGGTTTCGAGTTATGGTTAGGGTTAGGATTAGTGTTCTTGGTAGGGTTAGGGTTTGGGTTCGGCTTAGGGTTCGGGTTCGGCTTAGGGTTAGGGTTAGGGTTCGTTTTAGGGTTCGTGTTAGGGTTTGGGTTAGGTTTCATTTAGGTCTCAGGTAAGGGTTAGGATTCGGGTTAGTGTTGGGTTTAGGCTTCCGGTTGGGTTTTGGGTTTGGGTTCAGGTTAGGGTTGGTGTTGGGGTTAGGTTTCGAATTTGTGTAGGGTTAGGGTAAGGGTTCAGGTTCGGGTGGGGGTTGGAGTTGGTGTTGGGGTTGGGGTTAGAGTTCGGGTTCGTGTTAGGGTTAGGGTTAGGGTTAGGTTTAGGGTACGGGTTAGGGTTAGGGTTAGGGTTCGGTTGAGGGTCAGGGTTAGGGTTAGGGTTCGGGTTCGTGTTAGGGTTAGGGTTAGGGGTAGGGTTAGGGTTATGTTTATGGTACGGGTTAGGGTTAGGGTTAGGGTTAGGGTTAGGGTTGGGTTTAGGGTTCGGTTTCGGATTAGGGTTAGGGTTAGGGTGGGGTTAGGGTTCGGTTTATATTTCAGGTTGGGGTTGGGGTTGGGGTTTGGGTTGGGGTTAAGTTTAGGGTTAGGTTTAGGGTACTGGTTAGGGTTGGGTCGGGGTAGGTTTAGGGGTAGGGTTGGGGTTGGGTTATGATTGGTGTTGGGGTTAGGGTTCTAGTTAGGGATAGGGTTAGGTTTTGGGTTAGGATTTTGTTCTGGTTAGGGTTCGGGTTCGGGTTAGGGTTCGTGTTTGGTTCCGGGTTCGGGTTAGGGTTCGCTTTAGGGTTCGGGTTACGGTTTAGGTTAGGGTGTGGGTTAGGAATATGGTTAGGGTTGGGGTTAGGGTTAGGGTTATTGTTAGGGCTCGGATTAGGGTTTCGGTTAGGGTTCTGGTTAGGGTTAGGGTTTGGGTTAGGGTTAGTGTTAGGGTTCGGGTTAGGGTTAGGGTTAGGGTTAGGTTGTGGGTTACGGTTAGGGTTAGGGGTTCGGGTTCGGGTTCGGGTTCGCGTCAGTGTTTGGGTTAGGTTTAGTTTTAGGGTTAGTGTTCGTGTTAGGGTTAGGGTTAGGGTTCGGGTCGTGTTAGGGTTAGGGTTAAGATTAGGGTTCGTGTTGGGGTTCAGTTTAGGGTTAGTTTTAGGGTTAGGGTTAGGGTTCGGGTTCGGGTTAGGGTTAGGGTTAGGTTTAGGGTTAGAGTCAGGGTTAGGGTTAGAGTTAGGTTTCTGGTTATGGTTATGGTTAGGATTAGTGTTCATGTTAGGGATAGGGTTAGGGTTTGGCTTAGGGTTTGGGTTAGGGTTAGGGTTAGGGTTCGGTTTAGGGTTTGTGTTAGGATTTGCGTTTGGGTTTGTGTTAGGTTTCGTTTTAGGTCTCAGTAAGGATTAGGGTTCAGGATATTGTTGGGGTTAGGCTTCAGGTTGGGTTTCGGGTTCGGGTAGGGTTGGGGTTAGGGTTAGGTTTCGGATTAGGGCTAAGGTTAGGTTGAGGGTTAGGGTTAGGTTTCCGGATAGGGGGAGGGTTGGGTTTGGGGTTGAGGTTGAGGTTAGGGTTAGGGTTAGGTTACAGGTGACTGTTAGATTTGGGGTTGGGTTAGGGTTAGGGTTAAGTTTGGGGTTGGGGTTATGGTCGGGTTGAGTATAGGTTTAGGGTTGGGTTTGGGGTTCGGGACAGGGTTAGGGTTAGGGTTAGGTTTCGCTTTAGAGTTAGGAGTGGGGTCAGGGTTAGGGTTAGGGTTTGGTTTAGGGTTAGGGTTAGTGTTCTGTTTCGGATTAGGGTTAGTGTTGCTCTTGGCGTTGGGGTTTGGTAAGGGTTTGGGTTAGGGTTAGGGTTAGGGTTAGGGTTGGGATTCGGCTTAGGGTTAGGGTTAGGGTTAGGGTTGGGGTTGGTGTTGGGGTTAGGGTTAGTGTTGGGTTTGGGGTTAGGGTTAGGGTTAGGGTTAGGGGTTTGGGTTCAGGTTAGTTTTAGGGTCTGGTTTAGGGTTAGGGTTAGGGTTGGGTTTGGGTTTGGGTTTGGTTTAGGGTTCGGGTTAGGGTTAGGGTTCAGTTTAGGGTTCTCGTTCGGGTTTGGATTCGAGTTCGGGTTAGGTTTAGGGTTAGGGTTAGGGTTCGGGTTAGGTTGAGCGTTCGGGTTCAGGTTAGCTTAGGGTTAGAATTCGGGTTAGGGTTAGGTCCGGTTAGGGTTAGGGTTAGGGTTAGTGTTAGGTTTCGAGTTAGGGTTAGGGTTAGGGATAGGGTTAGGGATAGGGTTAGGGTTAGGTTGAGGTTTAGGGTTAGGACTCGGGTAAGCGTTAGGGTTCGGGTTCATGTTAGGGTTAGTTTTAGTGGTCGGGTTCGGGTTAGCATTAGGGTTAGGGTTAGGGTATGGTTAGGTTCGGATTAGGGTTCGAGTTCCGTTTAGGGTTAGGGTTAGGGTTGGTGTTAGGGTTCGTATTGGGTTTCGGGTTCGGGTTCGGGTTAGGGTTAGTGTTGGGTTTAGGTTTCGGGTTCGGATTAGGGTTAGGGTTAGGGTTCGGTTTATGGTTCGGGTTGGGGTCGGGGTTGGGGTTGGGGATAGGGTTAGGGTTAGAGTTAGGGTAAGGGTTAGTGTTAGTTTCGGGGTAGGTTTAGGGCTGGGGTTGGGTTTGGTTTGGGGTTGGGGTTAGGGTTCTAGTTAGGGTTAGGGTAAGGGTTATGGGTAGGTTTCGGGTTAGGATTATGTTCGGGTTAGGGTTCTGGTTCGGGTTAGGGTTCGTGACAGGGTTCGGGTGAGCGGTTAGGGGTTCGCGGTAGGGTTCGGGATAGGGTTTGGGTTAGGGTTCGGGTTCGGGATGGGCTTATGGTTCGGGTTAGTGTTCGGGTTCGGGTTAGGTTTCGGGTTAGTGTTTGGTTTAGTTTTCGGGTGGGGGTTGGGGTTCGGGTTCGGGTTCGGGTTAGGGTTCGGGTTAGGGTCGGTTTCAGGTTAGGGTTAGGGTTTGGTTTAGGGTTAGGTATAGTGTTCTGGATTTAGTTCGGGTTAGGGTTCAGTTTAAAGTTCGGGTTCGGGTTCGGGTTAGGGTTAGGGTTAGAGTCGGGTTAGGGATAGGGTTAGGGTTAGGTTAATGTTTAGGGTTAGGGTTCGGGTAGGGTTGGTGTTAGAGTTCGGGTTGGGTTTCGGGTTCGGGTTCGGGTTCGGTTAATGTTAGGGTTAGGGTTAGGGTTGGTGTAGAGTTCGGGTTGGGTTTCGGGTTCGGGTTCGGGTTAGGGTTAGTGTTGGGTTTAGGGTTCGGGTTCGGATTAGGATTCGGGTTAGGGTTAGGGTTAGGGTTCGGGTTAGGTTTAGGGTTAGGGTAGGGTTCGGGTTAGGTTGAGGGTTCGGGTTCAGGTTAGCTAAGGGTTAGAGTTCAGGTTAGGGTTAGGTTTAGAGTTCAGGGTAGGGGTAGGGTTAGTGTTAGGTTCAGGTTTAGGGTTAGGGTTCGGGATAGTGTTATGGTTCGGTTTCATGTTAGGGTTAGGGTTAGGGTATGGTTCAGGTTAGCGTTAGGGTTACAGTTAGGGTAGGGTTAGGTTTCGGATTAGGGTTCGGATTCGGTTTAGGGTTTGGGTTAGGGTTAGTGTTGGGTTAGAGTTCGGGTTCGGATTAGGGTTAGGGTTAGGGTAGGGTTAGGGTTCGGTTTATGGTTCGGGTTGGGGTTGGGGTTGGAGTTGGGGTTGTGGTTAGGGTTAGGGGTAGGGTTAGGCTTAGGGTTAGGGTTAGGGTACGGGTTAGTGTTAGGGTCGGGGTAGGTATAGGGCTGGGGTTGGGGTTGGGGTTGGGGTTGGGGTTAGGATTCGAGTTAGGCTTAGGGTTAGGGTTAGGGTTAGGTTTCGAGTTAGGAGAAGTTCGGGTTAGGGTTCGGGTTAGGGTTCGGGTTCATGTTAGGGTTCGTTTTAGGGTTCGGGTTACGGTTCATGTTAGGGTTACGGTTAGGGATAGGGTTAGGGTTCGGTTTAGGGTTAGGATTAGGGTTAGGGTTAGGGTCGGGTTAGTGTTTGGATTAGGGTTAGGGTTAGGGTTCGGTTTCGGGTTAGGCTTAGGGTTAGGGTTAGGGTTCGGATTTGGTGAGGGTTTGGGATCAGGTTAGCTTAGGGTTAGAGTTCGTGTTAGGGTTAGGGTTAGGGTTAGGGTTCGGTTCGGGTAGGGTTAGGGTTAGGGTTAGGGTTAGGATTCTGGTTAGGGTTAGGGTTCATGTTAGGGTTAGGGTTAGGGTTAGGGTTAGGGTACGGATTAGGGTTAGGGTTGGAGTCGGGTTAGGTTTGGGGTTGGGGTGGGGTTGGGGTTAGAGTTTGAGTTAGGATTAAGTTTAGGGTTATGGATAGGTTTAGGGGTTCGTGTTTGGGTTCGGGTTCGGGTTAGGGTTAGGGTCGGGTTACGGTTAGGGTTAGGGTTCGGGTTCGGGTTAGGGTTAGAGTTACTATAGGTTTTGGGTTAGGGTTAGGGTTAGGGTTAGGGTTAGGGTTAGGGTTAGGGTTCGGGTTTTCGTTAGGGTTTGCGTTCGGGGTAGGGTTATGATTAGGGTTTGGGTTTCGGTTAGGGTTATGTTTATCGTTAGGGTTACATTTCGGGTTATGTTTAGGGTTAGGGTCAGGGTTAGGGTTCGTGTTAGGGTTAGGGTTCGGTTTAGGGTTCGGGTTCGGGATAGGGTTTGGGTTAGGGTTCGGTTTATGGTTCGAGTTGGGGTTGGGGTTGTGGTTGGGGTTGGGTTTGGGTTTGGGTTTAGGGTTCGGGTTAGGGTTAGTGTTCATTTAAGGGTTTGGGTTCGGGTTAGGATTCGGGTTAGGGTTAGGGTTCGGGTTAGGGTTCGGTTTAGGTTTAGGGTTAGTGTTAGGGTTAGGGTTCGTGTTAGGTTGAGGGTTCGGGTTCAGGTTAGCTTAGGGTTAGATTTCGGGTTAGGTTTAGGTTTAGGGTGAGTGTTAGGGTTAGTTTTGGGTTTAGGTTTCTGTTTAGGGTTAGGATTAGGGTTAGAGTTAGGGATAGGGTTCGGGTTAGGGTTCGGGTTAGGTTTAGGGTTAGGGTAGGGTTCGGGTTAGGTTTAGGGTTCGGGTTCAGGTTAGCTTAGGGTTAGAGTTCAGGTTAGGGTTAGGTTTAGAGTTCGGGTTAGGGTTAGGGTTAGTGTTAGGTTTAGGGTTTGGGTTACGGTTAGGATTCGGGTTAGGGATAGGGTTAGGGTTAGGTTCAGGTTTACGGTTAGGGTTCGGGAGAGGGTTAGGGTTCGGGTTTGTGTTAGGGTAGGGTTCAGGTTAGCGTTAGGGTTAGGGTTAGGTTAGGGTTAGGGGTAGGGTTAGGCTTAGGGTTAGGGTTAGGGTACGGGTTAGTGTTAGGGTCGGGGTAGGTATAAGACTGGGGTTGGAGTTGGGGTTGGGGTTGGGGTTAGGGTTCGAGTTAGGCTTAGGGTTAGGGTTAGGGTTAAGTTTCGGGTTAGGATAAGTTCGGGTTAGGGTTAGGGTTCGGGTTAGGGTTCGGGTGCGTGTTAGGGTTCGTTTTGGGGTTCGGGTTACGGTTCATGTTAGGGTTACGGTTAGGGATAGGGTTAGGGTTCGGTTTAGGGTTAGGATTAGGGTTAGGGTAAGGGTCGGGTTAGTGTTCGGATTAGGGTTAGGGTTAGGGTTATGGTTCGGTTTCGAGTTAGGCTTAGGGTTAGGGTTAGGGTTCGGATTAGGGTGAGGGTTTGGGATCAGGTTAGCTTAGGGTTAGAGTTCGTGTTAGGGTTAGGGTTAGGGTCGGGTTAGTGTTCGGTTTAGGGTTAGGGTTTGGTTTCGGGTTTGGGTTAGGTTTAGGGTTATGGTTCGGTTCAGGTAGGGTTAGGGTTAGGGTTAGGGTTAGGATTCTGGTTAGGGTTAGGGTTCATGTTAGGGTTAGGGTTATGGTTCGTGTTAGGGTTAGGGATTAGTGTTAGGGTTAGGGTTAGAGTTAGGATTTGGGTTAGGTTTAGGGTTAGGTTTAGGGGTTAGGGTTAGGGTTCGGATTAGGGTTAGTTTTAGATTTTGGGTTTAGTTTAGATTTAGGTTTAGGGTTCGTGTTAGGGTTAGGGTTAGCGTTGGTTTAGGTTTAGGGTTAGGGTTAAGTTGAGGGTTAGGGTGAGGGTTCGGGTTAGGGTTATGGTTTGGGTTTGTGTTAGGGTTAGGGTTAGAGGTAGGGTTAGGGTAAGGTTAGGTTTCAGGTTAGGGTTCGGGTTAAGATTAGGTTTAGGATTAGGGTTAGGGTGAGGTTTGGGTTTATGGTTCAGGTTGGGTTGCGGGTTCGGGTTCGGGTTCGGGTTAGGGTTAGTGTTAGGGTTAGGGTTCGGTTTAGGGTTCGGGTTCGAGTTCGGGTTAGGGTTAGGGTTCGGTTTATGGTTCGAGTTAGGTTTGGGGTTGTGGTTGGGGTTGGGGTTGGGTTTGGGGTTAGGTTAAAGTTAGGGTTAGGGTATGGGTTAGGGTTAGGGTCGGGGTAGTTTTAGGGTTGGGGTTAGGGTTCGAGGCAGGGTTAGTGTTAGGGTTGGGTTTCGGCTTAGGATTATGTTCGGGTTAGGGTTCGGGTTCGTGTTAGGGTTCAGTTAGGGTTAGGCTTCAGGTTACGGTTCGCTGTAGGGTTCGGGTTACGGTTCAGGTTAGAGTTAGTGTTAGGGATAGGGTTAGGGTTAGGATTAGGGTTCGGGTTAGGGTCGGGTTAGTGTTCGTATTAGGGTTAGCGTTAGGGTTATGGTTCGGGTTTGGGTTCGGGTTCGGGTTCGGGTTAGGGTTCGGATTAGGATAGGGTTAGGGGTCTGGTTAAGGTTCGGGTTCGGGTTAGGGTTAGTGTTCGGGTTCGGTTTAGGGTTAGGGTTAGGGTTCGTGTTAGAGTTAGGGTTTGGGTTAGGTTGAGGGTTAGGGTTAGGGTTCGGGTTCGGGTTAGGGTTCTGGTTCGGGTTAGTGTTAGGGTTAGGGTTCGGGTTAGGCTGAGGGTTCGGGTTCAGGTTAGCTTAGGGTTAGAGTTCGGATTAGGGATAGGGTTAGGGTTAGTGTCGGGTTAGTGTTCGGTTTAGGGTTAGTGTTAGGTTTAGGGTTAGGGTTCGGTTTTGGGTTCGGGTTAGGGTTAGGGTTAGGGTTCGGGTAGGGTAGGGTAGGGTTTAGGATTCTGGTTAGGGTTAGGGTTTGTGTTAGGGTTAGGGTTAGGGTTCATGTTAGGGTTAGGGATTAGCGTTAGGGTTAGGGTTAGTGTTAGGGTTTTGGTTAGGTTTAGGTTTAGGGTTAGGGTTAGGATTAGGGTTCGGATTAGGTTTAGGCTTAGGGTTCGTGTTAGGGTTAGGGTTAGCGTAGGATTTTGGTTAGGTTTAGGGTTAGGTTTAGGGGTTCGGTAGCGGGTTTGAGTTAGGCTTCGTGTTAGGGTTAGGGTTAGGTTTAGGGTTCAGTGAGGTTTAGGCTTAGGGTTTGTGTTAGGGTTAGTGTTAGGGTTCAGTTTAGGGTTAGGGTTAGGTCTAGGTTGAGGGATAGGTTTAGGGTTCGGGTTAGGATTAGGGTTCGGGTTCGTGTTAGGGTTATGGTTAGGGGTAGGGTTGGATTTAGGGTAATGTTAGGTTTCGGGTTAAGGTTCCGGTTAAGGTTAAGGTTAGGGCTAGGGTTAAGGTTAGGGTTAGGGTTAAGGTTAGGGTTAGGGTTAAGGTTAGGGTTAGGGTTGGGTTTAGGGTTCGGGTTCGGGTTCGGGTTCGGGTTAGTTTTGGGTTTAGGGTTCGGGTTAGGGTTAGGGTTCGGTTTAGTGTTCGGGTTGGGGTTGGTGATAGGGTTCGGTTTAGGATTCGGGTTGGGGTTGGGGTTGGGGTTTGGGTTAGGGTTAGGTTTAGGGTACGGGGTAGGGTTAGGGTTAGGGTTAGGGTTTGGTTTGGGGTTGGGGTTGGCGTTGGGTTTAGGGTTTGAGTTAGGGTTAGGTTTTGGGTTAGGGTTAGGGTTAGGGGTTCGGGTTCGGGTTAGGTTTCGGGTTAGGGTTAGGGTTAGAATTAGGAATAGGTTTATGGTTAGGGTTCGGGTTTTGGTTAGGGTTAGGTTTAGGGTTCGGTTTTTGGTTAGGGTTCGGGTTTGGGGTAGGGTTAGGATTCGGGTTGGGGTTAGGTGTCGTGTTAGGGTTAGGGTTAGCATTAGGTTTAGGTTTCGGATTATGGTTACGGTTAGGGTTAGGGTTCGTTTTAGGGTTAGTCTTAGGTTTCGGTTTAGGGTTCGGGTTCGGGTTAGGGTTAGGGTTCGGTTTAGGGTTAGGGTTCGGTTTAGGGTTTGGGTTGGGGTTGGGGTTAGGTTTCGGTTTAAGGTTCGAGTTGGGGTTGGGGTTGGTGTTGGGGTTAGGGTTTGGGTTAGGGTTAGGGTTAGGGTACGGAGTAGGGTTAGGGTCAGGGTAGGGTTAGGTTTAGGGTTAGGGTTAGGGGAGGCTTAGTGGTTCGGGTTCGGGTTCTGGGTGGGGTTAGGATTATAGTTAGGGTTAGGGTTAATGTTTGGTTCGGTTTAGGGTTCGGGTTAGGGTTAGAGTTAGGGTTCGGTTTAGGGTTCGTGTTAGGGTTCGGGTTAAGGTTCGGGTTATGGTTATTGTTAGGGTTCGGGATATGGTTAGGGTTCGGGTTAGGGTTAGGGCTCGGGTAAGTGTTCGGGTTCGGTTTAGTGTTCGGGTTAGCTTTCGTGTTGGGGTTGGTTTCGGGTTTGGTTAGGGTTAGGTTTGGGGTTGGGGTTGGGGTTAGGGATAGTTTTAGGGTTGAGTTTGTGGTCAGGGTTAGGGTTAGGGTTAGGGTTCGGGTTGGAGTTAGGGTTAGGATTAGGGTTCGGGTTTGGGTTTGGATTTGGGTTCGGTTTCAGGTTAGGGTAATTGTTAGGTTTTAGGTTATGGTTAGGGTTAGGTTTTGGTTTAGGTTTAGGGTTAGGGTTCGGGTTCGGGTTAGGGTTAGGGTTCGGGTTAAGGATAGGGTTACGGTAGGTTTTGGGTACGGGTTCCTGTTCGGGTTAGGTTTCGGGTTAGGGTTTGGTTTAGTGTTCGGGTTGGGGTTGGGGTTTGGTTTCAGGTTAGGGTTAGGATTCGGGTTAGGGTCAGGTTCAGGTTAGGGTTAGGGTTTGGTTTAGGGTTAGGGTTAGTGTTCTGGTACGGTTTAGGGTTAGTGTTGCTTTTGGGGTTGGGGTTGTGGTTGGGGTTTGGGTTAGGGTTAGGATTAGGGTTGGGGTTCGGCTTAGGGTTAGGGTTAGTGTCAGGCGTAGGGTTGGGGTTTGGATTGGTGTTAGGGTTAGGGTTCGGTTTGGGGTTAGGGTTAGGGTTATGTTTAGTGTAGGGTTAGGGGTAAGTTTAGTGGTTAGGGTTCGTGTTAGTTTTAGGGTCACAGTTAGGGTTAGGGTTAGGGTTGGGTTTGGGTTTGGGGTTAGGTTTGGGTTTAGGGTTCGGGTTCGGGTTAGGGTTCATTTTAGGGTTCGGGTTCGGGTTCAGGTTAGATTCGGGTTAGGGTTAGGGTTAGGGTTAGGGTTAGGGTTAGGGTTAGGGTTAGGATTCGTGTTAGGGTTAAGGTTAGGGTTAGGGTTCGGGTAGGGTTAGGGTTAGGTTTAGGATTCTGGTTAGGGTTAGGGTTCGTGTTAGGTTTAGGGTTAGGGTTCGTGTTAGGGTTAGGGATTAGCGTTAGGGTTAGTGTTAGGGTTTTGGTTAGGTTTATGGTTAGGGTTAGGGTAAGATTAGGTTTCGGGTTAGGTTTAGGCTTAGGGTTCGTGTTAGGGTTAGGGTTAGCCCAGGATTTTGGTTAGGTTTAGGGTTAGGGTTAGGGGTTCGGTTTCGGGTTTGAGTTAGGGTTCGTGTTAGGGTTAGGGTTAGGTTTAGGGTTCGGGTGAGGTTTAGGCTTAGGGTTCGTGTTAGGGTTAGTGTTAGGGTTCGGTTTAGGGTTAGGGTTAGGTCTAGGTTGAGGGATAGGTTTAGGGATCGGGGTAGGATTAGGGTTCGGGTTCGTGTTAGGGTTAGGGTTAGGGTTAGGGTTGGATTTAGGGTAATGTTAGGTTTCGGGTTAGGGTTCCGGTTAAGGTTAAGGTTAGGGTTAGGGTTAGGGTTCGATTAGGGTTGGGTTTAGGGTTCGGGTTGGGTTTCGGGTTCGAGTTAAGGTTAGTTTTGGTTTTAGGGTTCGGGTTCGGGTTAGGGTTAGGGTTCGGTTTAGTGTTCGGTTTGGGGTTGGGGATAGGGTTCAGTTTAGGGTTCGGGTTTGGGTTGGGGTTGGGGTTTTGGTTAGGGTTTGGGTTAGGGTTAGGGTACGGGGTAGGGTTAGGGTTAGTGTTAGGGTTAGGTTTGGGGTTGGGGTTGGGATTAGGGTTCGAGTTAGGGTTAGGTTTCGGGTTAGGTTTAGGGTTAGGGGTTCGGGTTCGGGTTCGGGTTAGGTTTCAGGTTAGGGTTAGTGTTAGAATTAGGAATAGGTTTATGGTTAGGATTAGGGTTCGGGTTTTGGTTAGGGTTAGGTTTAGGGTTCGGTTAGGGTTAGGGTTAGGTTGAGGGTTCGGGTTCAGGTTAGCTTAGGGTTAGATTTCTGGTTAGGGTTAGGTTTAGGGTTCGGGTTAGGGTTAGGGTTAGTGTTAGGTTTTGGTTTAGGGTTAGGATTAGGGTTAGGGTTAGGGATAGGGTTAGGGTTAGGTTGAGGTAGGGTTCGGGTTCGGGTTAGGGTTAGAGTTAGGGGTAGTGTTCGGGTCAGCGTTAGGGTTAGGGTTAGGTTAGGGGTAGGTTTCGGATTAGGGTTCGGGTTCGGTTTAGGGTTAAGGTTAGGGTTAGGGTTGGGGTCAAGTTTCGGGTTGGCTTTCAGGTTCGTGTTCGGGTTAGGGTTAGTGTTGGGTTTAGGGTTCGGGTTCGGATTAGGGTTAGGTTTAGGGTAGGATTAGGGTTTGGTTTGTGGTTTGGGTTTTGTTTAGGTTGGTGTTGGTGTTAGGTTTAAGGTTAGGGTTTTGGTAGGGGTTAGGGTTAGGTTCGGGGTAGGTTTACGGTTGGGGTTGGGGTTGGTGTTGGTGTTAGGGTTCGAGTTAGGGTTAGGGTTAGGGTTAGGTTTCGGGTTAGGATTATGTTTGGGTTAGGGTTCGGGTTCGGTTTAGGGTTAGGGTCAGGTTTAGGGGTTAGGGTTAGGGTTAGGTTTTGGGTTAGGGTTTTGGTTAGGGTTAGGTGTTAGGGTTAGGGTTAGGGTTTTGGTTAGGGTTAGGGTTTGGGTTAGGGTTAGTGTTAGGTTTCGGGGTTGGGTTAGGATTCGTGTTAGGGTTAGGGTTAGGGTTAGCGTTAGGGTTTAGGGTTAGGGTTAGGTTAGGGGTTCAGGTTCAGGTTAGGGTTAGTGTGGGTTTAGGGTTCGTGTTCGGATTAGGGTTAGGGTTAGGGTTCGGTTCAGGGTTCGGGTTGGGGTGGGGATTGGGGTTGGTGTTAGGGTTTGTGTTAGGGTTAGGGACGGGGTAGGGTTAGGGTCAGGGTAGGGTTAGGTTTGGGGTTGGGTTTGGGATTGGGGTTAGGCTTCAAGTTTGGGTTAGGTTTAGGGTTAGGGTTCGTGTTAGGGTTAGGGTATGGTTTAGGGTTAGGGTACTGGTTAGGGTTCGGGTTAGGGTTAGGGTTCGGTTTCGTGTTAGGGTTAGGTTTTGGGGTAGGTTTAGGGTTAGGGTAAGGTTAGGTTTCGGGTTAGGGTTCGGGTTAAGGTTAGGGATAGGGTTAACGTTGAGTTTGTGGTTAGGGTTAAGGTTATAGTTAGGGTTAAGGTTAGTGTTAGTGTTAGGGTTAGTGTTCGGATTAGGGTTAGGGTTCGGGTTAGACTTAGGGTTAGGATTAGGGTTCGGGTTCGGTTTCGTGTTAGGGTTAGGTTTAGGCTTTAGGTAAGGGTTAGGGTTAGGTTTTGGTTTAGGGTAAGGGTTAGGGTTCGGGTTCGGGTTAGGGTTAGTGTTAGGGTTCGGGTTAAGGGTAGGGTTAGGGTTCGGGTTATAGTTAGGGTTAGGGTCATGGGTAGAGTTAGGCTTAGGGTTAGGGTTAGGGTTTGGGTTAGAGCTCGGTATTGGGTTCGGGTTAGGGTTTGGTTTCAGGTTCGAGGTAGGGTTTGGGATAGGTTTCGGGTTCGGGTTCGGGTTGGGAATAGGGTTATGTTTCGGGTTAGGGTTCGGGTTCGGGTCGCATTAGGTTTCGGGTTAGGGTTTGGTTTAGTGTTCGAGTTGGGGTTGGGGTTCGGTTTAGGGTTAGGGTTAGTGTTCTGGTTCGGTTTAGGGTTAGTGTTGCTGTTGGGGTTGGGGTTGTGGTTGGGGTTTGGGTTAGGGTTAGGGTATGGTTGGGTTCGGCTTTGGGTTAGGGTTAGGTTTAGGGTTGGGTTTGGGGTTGTGGTTTGGGTTGCGGTTAGTGTAAGAGTTCGGTGTGGGGTTAGGGTTAGGGTTATGGTTAGGGTTAGGTTTGGGGTAGGTTTAGTGGTTAGGGTTCGAGTTAGTTTTAGGGTCAGGTTTAGGGTTAGTTTTAGGGTTGGGTTGGGTGTCGTTGGGATGGGGTTGGGTTTAGGGTTCGAGTTCAGGTTAGGGCTCGGTTTAGGGTTCGGGTTTGGGTTAGGATTCGGGTTAGGGTTAGGGTTAGGGTTCGGGTTAGGGTTCGGGTTGGGTTTCGGGTTCGGGTTTGGGTTAGGGTTAGTGTTGGGTTTAGGGTTCAGGTTCGGATTAGGGTAAGGGTTAGGGTAGGGTTAGGGTTCGGTTTATGGTTCGGGTTGGGGTTGCGGTTGGGGTTGGGGTTAGGGTTAAGTTTAGGGTTAGGGTTAGGGTTTTGGTATGGGTTAGGGTTAGGTTCAGGGTAGGTTTAGGGTTGGGGTTGGGGTTGGGATTGGTGTTGGGGTTAGGGTTCGAGTTAGGGTTAGGGTTAGGGTTAGGTTTAGGTTTCGGGTTAGGATTATGTTCGGGTTAGGGGTCAGGTTCGTTTTATGGTTCGGGTTAGGGTTAGGTTTCGCGTTAGAGTTGGATTTAGAGTTCGGGTTACAGTTCAGGTTAGGGTTAGGTTTAGGGATAGGGTTAGGGTTCAGGTTAGGGTTAGGATTAGGATTAGGGTTAGGGTCGGGTTAGTGTTCGGATTAGGGTTAGGGTTAGGGTTAGGATTCGGGTTCCGGTTAGGGTTAGGGCTAGGGTTCGGATTAGGATTAGGGTTAGTGTTAGGGTTTGTGTTGGGGTTAGGCTTCCGGTTGGGTTTCGGGTTCGGGTTAGGATTGGTGTTGGTGTTAGGTTTCAGATAGGGTTAAGGTTAGGTTTAGGGTTAGGGTTAGGGTTCAGGGTAGGGTGTGGGTTAGGGTTGGGGTTCGGGTTGGGGTTGGGGTTAGGGTTAGGTTTAGGGTAATGGTTAGTGTTAGATTTGGGGTTGGGGTTAGGGTTAGGGTTAGGTTTGGGGTTGGGGTAGGTTTGGGGTTGGGGATAGGGTTAGGGTTGGGATTGGGGTTAGGAGTGGGTTCAGGTTTAGGGTTCAAGTTAGGGTTACTATTCGGGTTTGGGTTAGGGTTAGGGTTAGGGTTTGGGTTAGGGTGAGGGTGAGGGTTCAGGTTAGCTTAGGGTTAGATATCGGGTTAGGGTTAGGGTTAGGTTTAGGGTCGGGTTTGTGTTCGGTTTAGGGTTTGGGTTAGGTTTTGGGTTAGGGTTCGGTTTCGGGGTCGGGTTAGGTTTAGGGTTAGGGTTAGCGTTCGGGCAGGATTATGGTTAGGTTTAGGATTCTGGTTAGGGTTGGGGTTCTTGTTAGGGTTAGGGTTCGTGTTAGGGTTAGGGATTAGCGTTAGGGTTAGGATTAGGGTTAGGATTTGGGTTAGGGTTAGGGTTAGGGTTAGTGTTCATTTAAGGGTTTGGGTTCGGGTTAGGATTCGGGTTAGGGTTAGGGTTCGGGTTAGGGTTCGGTTTAGGTTTAGGGTTAGTGTTAGGGTTAGGGTTCGTGTTAGGTTGAGGGTTCGGGTTCAGGTTAGCTTAGGGTTAGATTTCGGGTTAGGTTTAGGTTTAGGGTGAGTGTTAGGGTTAGTTTTGGGTTTAGGTTTCTGTTTAGGGTTAGGATTAGGGTTAGAGTTAGGGATAGGGTTCGGGTTAGGGTTCGGGTTAGGTTTAGGGTTAGGGTAGGGTTCGGGTTAGGTTTAGGGTTCGGGTTCAGGTTAGCTTAGGGTTAGAGTTCAGGTTAGGGTTAGGTTTAGAGTTCGGGTTAGGGTTAGGGTTAGTGTTAGGTTTAGGGTTTGGGTTATGGTTAGGATTCGGGTTAGGGATAGGGTTAGGGTTAGGTTCAGGTTTACGGTTAGGGTTCGGGAGAGGGTTAGGGTTCGGGTTTGTGTTAGGGTAGGGTTCAGGTTAGCGTTAGGGTTAGGGTTAGGTTAGGGTTAGGGGTAGGGTTAGGCTTAGGGTTAGGGTTAGGGTACGGGTTAGTGTTAGGGTCGGGGTAGGTATAAGACTGGGGTTGGAGTTGGGGTTGGGGTTGGGGTTAGGGTTCGAGTTAGGCTTAGGGTTAGGGTTAGGGTTAAGTTTCGGGTTAGGATAAGTTCGGGTTAGGGTTAGGGTTCGGGTTAGGGTTCGGGTGCGTGTTAGGGTTCGTTTTGGGGTTCGGGTTACGGTTCATGTTAGGGTTACGGTTAGGGATAGGGTTAGGGTTCGGTTTAGGGTTAGGATTAGGGTTAGGGTAAGGGTCGGGTTAGTGTTCGGATTAGGGTTAGGGTTAGGGTTATGGTTCGGTTTCGAGTTAGGCTTAGGGTTAGGGTTAGGGTTCGGATTAGGGTGAGGGTTTGGGATCAGGTTAGCTTAGGGTTAGAGTTCGTGTTAGGGTTAGGGTTAGGGTCGGGTTAGTGTTCGGTTTAGGGTTAGGGTTTGGTTTCGGGTTTGGGTTAGGTTTAGGGTTATGGTTCGGTTCAGGTAGGGTTAGGGTTAGGGTTAGGGTTAGGATTCTGGTTAGGGTTAGGGTTCATGTTAGGGTTAGGGTTATGGTTCGTGTTAGGGTTAGGGATTAGTGTTAGGGTTAGGGTTAGAGTTAGGATTTGGGTTAGGTTTAGGGTTAGGTTTAGGGGTTAGGGTTAGGGTTCGGATTAGGGTTAGTTTTAGATTTTGGGTTTAGTTTAGATTTAGGTTTAGGGTTCGTGTTAGGGTTAGGGTTAGCGTTGGTTTAGGTTTAGGGTTAGGGTTAAGTTGAGGGTTAGGGTGAGGGTTCGGGTTAGGGTTATGGTTTGGGTTTGTGTTAGGGTTAGGGTTAGAGGTAGGGTTAGGGTAAGGTTAGGTTTCAGGTTAGGGTTCGGGTTAAGATTAGGTTTAGGATTAGGGTTAGGGTGAGGTTTGGGTTTATGGTTCAGGTTGGGTTGCGGGTTCGGGTTCGGGTTCGGGTTAGGGTTAGTGTTAGGGTTAGGGTTCGGTTTAGGGTTCGGGTTCGAGTTCGGGTTAGGGTTAGGGTTCGGTTTATGGTTCGAGTTAGGTTTGGGGTTGTGGTTGGGGTTGGGGTTGGGTTTGGGGTTAGGTTAAAGTTAGGGTTAGGGTATGGGTTAGGGTTAGGGTCGGGGTAGTTTTAGGGTTGGGGTTAGGGTTCGAGGCAGGGTTAGTGTTAGGGTTGGGTTTCGGCTTAGGATTATGTTCGGGTTAGGGTTCGGGTTCGTGTTAGGGTTCAGTTAGGGTTAGGCTTCAGGTTACGGTTCGCTGTAGGGTTCGGGTTACGGTTCAGGTTAGAGTTAGTGTTAGGGATAGGGTTAGGGTTAGGATTAGGGTTCGGGTTAGGGTCGGGTTAGTGTTCGTATTAGGGTTAGCGTTAGGGTTATGGTTCGGGTTTGGGTTCGGGTTCGGGTTCGGGTTAGGGTTCGGATTAGGATAGGGTTAGGGGTCTGGTTAAGGTTCGGGTTCGGGTTAGGGTTAGTGTTCGGGTTCGGTTTAGGGTTAGGGTTAGGGTTCGTGTTAGAGTTAGGGTTTGGGTTAGGTTGAGGGTTAGGGTTAGGGTTCGGGTTCGGGTTAGGGTTCTGGTTCGGGTTAGTGTTAGGGTTAGGGTTCGGGTTAGGCTGAGGGTTCGGGTTCAGGTTAGCTTAGGGTTAGAGTTCGGATTAGGGATAGGGTTAGGGTTAGTGTCGGGTTAGTGTTCGGTTTAGGGTTAGTGTTAGGTTTAGGGTTAGGGTTCGGTTTTGGGTTCGGGTTAGGGTTAGGGTTAGGGTTCGGGTAGGGTAGGGTAGGGTTTAGGATTCTGGTTAGGGTTAGGGTTTGTGTTAGGGTTAGGGTTAGGGTTCATGTTAGGGTTAGGGATTAGCGTTAGGGTTAGGGTTAGTGTTAGGGTTTTGGTTAGGTTTAGGTTTAGGGTTAGGGTTAGGATTAGGGTTCGGATTAGGTTTAGGCTTAGGGTTCGTGTTAGGGTTAGGGTTAGCGTAGGATTTTGGTTAGGTTTAGGGTTAGGTTTAGGGGTTCGGTAGCGGGTTTGAGTTAGGCTTCGTGTTAGGGTTAGGGTTAGGTTTAGGGTTCAGTGAGGTTTAGGCTTAGGGTTTGTGTTAGGGTTAGTGTTAGGGTTCAGTTTAGGGTTAGGGTTAGGTCTAGGTTGAGGGATAGGTTTAGGGTTCGGGTTAGGATTAGGGTTCGGGTTCGTGTTAGGGTTATGGTTAGGGGTAGGGTTGGATTTAGGGTAATGTTAGGTTTCGGGTTAAGGTTCCGGTTAAGGTTAAGGTTAGGGCTAGGGTTAAGGTTAGGGTTAGGGTTAAGGTTAGGGTTAGGGTTAAGGTTAGGGTTAGGGTTGGGTTTAGGGTTCGGGTTCGGGTTCGGGTTCGGGTTAGTTTTGGGTTTAGGGTTCGGGTTAGGGTTAGGGTTCGGTTTAGTGTTCGGGTTGGGGTTGGTGATAGGGTTCGGTTTAGGATTCGGGTTGGGGTTGGGGTTGGGGTTTGGGTTAGGGTTAGGTTTAGGGTACGGGGTAGGGTTAGGGTTAGGGTTAGGGTTTGGTTTGGGGTTGGGGTTGGCGTTGGGTTTAGGGTTTGAGTTAGGGTTAGGTTTTGGGTTAGGGTTAGGGTTAGGGGTTCGGGTTCGGGTTAGGTTTCGGGTTAGGGTTAGGGTTAGAATTAGGAATAGGTTTATGGTTAGGGTTCGGGTTTTGGTTAGGGTTAGGTTTAGGGTTCGGTTTTTGGTTAGGGTTCGGGTTTGGGGTAGGGTTAGGATTCGGGTTGGGGTTAGGTGTCGTGTTAGGGTTAGGGTTAGCATTAGGTTTAGGTTTCGGATTATGGTTACGGTTAGGGTTAGGGTTCGTTTTAGGGTTAGTCTTAGGTTTCGGTTTAGGGTTCGGGTTCGGGTTAGGGTTAGGGTTCGGTTTAGGGTTAGGGTTCGGTTTAGGGTTTGGGTTGGGGTTGGGGTTAGGTTTCGGTTTAAGGTTCGAGTTGGGGTTGGGGTTGGTGTTGGGGTTAGGGTTTGGGTTAGGGTTAGGGTTAGGGTACGGAGTAGGGTTAGGGTCAGGGTAGGGTTAGGTTTAGGGTTAGGGTTAGGGGAGGCTTAGTGGTTCGGGTTCGGGTTCTGGGTGGGGTTAGGATTATAGTTAGGGTTAGGGTTAATGTTTGGTTCGGTTTAGGGTTCGGGTTAGGGTTAGAGTTAGGGTTCGGTTTAGGGTTCGTGTTAGGGTTCGGGTTAAGGTTCGGGTTATGGTTATTGTTAGGGTTCGGGATATGGTTAGGGTTCGGGTTAGGGTTAGGGCTCGGGTAAGTGTTCGGGTTCGGTTTAGTGTTCGGGTTAGCTTTCGTGTTGGGGTTGGTTTCGGGTTTGGTTAGGGTTAGGTTTGGGGTTGGGGTTGGGGTTAGGGATAGTTTTAGGGTTGAGTTTGTGGTCAGGGTTAGGGTTAGGGTTAGGGTTCGGGTTGGAGTTAGGGTTAGGATTAGGGTTCGGGTTTGGGTTTGGATTTGGGTTCGGTTTCAGGTTAGGGTAATTGTTAGGTTTTAGGTTATGGTTAGGGTTAGGTTTTGGTTTAGGTTTAGGGTTAGGGTTCGGGTTCGGGTTAGGGTTAGGGTTCGGGTTAAGGATAGGGTTACGGTAGGTTTTGGGTACGGGTTCCTGTTCGGGTTAGGTTTCGGGTTAGGGTTTGGTTTAGTGTTCGGGTTGGGGTTGGGGTTTGGTTTCAGGTTAGGGTTAGGATTCGGGTTAGGGTCAGGTTCAGGTTAGGGTTAGGGTTTGGTTTAGGGTTAGGGTTAGTGTTCTGGTACGGTTTAGGGTTAGTGTTGCTTTTGGGGTTGGGGTTGTGGTTGGGGTTTGGGTTAGGGTTAGGATTAGGGTTGGGGTTCGGCTTAGGGTTAGGGTTAGTGTCAGGCGTAGGGTTGGGGTTTGGATTGGTGTTAGGGTTAGGGTTCGGTTTGGGGTTAGGGTTAGGGTTATGTTTAGTGTAGGGTTAGGGGTAAGTTTAGTGGTTAGGGTTCGTGTTAGTTTTAGGGTCACAGTTAGGGTTAGGGTTAGGGTTGGGTTTGGGTTTGGGGTTAGGTTTGGGTTTAGGGTTCGGGTTCGGGTTAGGGTTCATTTTAGGGTTCGGGTTCGGGTTCAGGTTAGATTCGGGTTAGGGTTAGGGTTAGGGTTAGGGTTAGGGTTAGGGTTAGGGTTAGGATTCGTGTTAGGGTTAAGGTTAGGGTTAGGGTTCGGGTAGGGTTAGGGTTAGGTTTAGGATTCTGGTTAGGGTTAGGGTTCGTGTTAGGTTTAGGGTTAGGGTTCGTGTTAGGGTTAGGGATTAGCGTTAGGGTTAGTGTTAGGGTTTTGGTTAGGTTTATGGTTAGGGTTAGGGTAAGATTAGGTTTCGGGTTAGGTTTAGGCTTAGGGTTCGTGTTAGGGTTAGGGTTAGCCCAGGATTTTGGTTAGGTTTAGGGTTAGGGTTAGGGGTTCGGTTTCGGGTTTGAGTTAGGGTTCGTGTTAGGGTTAGGGTTAGGTTTAGGGTTCGGGTGAGGTTTAGGCTTAGGGTTCGTGTTAGGGTTAGTGTTAGGGTTCGGTTTAGGGTTAGGGTTAGGTCTAGGTTGAGGGATAGGTTTAGGGATCGGGGTAGGATTAGGGTTCGGGTTCGTGTTAGGGTTAGGGTTAGGGTTAGGGTTGGATTTAGGGTAATGTTAGGTTTCGGGTTAGGGTTCCGGTTAAGGTTAAGGTTAGGGTTAGGGTTAGGGTTCGATTAGGGTTGGGTTTAGGGTTCGGGTTGGGTTTCGGGTTCGAGTTAAGGTTAGTTTTGGTTTTAGGGTTCGGGTTCGGGTTAGGGTTAGGGTTCGGTTTAGTGTTCGGTTTGGGGTTGGGGATAGGGTTCAGTTTAGGGTTCGGGTTTGGGTTGGGGTTGGGGTTTTGGTTAGGGTTTGGGTTAGGGTTAGGGTACGGGGTAGGGTTAGGGTTAGTGTTAGGGTTAGGTTTGGGGTTGGGGTTGGGATTAGGGTTCGAGTTAGGGTTAGGTTTCGGGTTAGGTTTAGGGTTAGGGGTTCGGGTTCGGGTTCGGGTTAGGTTTCAGGTTAGGGTTAGTGTTAGAATTAGGAATAGGTTTATGGTTAGGATTAGGGTTCGGGTTTTGGTTAGGGTTAGGTTTAGGGTTCGGTTAGGGTTAGGGTTAGGTTGAGGGTTCGGGTTCAGGTTAGCTTAGGGTTAGATTTCTGGTTAGGGTTAGGTTTAGGGTTCGGGTTAGGGTTAGGGTTAGTGTTAGGTTTTGGTTTAGGGTTAGGATTAGGGTTAGGGTTAGGGATAGGGTTAGGGTTAGGTTGAGGTAGGGTTCGGGTTCGGGTTAGGGTTAGAGTTAGGGGTAGTGTTCGGGTCAGCGTTAGGGTTAGGGTTAGGTTAGGGGTAGGTTTCGGATTAGGGTTCGGGTTCGGTTTAGGGTTAAGGTTAGGGTTAGGGTTGGGGTCAAGTTTCGGGTTGGCTTTCAGGTTCGTGTTCGGGTTAGGGTTAGTGTTGGGTTTAGGGTTCGGGTTCGGATTAGGGTTAGGTTTAGGGTAGGATTAGGGTTTGGTTTGTGGTTTGGGTTTTGTTTAGGTTGGTGTTGGTGTTAGGTTTAAGGTTAGGGTTTTGGTAGGGGTTAGGGTTAGGTTCGGGGTAGGTTTACGGTTGGGGTTGGGGTTGGTGTTGGTGTTAGGGTTCGAGTTAGGGTTAGGGTTAGGGTTAGGTTTCGGGTTAGGATTATGTTTGGGTTAGGGTTCGGGTTCGGTTTAGGGTTAGGGTCAGGTTTAGGGGTTAGGGTTAGGGTTAGGTTTTGGGTTAGGGTTTTGGTTAGGGTTAGGTGTTAGGGTTAGGGTTAGGGTTTTGGTTAGGGTTAGGGTTTGGGTTAGGGTTAGTGTTAGGTTTCGGGGTTGGGTTAGGATTCGTGTTAGGGTTAGGGTTAGGGTTAGCGTTAGGGTTTAGGGTTAGGGTTAGGTTAGGGGTTCAGGTTCAGGTTAGGGTTAGTGTGGGTTTAGGGTTCGTGTTCGGATTAGGGTTAGGGTTAGGGTTCGGTTCAGGGTTCGGGTTGGGGTGGGGATTGGGGTTGGTGTTAGGGTTTGTGTTAGGGTTAGGGACGGGGTAGGGTTAGGGTCAGGGTAGGGTTAGGTTTGGGGTTGGGTTTGGGATTGGGGTTAGGCTTCAAGTTTGGGTTAGGTTTAGGGTTAGGGTTCGTGTTAGGGTTAGGGTATGGTTTAGGGTTAGGGTACTGGTTAGGGTTCGGGTTAGGGTTAGGGTTCGGTTTCGTGTTAGGGTTAGGTTTTGGGGTAGGTTTAGGGTTAGGGTAAGGTTAGGTTTCGGGTTAGGGTTCGGGTTAAGGTTAGGGATAGGGTTAACGTTGAGTTTGTGGTTAGGGTTAAGGTTATAGTTAGGGTTAAGGTTAGTGTTAGTGTTAGGGTTAGTGTTCGGATTAGGGTTAGGGTTCGGGTTAGACTTAGGGTTAGGATTAGGGTTCGGGTTCGGTTTCGTGTTAGGGTTAGGTTTAGGCTTTAGGTAAGGGTTAGGGTTAGGTTTTGGTTTAGGGTAAGGGTTAGGGTTCGGGTTCGGGTTAGGGTTAGTGTTAGGGTTCGGGTTAAGGGTAGGGTTAGGGTTCGGGTTATAGTTAGGGTTAGGGTCATGGGTAGAGTTAGGCTTAGGGTTAGGGTTAGGGTTTGGGTTAGAGCTCGGTATTGGGTTCGGGTTAGGGTTTGGTTTCAGGTTCGAGGTAGGGTTTGGGATAGGTTTCGGGTTCGGGTTCGGGTTGGGAATAGGGTTATGTTTCGGGTTAGGGTTCGGGTTCGGGTCGCATTAGGTTTCGGGTTAGGGTTTGGTTTAGTGTTCGAGTTGGGGTTGGGGTTCGGTTTAGGGTTAGGGTTAGTGTTCTGGTTCGGTTTAGGGTTAGTGTTGCTGTTGGGGTTGGGGTTGTGGTTGGGGTTTGGGTTAGGGTTAGGGTATGGTTGGGTTCGGCTTTGGGTTAGGGTTAGGTTTAGGGTTGGGTTTGGGGTTGTGGTTTGGGTTGCGGTTAGTGTAAGAGTTCGGTGTGGGGTTAGGGTTAGGGTTATGGTTAGGGTTAGGTTTGGGGTAGGTTTAGTGGTTAGGGTTCGAGTTAGTTTTAGGGTCAGGTTTAGGGTTAGTTTTAGGGTTGGGTTGGGTGTCGTTGGGATGGGGTTGGGTTTAGGGTTCGAGTTCAGGTTAGGGCTCGGTTTAGGGTTCGGGTTTGGGTTAGGATTCGGGTTAGGGTTAGGGTTAGGGTTCGGGTTAGGGTTCGGGTTGGGTTTCGGGTTCGGGTTTGGGTTAGGGTTAGTGTTGGGTTTAGGGTTCAGGTTCGGATTAGGGTAAGGGTTAGGGTAGGGTTAGGGTTCGGTTTATGGTTCGGGTTGGGGTTGCGGTTGGGGTTGGGGTTAGGGTTAAGTTTAGGGTTAGGGTTAGGGTTTTGGTATGGGTTAGGGTTAGGTTCAGGGTAGGTTTAGGGTTGGGGTTGGGGTTGGGATTGGTGTTGGGGTTAGGGTTCGAGTTAGGGTTAGGGTTAGGGTTAGGTTTAGGTTTCGGGTTAGGATTATGTTCGGGTTAGGGGTCAGGTTCGTTTTATGGTTCGGGTTAGGGTTAGGTTTCGCGTTAGAGTTGGATTTAGAGTTCGGGTTACAGTTCAGGTTAGGGTTAGGTTTAGGGATAGGGTTAGGGTTCAGGTTAGGGTTAGGATTAGGATTAGGGTTAGGGTCGGGTTAGTGTTCGGATTAGGGTTAGGGTTAGGGTTAGGATTCGGGTTCCGGTTAGGGTTAGGGCTAGGGTTCGGATTAGGATTAGGGTTAGTGTTAGGGTTTGTGTTGGGGTTAGGCTTCCGGTTGGGTTTCGGGTTCGGGTTAGGATTGGTGTTGGTGTTAGGTTTCAGATAGGGTTAAGGTTAGGTTTAGGGTTAGGGTTAGGGTTCAGGGTAGGGTGTGGGTTAGGGTTGGGGTTCGGGTTGGGGTTGGGGTTAGGGTTAGGTTTAGGGTAATGGTTAGTGTTAGATTTGGGGTTGGGGTTAGGGTTAGGGTTAGGTTTGGGGTTGGGGTAGGTTTGGGGTTGGGGATAGGGTTAGGGTTGGGATTGGGGTTAGGAGTGGGTTCAGGTTTAGGGTTCAAGTTAGGGTTACTATTCGGGTTTGGGTTAGGGTTAGGGTTAGGGTTTGGGTTAGGGTGAGGGTGAGGGTTCAGGTTAGCTTAGGGTTAGATATCGGGTTAGGGTTAGGGTTAGGTTTAGGGTCGGGTTTGTGTTCGGTTTAGGGTTTGGGTTAGGTTTTGGGTTAGGGTTCGGTTTCGGGGTCGGGTTAGGTTTAGGGTTAGGGTTAGCGTTCGGGCAGGATTATGGTTAGGTTTAGGATTCTGGTTAGGGTTGGGGTTCTTGTTAGGGTTAGGGTTAGGGTTCGTGTTAGGGTTAGGGATTAGCGTTAGGGTTAGGATTAGGGTTAGGATTTGGGTTAGGGTTAGGGTTAGGGTTAGAGGTTCGGGTTCGGGTTCGAGTTAGGGTTTGGGTTAGGTTGAGGGTTAGGGTTAGGGTTAGGGTAACGTTAGGTTTCGGGTTCGGTTTCGGGTTAAGGTTAGGGTTAGGGTTAGGTTTAGGGTTAGGGTTAGGGTTGGGTTTAGGGTTCGGGTTTGGTTTCGGGTTCAGGTTCGGGTTAAGGTTAGTGTTGGGTTTAGGGTTCGGGTTCGGGTTAGGATTAGGGTTAGGGTTCGGTTTAGGGTTCGGGTTGGGGTTGGGGTTGGGGTTGGTGTTAGGGTTTGTTTTAGGGTTAGGGTACGGGTTAGGGTTAGGATCGGGGTAGGGTTAGGTTCGGGGTTGGGTTTGGGGTTGGGGTTAGGGTTCGAGTTAGGGTTAGGTTTAGTGTTAGGGTTAGGGTTCGGGTTACGGTTAGGGTTAGGGTTCGGGTTAGGGTTAGGGTTAGGGTTAGGGTTCGGGTTACGGTTAGGTTTAGGGTTCGGGTGAGAGTTAGGGTTAGAGTTAGGAATAGGTTTCGGGTTAGGTTTCGGGTTAGGGTTAGGTTTAGGGTTAGGTTTAGGGTTCGGGTTTCGGTTAGGGTTTGTGTTCACAGTAGGGTTAGGATTGGGGTTCGGGTTAGGGTTCGGGTTAGGGTTAGGGTTAGCGTTAGGGTTAGGTTTCGGGTTATGTTTAGGGTTAGGGTTTGTGTTAGGTTTAGGGTTAGGGTTCTGTTTAGGGTTCGGGTTCAGGTTAGGGTTAGGGTTTGGGTTCGGTTTAGGGTTTGTGTTAGGTTTCGGGGTAAGGTTTGGGTTAGGGTTATTGTTAGGGTTTGGGATAGGGTTAGGTTTCGGGTTAGGGTTAGGGCTCGGGTAAGTGTTGGGGTTCGGTTTAGTGTTGGGGTTAGTTTTGGGGTTGGGGTTTGGTTTCGGTTTAGGGTTAGGTTTAGGGTTAGGGTTAGGTTTCTGGTTGGGGTTGGGGTTCGGGTTAGGGATAGGGTTAGGTTTTGGTTTGTGGATAGGGTTAGGGTTAGGGTTAGCGTTCGGGTTAGTGTTCGGGTTAGGGTAAGGGTTCGGATTAGGGTTAGGGTTCGGGTTAGGTTGAGGGTTCGGCTGCAGGTTAGCTTAAGGTTAGAGTTCGGGTTAGGGTTAGGTTTAGGGTTAGGGTTAGGGTTAGTGTTAGGTTTCGGGTTAGTGTTAAGGTTAGGGTTCGGTTATTTATAGGGTTTAGGTTTAGGTTTAGGTTTAGGTTTAGGTTTAGGCTTCAGGTTAGGGTTAGGTTTCGGGTCGTGTTTGGGTTAGGGTTGGGGTAGGGTTCGGGTTAGCATTAGGGTTAGTGTTAGAATAGGGTTAGTTTTCAGATTAGGGTTCGTGTTCGGTTTAGGGTTAGGGTTAGGGTTAGGATTGGGATTAGTGTTCGGGTTGGGTTTCGGGTTCGGGTGCGGGTTAGGGTTAGTGTTGGGTTTAGGGTTCGGGTTTGGATTAGGGTTAGGGTTAGGATAGTGTTAGGGTTCGGTTTATGGTTCAGGTTGGGTTTGGGTTAGGGTTAGGGTTAGGGTTAGGGTTAGGGTTAGGGTATGGGTTAGGGTTAGGGTTCGGGGTAGGTTTATGGTTGGGGTTGGGGTTTGGGTTGGTGTTGGGGTTAGGGTTAGGGTACGGATGGGGGTTCGGCGTAGGTTTATGGTTGGGGTTGGGGTTGGGGTTGGCGTTGGGGTTAGGGTTCGAGTTAGGGTTAGGGTTAGGGTTAGGTTTCGGGTTAGGATTACTTTCGGGTTAGGGTTAGGGTTCGGGTTAGCGTTCGGGTTAGGGTTAGGGTTCACTTTAGGGTTCGGGTTACGAATCAGGTTAGGGAAAGTGTTAGGGATAGGGTTAGGGTTCGGATTAGGGTTGGGTTCGGGTTAGGGTTAGTGTTAGGGTTCGGATTAGGGTTAGGGGTTAGGGTTAGGGTTAGGGTTAGGTTGTGGGTTAAGGTTACTGTTAGGGGTTCGGGTTCGGGTTCGGGTTTGGGTAGGGTTAGGGTTAGGGTTAGGGTTCGTTTTAGGGTTAGGGTTAGGGTTCGGGTCGTGTTAGGGTTTGGGTTAGGATTAGGGTTCGTGTTGGGGTTCAGTTTAGGGTTAGGTTTAGGGTTAGGGTTAGGGTTCGGGTTAGAAATAGGGTTCGGGTTAGGGTTAGGATTCGGGTTAGGGGTAGGGTTAGGGTTTGGCTTAGGGTTCGGGTTTGAGTTAGGGTTAGGGTTCGGTTTAGGGTTCGTGTTAGGGTTCGGGTTAGGGTTTGTGTTAGGTTTCCTTTTAGGTCTCAGTAACGGTTAGGGTTCAGGATTGTGTTGGGTTTAGGCTTCCGGTTGGCTTTCGGGTTCGGGATCGGTTTAGGGTTGTGTTGCGGTTAGGTTTCGGATTAGGGCTTAGATTAGGTTGAGGGTTAGGGTTAGCGTTCAGTTTAGGGTGGGGGTTGGGTTTGGGATTGAGGTTGGGGTTAGGGTTAGGGTTAGGGTAAGGGTTAGTGTTAGGGTTCCGTTTAGGGTTCGGGTTCGGGATAGGATTAGGGATCGGGTTAGGGTTAGGGTTCAGGTTAGGGTTCGGGTTAATGTTAGTGTTAGCTTTTGGGTTAGGGTGAGGGTTCGGTTTCAGGTTAGCTTCGGGTTAGAGTCGGGTTAGGGTTAGAGTTCAGGTTAGCGTTCGGGTTTGGGTTCGGGTTAGAGTTAGGGTTAGTATTAGGGTTCGCATCTACTTTAACGCTGGCTTCCAAGTATGCTCCCTTGTGAGAGCTGAGCTGAGGGGAGGACCCTACTGCATCCTGAGTGCCTGGAGACGTAGGTCCTAACATCCTTATGTTAGGTGCTGGAAGAGGTTGGTGTGAAAAGCATGTGGAAGCGACAGGCCTGTCCTCACGTGTATCTGAGTTGAACACAGCGATTTCTAATGGTCTTCAATTACACCTGTGTCGCCAGGTGTAACTCCCATGTTTCAGTGGGAAGCAGACATCTGCCTGCCAGGGATACGCACATCTGAGAGCGGAGCTTATCGCCTCTATGTCCCACATCCTGACTGCCTGTATGGTCTGCTTGCACAGCCTTTCCTTCTATGCATGGCAGTTGCGTAGTGAGAACCAAGCGTCTACCTTGTCAGGGTCGCACCTAACGGACAGCTGCCTCAAGGGCCTCCAGTGGATTGAGCTTATTGCTTGTACATCCCACATGCTGACTTCCTGTACGCTTCGCTTCCAAACGACTACATTCGATACGAGACGCAAGTTTGGTGAGAGGCAAGTGTCTCTTAGCTGAATCCAGCGACTTCTGGGGAATTCCTCCCTCAGATCGGAGCTACATACTAACTTCCAAAGCTGAGTACCACGTTGAATGCCGTCTCTCTGAGGAACTTCCTTCTGCGAGGTGAGCTGACCCGCGGTCCTGCACTGCCTGCAGATGGAGTTACGAACATCCTCCCAAGACATGTTTGTCAGAAGCTCATGGGACGCAAGGGGTAAGCTGCATGCTTCAATGGTTGTGTCTCCAGGTGCAGTAGAGCGGTATTCACGGAACGACATGACTCACAAAGCTGCTACGTTTTCACGGCCATAAGAACGCAGCTCGTAGAAAGCTGGCATTGACGCCTGCTTCCTTTTGAGAGCTGAACTGAGGGCAGGACCCCCTCGCATCCTGCCTGCCTGTAGATATAGCTGTTGACATCCTTATATGAGGTGGTGGGTGAGGTTGTGAGAAAGGCAAAGTTGTGAAAGCATCTGGCCTCTACTCTCCTGTCCTGAGTTGAATGCAGCGATGTACGACGGCCTTCATCAATTGCAGTGTGGCTATGTTCTAACTCCCATGTATGAGTGGGTAGCAGACATCGGCCTCCCAGACATACACACTCCTGAGCTTTGAGCTTATGGCCTGTACCTCCCACATCCTGTGCAGGTACACTTCGCTGCTAACAGGCCTAGGCTCGATGTGTGACAGAAGTGTTGTGAGAGGTAAGCGGAAGGTGCCGGCCCACAAGACTAGTGTCTCCAAGCTCAATCCAGCGATGTCCGAGTAATTCCTGTCAGACTGGTTCTACCTACAAAGTTCCCAATGTGAGAAGCTGGCTGATCGCCTTGTCCAAAGGCAACTTTGTTGTGAGATTTGAGCTCACACTCATTCACGGTTCCACACTGCCTGTAGAATGAGTATTGAACATCTTCACCAGAGACATTTGTGGCTTGAGGCTTTTGAGACGCAAGTGGAATAAGGCAGGCCTGGAGTGTGTCTCCAGGTGCAGTAGAGTGGTGTTCCTGCAGCCTCCTAACAGAGTACTGCTACCTTCTCGCGGCCCTAAGAACACAGCTACTTGAACGCTGGCTTCCAAGTCTGCTTCCTTCTGAGAGCTGAGCTGAGGGGAGGACCCTCCTGCATCCTGACTGCCTGGAGACGTAGGTCCTAACATCCTTATGTTAGGTGCTGGAAGAGGTTGGTGTGAAAAGCATGTGGAATTGACAGGCCTGTCCTCATGTGAATCGAGTTGGATACCGCGATTTCTAATGGTCTTCTTCAATTAGAGTGTCGCCAGGTTGTAACTCCCATGTTTCAGTGGGAAGCAGACATCTGCCTGCCAGGGATACGCGCGTCTGAGAGGTGAGCTTATGGCCTGTGTGTCCCACATCCTGACTGCCTGTACAGTCCGATTCCGCAGGATTTCCTTCTACAGGTTAGGGTTAGGTTCGGAATAGGGTTAAGGTTAGGTTTAGGGTTAGGGTTAGGGTTCAGGTTAGGGTGGGGGTTGGGGTTGGGGTTGGAGTTAGGGTTAGGGTTAGGGTAAGTGTTAGTGTTAGAATTGGTGTTGGGGTTAGGCTTAGGGTTAGTTTTGGGGCTGGGGTTGGGGTTGGGGATAGGGTTAGGTTTCGTTTTGGGGTTAGGGATAGGGTTAGGGTTAGGTTTCCGTTTAGGGTTACGAGTGGGGTCCGGGTTAGGGTTCGGGTTAGGGTTAGGGTTCGGGTTCGGGTTTGGGTTAGGTTTCGGGTGAGGGTTTGGTTTAGTGTTCGGGTTGGGGTTGGGGTTCGGGTTCGTGTTAGGTTTAGGGTTCGGGTTAGGGTCGGGTTCGGGTTAGGGTTAGGGTTTGGTTTAGGTTTAGGGTTAGTGTTCTCGTTCGGTTTAGGGTTAGTGTTGCTGTTGGGGTTGGGGTTTGGTAGGGGTTTGGGTTAGGGTTAGGGTTAGGGTTGGGGTTTGGCTTAGGGTTAGGGTTGGGGTTGGGGTTTGGGTTGGGGTTAGGGTTATGGTTGGGTGGGGTTAGGTTTAGGTTTAGGGTTAGGTTTAGGGTTAAGGGTAGGTTTAGTGGTTCGTGTTCGGGTTAGTTTTAGGGTCAGGGTTTGGGTTAGGTTTAGGGTTGGGTTGGGGTTTGGGGTTGGGGTTGGGTTTAGGGTTCGGGTTCGGGTTAGGATTCGGGTTAGGGTTCGGGTTAGGGTTCGGGTTAGGTTTAGGGTTAGAGTTAGTGTTAGTGTTAGGGTTCGGGTTAGGAGAGGTTCGGGATCAAGTTAGCTTAGGGTTAGAGTTCGGGTTAGGGTTAGGTTTAGGGTTCGGGTTAAGGTTAGGGTTTGTGTTAGGTTTTGGGTTAGGGTTAGGGTTAGGGTTCTGGTTAGGGATAGGTTTAGGGTTAGGGTTAGGTTGAGCTTTCGGTTTATGGTTTGGGTTAGGAGTATGGTTCGAGTTCGTGTTAGGGTTCTGGTTAGGGGTAGGGTTCAGGTTAGCGTTAGGGTTACGGTAGGGTTAGGTTTCGGATTAGGGTTCAGGTTAGGTTTAGGTTTAGGGTAAGGTTTAGGTTTGGGGTTAGGGTTCGGGTTGGGTTGAGGGTTCGGGTTCAGGTTAGCTTAGGGTTAGAGTCGGGTTAGGGTTAGGTTTAGGTTTCGGTTTAGGGTTAGGGTTAGTGTTAGGTTTCGGGTTAGGGTTAGAGTTTGGGTTCGGGTTAGGGATAGGGTTACGGTTAGGTTGAGGTTTAGGGTTAGGGTTCTGGTTAGTGTTCGGTTCGGGTTCGTGTTAGGGTTAGGGTTAGGGTAGGGTTCGGGTTAGCATTAGGGTTAGGGTTAGGGTAGGGTTAGGTTTCAGATTAGGGTTTGGGTTCGGTTTAGGGTTAGGATTAGGATTAGGGTTGCGGTTAGGGTTAGGGTTGGGGTTCGGGTTTGGTTTCGGGTTAGGGTTAGTGTTGGTTTTAGGGTTCGGGTTCGGATTAGGATTCGAGTTAGGGTTAAGGTTAGGTTTCGGGTTAGGTTTCGGGTTAGGTTTAGGGTTAGGGTTAGGGTTAGGGTTCGGGTTAGGTTGAGGGTTCGGGTTCAGGTTAGCTTAGGGTTAGAGTTCGGGTTAGGGTTAGGTTTAGGGTTCGGTTTAGGGTTAGGGTTAGTGTTAGGTTTCGGGTTAGGGTTAGGGTTAGGGTTCGGGTTAGGGATAGTGTTAGGGTTAGGTTGAGGTTTAGGTGAGCGTTCGGGTTAGGGTTAGTGTCGGGTTCATTTTAGGGTTAGGGTAGGGGTAGGGTACGGGTTAGTGTTAGGTTTAGTGTTAGGGTAGGGTTAGGTTTCGGATTAGGTTTCGGGTTCGGTAAGTGTTAGGGTCAGGGTTAGAGTTGGGTTTAGGGTTCAGGTTGGGTTTCGGGTTCGGGTTCGGGTTAAGGTTATTGTTGGGTTTAGGGTTCGGGTCGGTTTATGCTTAGGGTTAGGGTAGGGTTAGGGTTCAGTTAATGGTTCGGGTTGGGGTTGGGGTTGGGGTTGGGGTCGGGGTTAGGGTTAGGAATAGGGTACGGTTTAGGGTTAGGGTCGGGGTAGGTTTAGGGCTGGGGTTGGGGTTGGGTTTGGGTTTGGGGTTAGGGTCCGAGTTAGGGTTAGGGTTAGGTTTCGGTTTCTGGTTAGGATTTTGTTCGGGTTAGGGTTCGGGTTAGGGTTAGGGTTTGGTTTAGGGTTTGCTTTAGGGTTAGGGTTTCTGTTCAGTTTAGGTTTAGGGGTAGGGTAGCGTTAGGGTTCGCTATAGGGTTAGGATTAGGTTTAGGGGGATCCCTGGGTGGCGCAGTGGTTTGGCGCCTGCCTTTCGCCCAGGGCGCGATCCTGGAGACCCGGGATCGAATCCCACGTCGGGCTCCCGGTGCATGGAGCCTGCTTCTCCCTCTGCCTATGTCTCTGCCTCTCTCTCTCTCTCTGTTACTATCATAATAAATAAAGATTAGAAAAAAATGTTTTAAAGAAAAAAAAAAGGATTAGGGTTTGGGATAGGGTCGGGTTAGTGTTCAGATTAGGATTAGGGTTAGGGTTCGGGTTCCGATTAGGGTTATGGTTAGCGTTCTACTTAGGGTTAGGGTTTGGGTTAGGGTTAGTTTTAGGGTTCAGGTTAGGGTTAGTGTTAGGGTTCGTGTTAGGGTTAGGGTTAGGGTTCGGGTCGTGTTAGGGTTAGGGTTAGGATTAGGGTTTGTGTTGGGGTTCAGTTTAGGGTTAGGTTTAGGGTTAGGGTTAGGGTTAGGGTTCAGGTTCTGGTTAGGTTTAGGGTTAGGATTCGGGTTAAGGTTAGGGTTAGGGTTAGGTTCGGGTTATGGTTAGGGTTAGGGTTAGGGTTAGGGTTAGGGTTAGCCAAATGTTGAGGGTTCGTGTTAGATTTCGGGTTATCATTTGGGTTAGGTTTCGTTTTAGGTCTCAGTAAGGGTTAGGGTTCGGGTTAGTGTTGGGGTTAGGCTTCCAGATGGGTTTTGTGCTCGGGTTGGGTTTACGGTTGGTGTTAGGTTTAGGTTTCGGAATAAGGTTAAGGTTAGGTTTAGGGTTAGGGTTAGGGTTCATGTTAGGGTGGGAGTTGGGGTTGGGGTTGGGGTTAGGGTTAGGGTTAAGGTTAGGGTCAGGGTTAGTGTTACATTTGGTGTTAGGGTTAGGCTTAGGGTTAGGTTTGGGGTTGGGGTTTGGGTTGGGGATAGGGTTCAGGTTGGGTTTCGGTTTAGGGATAGGGTTACGGTTAGGGTTAGGTTTCCGTTTAGGTTTACGAGTGGGGTCAGGGTAAGGGTTCGGGTTAGGGTTAGGCTTCTGGTTAGGGTGAGGGTTCGGGTTCAGGTTAGCTTAGGGTTAGAGTTTGGGTTATGTTTAGGGTTTGGGTTAGGGTCGGGTTAGTGTTCGGTTTAGGGTTAGGGTTAAGTTTAGGGTTAGGTTTCGGTTGCGGGTTCGGGTTAGGTTTAGGGTTCAGGTTAGGGTTTGGGTAGGGTTACGGTTAGGTTTAAGATTCTGGTTAGGGTTAGGGTTCATGTTAGGGTTAGGGTTAGGCTTCGTGTTAGGGTTAGGGATTAGCGTTAGGGTTAGGGTTAGGGTTAGGATATGGGTAAGGTTCAGGGTTAGGGTTAGGGTAGGGTTAGGTTTAGGGTTAGGGTTCGGGTTAGGGTTAGGTTTAGGTTTAGGGTTTGGGTTAGGTTTAGGGTTCGGGTTCGGGTTCGGGTCAGGGTTAGGGTTCGGTTTATGGTTAGGGTTAGGGTTAAGGTGAGGGTTAGTGTTAGGGTTCGGGTTATGGTTAGGGTTCTGATTCGTGTTAGGGTTAGGGTTAGGGGTAGGGTTAGGATTAGGGTAAGGTTAGGTTTCGGGTTAGAGTTCGGGTTAACGTTAGGGTTAGGGTTAGGTTTAGGGTTGGGTTTAGGGTTCGTGTTGGGTTTCGGGTTCGGGTTCGGGTTAGTTTTGTGTTTAGGGTTCTGGTTCGGTTTTGGGTTAGGGTTAGTGTTAGGGTTCGGTTTAGGGTTTGGGTTGGGGTTGGGGTTAGGATTCGGTTTAGTGTTCGGTTTGGAGTTAGGGTTGGGGTTGAGGTTAGGTTTTGGGTTAGGGTTAGGGTTAGGGTACGGGGTAGGTTTAGGTTTGGGGTTGGGGTTGGGGTTGGTGTTTGGGTTCGAGTTAGGGTAGGTTTAGGGATAGGGTTAGGGTTAGGGTTCGGTTATGTATCAGGTTGGGGTTGGGGTTTTGGTTGGGTGAAGGGTTTGGTTGTGTAGGTTGGGGTTTTGGTTGGGTTAAGAGTTAGGGGTCAGAGTTAGGTTTCGGGTTATGGTTAGGGTTAGGATTAGTGTTCGTGTTAGGGTTAGGTTTAGGGTTCGGCTTAGGGTTCGGATTCAGGTTAGGGTTAGGGTTAGGGTTCGGTTTAGGGTTCATGTTAGGGTTTGGGTTATGTTTTTGGTTAGGGTTAGGGTTAGGGTCAGAGTTAGGTTTCGGGTTTTGGTTACGGTTAGGATTAGTGTTCGTGGTAGGGTTAAGGTTCGGGTTCGGCTTAGGGTTTGGGTTCGGGTTAGGGTTAGGGTTCGGTTTAGGGTTAGGGTTAGGGTTAGGGTTCGGGTTCGTGTTAGGCTTAGGGTTGGGGTAGGGTTAGGGTTAGGGTTCGGTTTAGGGTTAGGGTTAGGGTTAGGGTTCGGGTTCGTGTTAGGCTTAGGGTTGGGGTAGGGTTAGGGTTAGGGTTATGTTTAGGGTACAGGTTAGGGTTAGGGTTAGGGCTGGGGTTAGGGTTTGGGTTGGGTTTTGGTTTCGGGTTCAGTTTAGGGTTAGTGTTGGGTTTAGGGTTCGGGTTCGGATTAGGGTTAGGGTTAGGGTGGGGTAGGGTTCGGTTTATATTTCGGGATGAGGTTGGGGTTGGGGTTGGGGTTGGGGTTGGGGTTAGGGTACGGGTTAGGGTACGGGTTAGGGTTGGGTCGGGGTAGGTTTAGGGGCAGGGTTGGGGTCGGGTTATGGTTGGGGTTGGGGTTAGGGTTCTAGTTAGGGTTAGGGTTAGGGTTAGGTTTCGGGTTAGGATTATGTTCGGGTTAGGGTTCGGGTTCGGGTTAGGGTTCAGGTTAGGTTCAGGGTTCGGGTTAGGGTTCGCCTTAGGGTTCGGGTTACGGTTCAGGTTAGGGTTAGGGTTAGGAATAGGGTTAGTGTAGGGGTTAGGGTTAGGTTTAGGTTTAGGGTTCGGATTAGGGTTAGTGTTAGGGTTCTGGTTAGGATTAGGGTTTGGGTTAGGGTTAGGGTTAGGGTTCGGGTTAGGGTTAGGGGTTAGGTTTAGGGTTAGGGTTAGGGTTAGGTTGTGGGTTAGGGTTAGGGTTAGGGGTTAGGGTTCGCGTTCGGGTTCGCGTTAGTGTTTGGGTTAGGTTTAGGGTTAGGTTAGTGTTCGTGTTATGGTTAGGGTTAGGGTTCGGGTCGTGTTACGGTTAGGGTTAGGATTAGGGTTCGTGTTGGGGTTCAGTTTAGGGTTAGGTTTAGGGTTAGGGTTAGGGTTCCGGTTAGGGTTAGGGTTAGGGTTCGGGTTAGGGTTAGGGTTAGATTAGGTTTCTGGTTATGGTTATGGTTAGGATTAGTGTTCCTGTTAGGGATAGGGTTAGGGTTTGGCTTAGGGTTCGGGTTCGGGTTATGGTTAGGGTTAGGTTTCGGTTTAGGGTTCTTGTTAGGGTTTGCGTTTGGGTTTGTGTAGGTTTCGTTTTAGGTCTCAGTAAGGGTTAGGGTTCAGGATAGTGTTGGGGTTAGGCTTCCAGTTGGGTTTCGGGTTCGGGTTCGGGTTAGGGCTGGTGTTTGGTTTAGGTTTCGGATTAGGGCTAAGGTTAGGTTGAGGGTTAGGTTTAGGGTTCAGGTTAGGGTGGGGGTTGGGTTTTGGGTTGAGGTTGGGGTTAGGGTTAGGGTTAGGTAAGGGTTAGTGTTAGATTTGGGGTGTGGTTAGGGTTAGGGTTAGGTTTGGGGTTGGGTTGTGGTTGGGGTTGGGTATAGGTTTAGGGTTGGGTTTGGGGTTAGGGACAGGGTTAGGGTTAGGGTTAGGTTTCGGTTTAGGGTTAGGAGTGGGGTCAGGGTTAGGGTTTGGGTTAGGGTTCGGGTTGGGGTTGGGGTTCGGGTTCGGGTTAGGGTTAGGATTCGGGTTAGGGTCAGGTTCGTTTAGGGTTAGGGTTTGGTTTAGGGTTAGGGTTAGTGTTCGGGTCGGTTTGGGTTAGTGTTGCTGTTGGGGTTGGGGTTTGGTAGGGGTTAGGGTTAGGGTTAGGGTTGGGGTTCGGTTTAGGGTTAGGGTTAGGGTTGGGGTTGGGTTTGGGGCTTGGGTTGGGGTTAGGGTTAGTTTTGGGTTTGGAGTTACGGTTAGGGTTAGGGGTAAGTTTAGTGGTTAGGGTTCGGTTAGTTTTAGGGTCAGGGTTATGGTTAAGGTTAGGGTTGGGTTTTGGTTTGGGTTTGTGTTAGAGTTAGGGTTAGGAGTAGGGTTCGGGTCCGTGTTTGGGTTAGGGTTAGGGTTCGGTTTCGGGTTCGGGTTAGGGTTATTGTTAGGTTTTAGGTTAGGGTTAGGCTTAGGGTTAGGTTTTGGTTTAGGGTTAGGGTTAGGGATCGGGTTCGGGTTAGGGTTAGTGTTAGGGTTCGGGTCAGGGTTAGGGTTAGGGTTCGGGTTATAGTTAGGGTTAGGGTTAAGGGTAGGGTTAGGTTTAGGGTTAGGGTTAGGGTTCGGGTTAGAGTTCGGGATAGGGTTCGGGTAGGGTTCGGTTTCAGGTTCGCGGTAGGGTTCGGGATAGGTTTCGGGATATGGTTCGTGTTCGGGATAGGGTTATGGTTCGGGTTAGGGTCGGGTTCGGGTTCGGGTTTGGGTTAGGTTTCGGGTTAGGGTTTGGTTTTGTGTTCGGGTTCGGTTGGGGTTGGGTTCGGGTTAGGGTTAGGGTTCGGGTTAGGGTCGGGTTCAGGTTAGTGTTTGGGTTTGGTTGAGGGTTAGGGTTAGTGTTCTGGTTCGGTTTAGGGTTAGTGTTGCTGTTGGGGTTGGGGTTTGGTAGGGGTTAGGGTTAGGGTTAGGGTAGGGGTTCGGCTTAGGGTTAGGGTTAGGGTTAGGATTGTAGTTGGGGTTTGGGTTGGGGTTAGGGTTAGTGTTGGGTTTGGGGTAAGGGTTAGGGTTAGGGGTAGGGTTAGTGGTTAGGTTTCAGGTTAGTTTTAGGGTCAGGGTTAGGGTTACGGTTAGGTTTGGGTTTGGGTTCTGATTAGGGTTAGGGTTCGGGTTAGGTTTAGTGTTAGGGTTCGGGTGAGCGTTAGGGGTAGGGTTCGGTTTAGGGTTAGGGTTAAGGTTAGGTTGAGGGTTATGGTTAGGGTTCGTGTTAGGGTTAGGGTTTGCGTTCGTGTTAGGGTTAGGGTTAGGGGTAGGGTTAGGTTTTGGGTAAGGTTAGGTTTCGGGTTAGGGTTCGGGTTTAGGTTAGGGTTAACGTTAGGGTTAGGTTTAGGGTTGGGTTTAAGGTTCAGGTTGGGTTTCGGGTTCAGGTTTGGGTTAGGGTTAGTTTTGGGTTTAGGGTTCGGGTTTGCGTTTAGGTTCGGGTTCAGGTTAGGGTTAGGGTTCAGCTTAGGTTTCAGGTTGTGGTTGGGGTTAGGGTTCAGTTTAGATTTCGGGTTGGGGTTGGGGTTGGGTTTTGGGTTAGGGTAAGGTTAGGGTACGGGGTAGGGTTAGGGTCGGGGTAGGGTTAGGTTTGCGGTTGGTGTTGGGGTTGGGGTTAGGGTTTGAGTTAGGGTTAGGTTTAGGTTTAGGGTTAAGTTTAGGGTTAGGGTTAGCGGTTCGGGTTTGGGTCAGGGTTCGGGTTAGGGTTCGGGTTAGAGTTAGGAATAGGTTTTGGTTTAGGGTTAGGGTTAGGGTTAGGTTTAGGTTTAGGTTTAGGGTTCGGGTTTTGGTTAGGGTGCGGGTTTGGGGTAGGGTTAGGATTAGGGTTCGGGTTAGGGTTAGTGTTACGGTTAGGTTTAGGGTTCGGGTTCAGGTTACAGTTAGGGTTAGGGTTAGGGTTCAGTTTGGGGTTCGTGTTAGGGTTTGGGTTAGGGTTATTTTTAGGGTTCGGGATAGAGTTAGTGTTCGGTTTAGTGTTGGGGTTATGTTTCGGTTTGAGGTTCGGTTTCGGGTTAGGGTTATGTTTGGGGTTGGGGTTGAGGTAGGGGTTAGGGATACGGTTAGGGTTGGGTTTGTGGTTATGGTTAGGATTAGGGTTAGGGTTAGGGTTAGTGTTAGGGTTAGGGTGAGGGTTCGGATTAGGTTGAGGGTCGGGTTAGAGTTAGGGTTAGGATTAGGGTTCGGGTTCGGGTTTGGTTTATGGTTAGGTTTAGGGTTCGGGTTAGGGTTCGGGTTCGGGTTCAGTTTAGGGTTATTGTTAGGTTTTAGGTTAGGGTTAGGGTTAGGTTTTGGTTTAGGTTAGGGTTAGGTTTCGGGTTGTGATTAGGGTCAGTGTTAGGGTTCGGGTTCTTGTTAGGGTTAGGGTTCGGGTTATAGTTACGGTTAGGGTTAAGGATAGGGTTAGGGTTAGGGTTAGGGTTCGTGTTAGAGTTCGGGATAGGGTTCGGGTTAGGGTTCGGTTTTGGGTTCACGGTAGGGTTCGGGCTAGGGTTCGGGCTAGGGTTCGGGATAGGTTTATGGTTCGGGTTAGGGTTCCGGTTCCGCTTAGGTTTCGGGTTAGGGTTTGATTTAGTGTTCGGGGTGGGGTCGGGGTTCGGGTTCGGGTTAGGGTTCGGGTTGGGGTTGGGGTTCGGGTTCGGGTTAGGCTTAGGGTTCGGGTTAGGGTCGGTTTTGGGTTAGGGTTAGGGTTTGGTTTAGGGTTAGGTTTAGTGTTCTGGTTCGGTTAGGGTTAGTGTTGCTGTTGGGGTTGGGGTTGTGGTTGGGGTTTGGGTTAGGGTTAGGGTTAGGGTTGGGGTTCAGATTAGGGTTAGGGTTAGGGTTAGGGGTGGGGTTGGGTTTGGGGTTTGGGTTGGGGTTAGGCTTAGTGTTGAGTTTGGGGTTAGGGTTAGGTATATGGTTAGGGTTATGGTTAGGGGTAGGTTTAGTGGTTAGGTTTCGCGTTAGTTTTAGGGTCAGGGTTAGGGTTAGGGTTAGGGTTGGGCTTGGGTTTGGGGTTGGATTTGGGTTTAGGGTTCGGGTTAGGGTTAGGGTTCGGTTTAGGGATCGGGTTCGGGTTAGGATTCGGGTTAGGTTTAGGGTTAGGGTTCGGGTTCTGGTTCGGGTTAGGTTTAGGGTTAGGGTTCGGGTTTGGTGGCGGGTTCGGGTTCAGGTTAGCTTAGGGTTAGAGTTCGGGTTAGGGTTAGGTTTAGGGTTCGGTTTAGGGTTAGGGTTAGTGTTAGGTTTCGGGTTAGGGTTAGGTTTAGTGTTCGGGTTAGGGATAGGGTTAGGGTTAGGTTGAGGGTTAGGGTTAGGGTTCAGGTTAGGGTTAGGTTTCGGATAAGGGTTCTGGTTCGGTTTAGGGTTAGGGTTAGGGTTAGTGTTGGGGTCAGGTTTCGGATTAGGGTTCGGGTTCGGTTTAGGGTTAGGGTTAGGGTTGGGGTTAGTGTTCGGGTTGGGTTTCGGGTTCGGGTTCGGGTTAGGGTTCGGGTTAAGGTTCGGTTTAGGGTTATTGTTAGGATTCGGGATAGGGTTAGGGTTCGGGGTAGGGTTAGGGCTCAGGTAACTCTTAGGGTTCGGTTTAGTGTTGGGGTTAGGTTTCGGGTTGGGGTTCGGTTTCGGGTTAGGGTTAGGGTTAGGTTTGGGGTTGGGGTGGGGTTGGGGTTAGGGACAGGGTTAGGGTTGGGTTTGTGGTTAGGGTTAGGGTTAGGGTGAGGTTCGGATTAGGGTTAGGGTTCGGGTTAGAGTTAGGGTTAGGATTAGGGTTTGAGTTCGGTTAGGGTTAGGGTTAGGGTTGGGTTCGGGTTTGGGTTCAGGTTAGGGTTGTTGTTAGGTTTTAGGTTAGGATTAGTGTTAGGTTTTGGTGTAGGGTTAGGGTTAGGGTTCGGGTTAGGGTTAGAGTTAGGGTTCAGGTCAGGGTTATGTTAGGGTTCGGGTTATTGTTAGGGTTAGGGTTAAGGGTAGGTTTAGGGTTAGGGTTAGGGTTAGGGTTCGGGTTAGAGTTCGGCATAGGGTTCGGGTTAGGGTTCGGTTTCGCGTTCGCGGTAGGGTTCGGGATAGTGTTCGGGTTAGGGTTCGGGTTCGGAACATGGTTATGTTCAGGTTAGGGTTCGGGTTTGGGTTAGGGTTAGGGTTAGGGTAGGTTTAGGTTTCGGTTTATAGTTCGGGTTGGGGTTGGGATCGGGGTTGTGTTTGGGGTTGGGGTTAGGGTTCGGGTTAGGGTAGGGTTAGGGTTAGGGTTAGGGTCGGAGTAGGTTTAGGGTTGGGGTTTGGGTTGCGGTTGGGGTTAGGGTTCGAGTTAGGGTTAGGGTTAGGGTTAAGTTTCGTGTTGGGGTTCTGTTTAGGGTTTGGTTTAGGGTTAGGGTTAGGGTTAGGGTTCGGGTTCGGGTTAGGTTTAGGGTTAGGGTTAGGTTGAGGTTTAGGGTTCGGGTTCGTGTTAGGGTTACGGTTAGGTGTATGTTCGGGTTAGTGTTAGGGTTCGGGTTAGGGTTACGGTTAGGGTAGTGTTAGGGTTAGGTTTTGTATTCTGGTTAGGCTTAGGGGTCGTGTTAGGGTTAAGTTTAGGTTTCGTGTTAGGGTTACGGATTAGCGTTAGGGTTAAGGTTATGGTTAGGATTTGGTTAGGGTTAGCGTTATGGTTAGGGTTTCGGGTTCTGGTTCGAGTTAGTGTTGGGGTTAGGGTTAGGGTTAGGTTTCAGGTTCAGTTTAGGTTTAGGTTTAGGGTTCGGGTTAGGGTTAGGGTTAGGTTTCTGTTTAGCGTTAACGTTAGGTTGAGGGTTAGGGTTCGGGTTCGGGTTAGGGTTAGGGTTTGGGCTAAGTTTAGGGTTAGGGTTTGATTGAGGTTTAGGGTAGGGTTCGGGTTAGGGTTCGAGTTCGGGTTCGTGTTAGGGTTAGGGTTAGGGGTAGGGTTTGGGTTAGCGTTAGGGTTAGGGTTAGGGTAGGGTTAGGTTTCGGATTAGGTTTCGGTTCGGTTTAGGGTTAGGGTTAGGGTTTGGGTTAGGGTTCGGGTTGGGTTTCGAGTTCGGGTTCGGGTTAGGGTTAGTGTTGGGTTTAGGGTCCGGGTTCGGGTTAGGGTAAGGGTTAGGGTAGGGTTAGGGTTCGGTTTATGGTTTGGGTTGGGGTTGTGGTTGGGGTTGGGGTTGTGGTTAGGGTTAGGGTTAAGGTTAGCGTTTTTTAAGGGTTAGGGTTAGGGTTGGGGTAGGTTTAGGTTTGGGGTTTGGGTTGCGGTTGGGTTTGGGGTTAGGGTTCGAGTTAGGGTTAGGGTTAGGGTTAGGTTTCGGGTTAGGATTATGTTCGGGTTAGGGTTTGTGTTCGGTTTAGAGTTCGGGTTATGGTTAGGGTTCATGTTAGGGTTGGCTTTAGGGTTCGGGTTACGGTTCAGGTTAGGGTTAGGGATAGGGTTAGGGTTCGGGTTAGGGTTAGGATTAGGGTTAGGGTTAGGGTCGGGTTAGTGTTCGTATTAGGGTTAGTGTTAGGGTTCGGGTTCGGGTTAGGGTTAGGGTAAGGTTTCGGATTAGGATTAGTGTTAGGGTTCTCGTTAGGTTTAGGGTCCGGGTTAGGGTTAGTGTTAGGGTTCGGGTTAGGGTTAGGTGTTAGTTTTAGGGTTAGGGTTAGGTTGTGGGATAAGGTTAGGGTTAGGGTTAGGGGTTTGTGTTAGAGTTTGGGTTAAGGTTTGTTTTAGGGTTAGGGTTCGTGTTAGGGTTAGGGTTAGGTTTCGGGTCGTGTTAGGGTTAGGGTTAGGGTTAGGATTAGAGTTCGTGTTGGGGTTCAGTTTAGGGTTAGGATTCGGGTTAGGGTTAGGGTTAGGGTCAGGGTTAGGGTTAGGGTTCCGGTTATGGTTAGGGTTAGGATTAGTGTTCGTGTTAGGGTTAGGGTTCGGTTTCAGGTTAGGGTTAGGGTTACGTTTCGGTTTAGGGTTCGTGTTAGGGTGTGGGTTAGGGTTTGGGTTAGGTTTCGTTTTAGTTCTCAAGTAAGAGTTAGGGTTCTGGTTAGTGTTGGGGTTAGGCTTCCGGTGGAGTTTCAGGTTCGGGTTCGGGTTGGGGTTGGTGTTGGGGTTAGGTTTCAGGTTAGGGTTAAGGTTAGGTTTAGGGTTAGGGTTAGGGTTCAGGTTAGGGTGAGGTTTGGTCTTGGTGTTTGGGTTGGGGTTAGGATTAGGGTAAGGTTTAGTTTTAGATTTGGGGTTGGGGTTAGGGTTAGGTTTCGGTTTAGGGTTAGGAGTGGGGTCAGGGTTAGGGTTCGGGTTAGGGTTAGGGTTCGGGTTCGGGTTCGAGTTAGGGTTAGGGTTAGGCTTCTGGTTAGGGTTCGGGTTAGGGTTCAGGTTAGCTTAGGTTTAGAGTTAGGCTTATGGTTAGCTTTAGGGAGGGTCAGGTTAGTGTTTGGTTTAGGGTTAGGGTTAGGTTTAGGGTTAGTGTTCTGTTTTGGGTTCAGGTTAGGGTTAGGGTTAGGGTTAGGGTTCGGGTAGGGTTAGAGTTAGGTTTAGGATCCTGGTTAGGGTTAGGGTTCCTGTTAGGTTTAGGTTTAGGCTTCGCGTTACAGTTAGGGATTAGCGTTAGGGTTAGGGTTATGGTTAGGATTTGGGTTAGGGTTAGCGTTAGCGTTAGGGTCTCGGGTTCGGGTTCGAGTTAGCGTTAGGGTTTCGGGTTCGGGTTCGAGTTAGCGTTCGGGTTCGGGTTAGGGTTAGGTTTCGGGTTCAGGTTAGGTTTAGGTTTAGGGTTCGTGTTAGTATTAAGGTTAGGGTTCGGTTTAGGGTTAGGGTTAGGGTTAGGTTGAGGGTTAGGGTTAGGGTTCGGGTTCGGGTTAGGGTTCGGCCTAGGTTTAGGGTTAGGGTTAGGTTGAGGTTTAGGGTTAGGGTTCGGGTTAGGGTTCGGGTTCGTGTTAGGGCTAGGGTCAGGGGTAGGGTTCGGGTTAGCGTTACGTTTAGGGTTAGGGTAGGGTTAGGGTTAGGGTTAGGGTTGGGGTTAGGTTTCGGGCTGGGTTTCGGGTTCGGGTTCGGGTTAGGGTTACTTTGGGTTTAAGGTTCGGGTTAGGGTAAGGGTTAGGTTAGGGTTAGGGTTCGGTTTATCTTTCGGTTTGGGGTTGTGGTTGGGATTCGGGTTGTGGTTTGGGTTAGGTTTAGGGTTAGTGTTTTGTTACGGGATAGGGTTAAGGTCGGGGTAGGTTTAGGGTTGTGGTATGGGTTGGGGTTCGGGTTAGGGGATGGGTTAAGTTTAGCTTTAGGGTACTGGTTAGTGTTAGGGGTAGGGTTAGGGTTAGGGTACGGGTTAGGATTAGGGTTAGGGTTATGTTAGGGTACGAGGTAGGGTTAGGGTTAGGATACGGGTTAAGGTTAGGGTTAGGGTACGGGTTAGGTTTAGGTTTAGTGCTAGTGTTAGGGTTAGGGATAGGGGTTAAGGTTATGGTTAAGTTTAGGGTTAGGGTTAGGTTAGGGCAAGGGTTAGGGTTAAGGTTCGGGTGAGGGTTAGGTTTCGGGTTAGGGTACGGGTTAGAGTACGGTTTAGGGTTACGGTACGGGTTAGGGTATGGGTTAAGGAATGGGTTATGTTCAGGGTTAGGGTTAGGGTACGAGTTAGGGTTAGGGTTAGTGTACGGGTTAGGTTTAGGGTTAGGGTTAGGGTATGGGTTAGGGTTAGATTTAGTGTTAGGGTTAGGGTACGGTTTAGGTTTAGGGATAGGTTATGGGTTAGGGTATGAGTTAGGTTTAGGGTAAGGCTTAGGGTTTGGGTAGGGTACGGGTTAGTGTTAGGTTTAGGGTTAGGGTTAGGATTAGTTTATGGGTTAGTGTTAGGGTTATGGTACGGGTTAGGTACGGATTAGGGTACGGGTTAGGGTACCGGTTAGCGTACGGGTTAGGGTTTAGGGTTAGGGATAGGGAAAGGGTAGGGTTAGGGTAAGGGTTAGGGTTAGGTTTAGGGTAGGGTTTAGGTTTAGGGTTAGGATTAAGGTACGGGTTAGTGTACGGGTTAGGGTTAGGGTTTGGGTACGGGTTAGGGTACAGGTTAGGGTACGGATTAGGGTATGGGTTAGCGTACGGGTTAGGGTTAGGTTTAGGGTTAGGGATAGGGTTAGGGTTAGGGTACAGTTTAGGGTTAGAGTTAGGGGTTAGGGGTTAGGGTTAGGGTAAATGTTAGGGGACGTGTACGGTTAGGATTACGTTTAGGGTACTGGTTAGGGTTAGGGTTAGGGTTAGGGATAGGGTCCGGGTTAGGGTTAGGGTAGGGTTATGGTTAGGGTACGTGTTAGGGTTAAGTTTAGGGTAACGGTTAGGGTACGGGTTAGGGTTAGGGTTAAGGTTAGGGTTAGGGATAGGTTTAGGGTTAGTGTACGGGTTAGGGTTAGGTTTAGGGTACGGGATAGGATTAGGGTATGGGTTAGGGTTAAGTTCAGGGTTAGGGTTAGGGATAGGGTTAGGTTTAGGGTACGGGTTAGGGTTAGAGTTAGGGTTAGTGGTTAGGTGTTAGGGGTAGGGTTTGGTTTGGGGTACAGGTTAGGGTTAGGTTTAGGGTTAGGGTACAGAATAGGGTTAGGTTTAGGGTTCGGGTTAGGGTACAGGTTAGGGTATGGGTTAGGTTTAGGTTACGGGTTAGGGTTATGGTTAGAGTTAGTGTTAGGGTACGGATTAGGGTTACAGTTAGGGTTAGGGTACGTGTTAGGTTTAGGGTTAGGTTACGGGTTAGGGTTAGGTTCATGTTTAGTGTTAGGGTTAGGGTACGGGTTAGGGTATGGGTTAGGGTACGGGTTAGGGTTAGGGTACGGGTTATGGTACGGGTTAGGGTACGGGTTAGGGTTAGGGCTAGGGTTAGAGTACGGGTAAGTGTTAGGGTTAGGGTTAGGGTTATGGTTAGGGTTAGGTTTAGGGTACGGGTTAGGGTTAGAGTTAGGTTTAGGGGTAGGATACGGGTTAGGTTTAGGGATAGGTTACAGGTTAGGGTACGGGTTAGGTTTAGGGTAAGGGTTAGGGTTTGTGTTAGGGTCCGGGTTAGGGTTAGGGTTAGGTTTAGGCTTAGGTTTATGGTATGGGTTAGTGTTCGGGTTAGGGTTATGGTATGGGTAATGTACGGGTTAGGGTGCGGGTTAGGGTACTTGTTAGCATACGGGTTAGTGTTTAGGGTTAGGGTTAGAGAAAGGGTAGGGTTAGGGTTTGGGTTAGGGTTAGGGTAGGGGTTAGCGTTAGGGTTAGGGTTAGGGTTAGGGTACGGGTTAGGGTTAGGGTTAGGGTACGGGTTAGGGTTAGGGTTAGGGTACGGGTTAGGGTTAGGTTTAGGGTACAGGTTAGGGTACGGGTTAGGGTACGTGTACGGGTTAGGGGATAGTGTTAGGGTTAGGGTTAGGGTACGGGGTAGGGTTAGGGTTAGGTTTTGGGTACAGGTTAGGGTTGGAGTTAGAGTTATGTTTAGGGTACGGATTAGGGTTAGGGTTAGGTTTAGTGTACGGGTTAGGGTTAGGGTACTGGTTAGGGTTAGGGTTAGGTTACGGGTTAGGGTTAAGGTTAGGGCTAGGGTTAGGGTTATGGTACTGGTTAGGGTACGGGTTAGGGTACCGGTTATGGTTACTAGTTAGGCTACTGGTGAGGGTTTAGGGTTAGGGTTAAGGAAATATTTAGAGTGAGGGTTATGGTTAGGGTTAGGGTACGGGTTAGGGATAGGGTTAGGGTTAGGGTACGGCTTAGGGTTAGGGTTAGAATTAGGGTTAGGGTTAGGGTTAGGATTAGTGTTAGAATTAGGAATAGGTTTAGGGTTAGCATTAGGGTTCGGGTTTTGGTTAGGGTTAGCTTTAGGCTTAGGGTTAGAGTTAGGGTTAGGGTTAGGGTTAGGGGTTCGGGTTAGGTTTCGGGTTGGGGTTAGTGTTAGAATTAGGAATAGGTTTAGGGTTAGCATTAGGGTTCGGGTTTTGGTTAGGGTTAGCTTTAGGGGTCGGTTTTTGGTTAGGGTTTGGGTATGGGGTAGGGTTAGGATCAGGTTTGGGGTTAGGTGTCGGGTAAGGGTTAGGGTTAGCGTTAGGTTTAGGTTTCAGGTTATGGTTATGGTTACGGTTAGGGTTCGTTTTAGGGTTAGTGTTAGGATTTGGTTTCGGGTCGGGTTCGGGTTAGGGTTTGGGTTCGAATTAGGGTTCATGTTAGGGATCGGGTTAAGGTTCGGGTTAAGGTTATCGTTAGGGTTTGAGATAGGGTTTGGTCTCGTGTTCGGGTTAGGGCTCGAGTAAGTGTTAGGGTTCGGTTTAGTGTTGGGGTTAGGATTTGGGTTGGGGTTCGGTTTCGTGTTAGGGTTAGGGTTAGAATTGGGGTTGGGGATGGGATTGGGGTTAGGGATAGGGTTAGGGTTGGGTTAGTGGTTAGGGTTAGGGTTAGGGTTAGGGTTAGGGTTAGTGTTAGGGTTAGGGTTCGGGTTAGTTAGGGTTAGGATTAGGGTTCGGGTTCGGGTTTGGTTTAGGGTTAGGGTTCGGGTTAGGTTTCGGGTTCAGGTTCGTGTTAGGGTTAGGGTTAGGTTTTAGGTTAGGGTTAGGGTTAGGTTTTGGTTTAGGATTAGGGTTAGTGTTCGGGTTCGGGTTCGGGTTAGGGTTAGTGTTAGGGTTCGGGTTAAGGGTAGGGTTAGGGTTCAGGTTATAGTTAGGATTAGGGTCAAGGGTAGGGTTAGGGTTAGGGTTAGGGTTCGGGTTCGGGTTAGACTTCGGGATAGGGTTCGGGTTAGGGTTCGGTTTCAGGTTCGAGGTAGGGTTTGGGATAGGGTTAGGGTTCAGGTTCGGGTTCGCTTTAGGTTTCGGTTGAGGGTTTTCTTTTTGTGTTCAGGTTAGGTTTGGGGTTTGGGTTCGGGTTAGGGTTAGGGTGGGTTAGGGTCGGGTTCGGGTTAGGGTTAGGGTTTGGTTTAGGGTTAGGATTAGTGTTCTGGTTCGGTTTAGGGTTAGTGTTGCTATTGGGGTTGTGGTTGTGGTTGGGGTTTGGGTTAGGGTTAGGGTTAGGTTTGGGGTTTGGCTTAGGGTTAGGGTTAGTGTTAGGGTTGGGTTTGGGGTTTGGGTTTGGGTTGGGGTTAGGGTTAGGGTTCGGTTTGGGGTTAGGGTTAGGGTTAAGGTTATGGTTAGGGTTAGGGGTAGGTTTAGTGTTTAGGGTTTGGTATAGTTTTAGGGTCAGGGTTAGGGTTAGGTTTAGGGTTGGGTTTGGGTTTGGGGTTGGGGTTGGGTTTAGGGTTCGTGTTAGGGTTAGGGTTCGGTTTAGGGTTCGGGTTCGGGTTAGGATTCGGGTTAGGGTTAGGGTTAGGGTTCGGGTTAGGTTTAGGGTTAGCATTAGGGTTAGGGTTCGGGTTAGGTTGAGGGTTCGGGTTCAGGTTAGCTTAGGGTGAGAGTTCGGGTTAGGGTTAGGTTTAGGTTTAGGGTTAATGTTAGGTTTCGGGTTAGGGTTAGGGTTAGGGTTCGGGTTAGGGATAGGGTTAGGGTTAGTTTGAGGTTTTGGTTTAGGGTTCGGGTTAGGGTTAGGGTTCGGGTTCGTGTTAGGGTTAGGGTTAGTGGTAGAGTTCGGGTTAGCGTTAAGGTAAAGGTTAGGGTAGGGTTAGGTTTCGGATTAGAGTTCGGAAACGGTTTAGGGTTAGGGTTAAGGTTAGGGTTAGGGTTGGGGTTAGTGTTCAGGTTGGGTTTCGGGTTTGGGTTCGGGTTAGGGTTAGTGTTGGGTTTAGGGTTCGAGTTCAGATTAGGGTAAGGGTTAGGGTAGGGTTATGGTTCGGTTTATGGTTCGGGTTGTGGTGGCGGTTGGGGTTGGGGTTAGGGTTAAGGTTAGGGTTAGGGTTAGGGTTTTGGTACGGGTTAGGGTTAGGTTTGGGGTAGGTTTAGGGTTGAGGTGGGGGTTGGGATTGGGGTTGGGGTTAAGGTTCGAGTTAGGGTTAGGGTTAGGGTTAGGGTGAGGCTTCGGGTTAGGATTGTGTTTGGGTTAGGGTTCGGGTTCAGTTTAGGGTTCGGGTTAGGGTTATGGTTCAGGTTAGGGTTGGCTTTAGGGTTCGGGGTACTGTTCAGGTTTGGGTTAGGGTTAGGGATAGGGTTAGGGTTCGGGTTAGGGTTAGGATTAGGGTTAGGGGTAGGGTCGGGTTAGTGTTCGGATTAGGGTTAGGGTTAGGGTTAGGGTCGGGTTAGTGTTCGGATTAGGGTTAGGGTTAGGATTAGGGTTCGGTTTCAGGTTAGGATTAGGGTTTGTGTTCAGATTAGGTTTAGGGTTAGGGTTAGGGTTAGTGTTGGGTTTAGGCTTCCGGTTGGGTTTCGGGATCGGGTTCAGGTTAGGGTTGGTGTTGGGGTTAGGTTTCGGAATAGGGTTAAGGTTAGGTTTAGGGTTAGGGTTAGGGTTCAGGTTAGGTTGGGGGTAGGCGGTTGGGGTTGGAGTTAGGGTTCCTTTAGGTTTAGGGTTAGGGATAGGGTTAGGGTTCGGATTAGGGCTAGGATTAGGGTTAGGGTTAAGATCGGGTTAGTGTTTGGATTAGGATTAGGGTTATGGTTAGGGTTCGGGTTCGGGTTCGGGTTAGGGTTTGGATTAGGGTTATGGTTAGGGTTCTGGTTAGGGTTAGGGTTCGGGTTAGGGTTAGTGTTAGGGTTTGGGTTAGGGTTAGGGTTCGTGTTAGGGTTAGGGTTCGGGTTGTGTTAGGGTTAGGATTAGGGTTCGTGTTGGGGTTCAGTTTAGGGTTAGGGTTAGGGTTAGGGTTCGGGTTAGGGTTAGGGTTCGGGGTCTGGCTAGGTTTAGGGTTAGGATTCGGTTAGGTTTAGAGTTAAGGTTAGGGTTAGGGTTAGGTTTTGGGTTATGGTTAGGGTTAGGATTAGTGTTACTGTTACGCTTTGGGTTACGGTTGGGCTTAGGGTTCGGGTTCGGGTTATGGTTAGGGTTAGGTTTCGGTTTAGGGTTTGTGTTAGGGTTCGGGTTAGGGTTTGGGTCCGGTTTATTTTAGGTCTCAGGTAAGGGTTAGGGTTCGGTTTAGTGTTGGGGTTAGGCTTCCAGTTGGGTTTCGGGTTCAGGTTCGGGTTAGGGTTGGTGTTGGGGTTAGTTTTTGGTATAGGGTAAAGGTTAGGTTTAGGGTTAGTTTTAGGGTTCAGGTTAGGTTGGGGGTTGGGGTGGGGTTTGGAGTTTGGGTTAGGGTTGGGGTTAGGGTAAGGGTTAGTGTTAGATTTGGTGTTGGGGTTAAGCTTAGTGTTAGGATTGGGGTTGGGGTTGGGGTTGGGGATAGGGTTAGGGTTGGATTTGGGGTTAGGGATAGGGTTAGGGTTAGGGTTAGGTTTCTGTTTAGGGTTACGAGTGGGGTCAGGGTAAGAGTTCGGGTTAGGGTTAGGGTTCGGGTTCGGGTTTGGATTAGGTTTCGGGTTAGGGTTTCGTTTAGTGTTCGGGTTGGTGTGGGGTTCGGGTTCGTGTTAGGGTTAGGGTTCGGGTTAGGGTCGGGGTCACGTTAGGTTAGGGTTTCGTTTAGGGTTAGGGTTAGTGTTGCTGTTGGGGTTGGGGTTTGGTAGGGGTTTGGGTTAGGGTTAGGGTTAGGGTTGGGTTTCGGCTTAGGGTTAGGGTTAGGGTTGGGGTTGGGGTTGGGGTTTGGTTTGGGGTTTGGGTTAGGGTTGGGATTGGGGTTAGGGTTAGGTTTAAGGTTAGGTTTAGGGTTAAGGGTAGGTTTAGTGGTTCGTGTTCGGGTTAGTTTTAGGGTCAGGGTTAGGGTTAGGTTTGGGTTGGTGTTTGGGTTTGGGGTTGGATTTAGGGTTCAGGTTTGGGTTAGGGTTCGGGTTAGGGTTCAGGTTCTGGTTAGGATTCGGGTTAGGGTTAGGGTTCGTGTTAGGGTTCGGGTTAGGTTTAGGGTTAGGGTTAGATTTAGTGTTAGGGTTCATGTTAGGAGAGGGTTCGGGTTCAGGTTAGCTTAGGTATAGAGTTTGGGTTAGGGTTAGGTCCAGGGTTCGGGTTAGGGTTAGGCTTAGTGTTAGGTTTCGGGTTAGGGTTAGGTTGAGCTTTAAGGTTAGGGATAGGGTTAGGGTTAGGGTTCGAGTTCGTGTTAGGGTTCGGGTTGTGGTAGGGTTCGGGTTAGGGTTAGGGTTAGGGTAGTGTTAGGTTTCGGATTAGGGTTCGGATTCGATTTAGGTTTAGGGTTAGGTTTAGGGTTGGGGTTAGGGTTCGGGTTGGGTTGAGGTTTCGGGTTCAGGTTAGCTTAGGGTTAGAGTTCGGGTTAGGGTTAGGTTTAGGGTTAGGGTTAGTGTTAGGTTTCGGGTTAGGGTTAGAGTTAGGGTTTGGGTTAGGGATAGGGTTAGGGTTAGGTTGAGGTTTAGGGTTATTGTTCTGGTTAGTGTTAGGTTTTGGGTTAGGGTTAGGGGTAGGGTTCGGGTTAGCATTAGGGTTAGGGGTAGGGTAGGGTTAGGTTTCGGATTAGGGTTCGGGTTCGGATTAGGTTTAGGGGTAGGATTGGGGTTAGGGTTCGGGTTGGGGTTCGGATACGGTTTCGGGTTAGGGTTAGTGTTGGGTTTAGGGTTCGGGTTCGGATTAGGATTCAGGTTAGGGTTAGGGTTAGGGTTCGGTTTAGGTTTCGGGTTAGGGTTAGGGTTAGGGTTAGGGTTAGGGTTAGGGTTAGGGTTAGTTTTCGGGTTAGGTTGAGGGTTCAGGTTCAGGTTAGCTTAGAGTTAGAGTTCGGGTTAGGGTTAGGTTTAGGGTTCGGTGTAGGGTTACGGTTAGTGTTAGGTTTCGGGTTAGGGTTAGGCTTAGGGTTTGGGTTAGGGATAGGGTTTGTGTTAGGTTGAGGTTTAGGGTTAGGGTTCGGGTTAGGGTTAGTGTTCGGCTCCGTGTTAGGGTTAGGGTTAGGGGTAGGGTTCGGGTTAGTGTTAGGGTTAGTGTTAGGGTAGGGTTAGGTTTTGGATTAGGTTTCGGGTTCGGTTTAGGCTTAGGGTTAGGGTTGGCTTTAGGGTTCAGGTTGGGTTTCGGGTTCGGGTTCGGGTTAAGGTTAGTGTTGGGTTTAGGGTTCGGGTCTGATTAGGTTAAGGGTTAGGATAGGGTTAGGGTTCGGTTAATGGTTTGGGTTGGGGTTGGGGTTGCAGTTGGGGTTGGGGTTAGGGTTAGGGATAGGTTACGGTTGTGGGTTAGGGTCGGGGTAGGTTTAGGGCTGGGGATGTGGTTGGGTTTGGGGTTGGGGTTAGGGTTCGAGTTAGGGTTAGGGTTAGGGTTCGGTTTCGGGTTAGGGTTATGTTCGGATTAGGATTCGGGTTCGGGTTATGGTTCGCGTTTGGGTTAGGGTTCGGGTTAGGGTTTGCTTTAGGGTTCGGGTTTCTGTTCAGTTTAGGGTTAGGGGTAGGGTTAGGGTTCCGGTTAGGGGTAGGATTAGGGTTAGGGTTAGTGTTAGGGTTCGGGTTCGGGTTACGGTAAGGGTTCGGATTAGGGTTATGGTTAGGGTTCTAGTTAGGGTTAGGGTTCAGTTAGGGTTAGTTTTAGGGTTTGTGTTAGGGTTAGCGTTCGTGTTAGGTTTAGGGTTAGGCTTCGTGTTAGGGTTAGGGATTAGCGTTAGGGTTAGGGTTAGGATTTGGGTAAGGTTCAGGGTTAGGGTTAGGGTTAGGGTTAGGTTTAGGTTTAGGGTTTGGGTTAGGGCTAGGGTTAGGGTTAGGTTTAGGGTTCGGTTTAGGTTTAGGTTTAAGGTTCGGGTTAGGGTTAGAGTTAGGGTTCGGTTTATGGTTAGGGTTAGGGTTAAGGTGAGTGTTAGGGTTAGGGTTCGGGTTAGGGTTAGGGTTCTGGTTCGTTTTAGGGTTAGGGTTAGGGGTAGGGTTAGGGTTAGGGTAAGGTTAGGTTTCGGGTTAGGGTTCGGGTTAAGGTTAGGGTTAAGGTTTGGTTTAGGGTTGGGTTTAGGGTTCGCGTTGGGTTTCGGGTTCGGGTTCGGATTAGGGTTAGTTTTGGGTTTAGGGTTCCGGTTCGGTTTCGGGTTAGGGTTAGTGATAGGATTCGGTATAGGGTTCGGGTTGGGTTTGGGGTTAGGGTTCGGTTTAGGGTTCGGGTTGGGGTTAGGGTTGGGTTTAGGGTTTGGGTTACGGTTATGGTTAGGTTACGGAGTAGGGTTAGGTTTGGGGTCGGGGTTGGGGTTTGGGTTGGGGTTTGGGTTCGAGTTAGGGTAGGTTTAGGGTTAGGGTTATGGTTCGGGTTCGGTTTATGGTTCAGGTTGGGGTTGGGGTTTTGGTTGGAGTTAGGGTTAAGGTTAGGGTTAGGGTTAGCTTACGGGTTAGGGTTAGGGTCGTGGTAGGTTTAGGGTTGGGGTTGGGGTTGGGGTTAGGGTTCGAGTTAGGGTTGGGGTTGGGGTTAGGGTTAGGTTTCGTGTTAGGATTATGTTCAGTTAGGGTTCGGTTCGGGTTAGGGTTCGGGTTAGGGTTAGGGTTAGGGTTCGCTTTAGGGTTCGGGTTACAGTTCAGATTCAGGTTAGGTTTAGGGATAGGGTTAGGGTTCGGGTTAGGGTTAGGATTAGGGTTAGGGTTTGGGGTAGGGTTCTGGTTCGGGTTAGGGTTAGAGTTAGGGTTAGGTTTCGGATTAGGGTTAGGGTTAGGGTTCTGGTTAGGGTTAGGTTTCGGGTTAGGGTTAGTGTTATGGTTCGGGTTAGAGTTAGGGGTTAGGGTTAGGGTTAGGGTTAGGTTTAAGGTTAGGGTTAGTTTGTGGGTTAGGGTTAGGGTTAGGGGTTCGGTTTCGTGTTCGGGTTAGGGTTTGGTTTAGCGTTAGAGTTAGGGTTAGGGTTCGGGTGAGGGTTAGGGTTAGGGTTCGGGTCGTGTTAGGTTTAGGGTTATGATTAGGGTTTGTGTTACGGTTCAGTTTAGGGTTAGGTTTAGGGTTAAGGTTAGGGTTCGGGTTCGGGTTAGGGTTCGGGTTCGGGTTAGTGTTCGGGTTCGGGTTAGATTTAGGGTTAGGATTCGGGTAAGGATCAGGGTTATGGTTATGGTTAGGGTTAGGGTTAGGGTTAGGGTTAGGGTTAGAGTTAGGTTTCGGGTTATGTTTAGGGTAGGATTAGTGTTCGTGTTAGGGGTAAGGTTAGGGTTCGGCTTAGGGTTCAGGTTCGGGATAGGGTTAGGGTTAGGGTCGGTTTCGGGTTCGTTTAGGGTTCGGGTTAGGGTTTGGGTTAGGTTTCATATTAGGTCTCAGGTAAGGGTTAGGATTCGGGTTAGTTTTGGGTTTAGGCTTCCGGTTGGGTTTCGGGTTCGGGTTCAGGTTAGGGTTGGTGTTGGGGTTATGTTTCGGATTAGGGCTAAGGTTAGGTGTAGGGTTAGCGTGAGGGTTCAGGTTAGGGTTGGGGTTGGAGTTGGGGTTGGGGTTGGGGTTAGGGTTAGGGTTCATGTTAGGTTTAGGGTTAGGGGTAGGGTTAGGTTTAGGGTACGGGTTAGGGTTAGGGTTAGGGTTCGGTTTAGGCTTAGCGTTAGGTTAGGGTTAGGGTTCGGGTTTGTGTTAGGGTTGGGGTAAGGTTAGGGTTAGGGTTAGGTTTCGGGTACGGGTATGGGTTAGGGTTAGGATTAGGGTTAGGGTTCAGGTTGGGTTTCGGGTTCGGGTTCGGTTTAGGGTTAGTGTTGGGTTTAGGTTTAGGGTTAGGGTGCGGTTAGGGTTCGGTTTATGTTTCGGGTTGGGGTTGTGGTTGTGGTTGGGGTTGGGGTTAGGGTTAGGGTTAGGGTACGGGTTAGGGTTGGGTCGGGGTAGGTTTAGGGGCAGGGTTGGGGTTGGGTTAGGGTTGGGGTTGGGGTTAGGGTTCGAGAAAGGGTTAGGGTTAGGGTTAGGGTTAGGTTTCGGGTTAAGATTATGTTCGGGTTAGCGTTTGGGTCGGGTTAGGTTCAGGGTTAGGGTTAGGGTTCTCTCTAGTGTTTGGGTTACGGTTCAGGTTAGGGTTACGGTTAGGAATAGGGTTAGGGTTGGGGTTAGGGTTAGGGTTAGGGTTAGGGTTTGGATTAGGTTCAGGTTTAGGGTTCTGGTTAGGGTTAGGGTCGGGTTAGGGTTAGTGTTAGGGTTCGGGTTAGGGTCAAGGGTTAGGTTTAGGGTTAGGGTTAGGGTTAGGTTTTGGGTTAGGGTTAAGGTTAGGGTTTCGGGTTCAGGTTCGGGTTCGTGTTAGGGTTTGGGTTAGGGTTAGGGTTAGGGTTAGTGTTCGTGTTAGGGTTAGGGTTCGGGTTAGGGTTAGGGTTAGGGTTAGGGTTCATGTTGGGGTTCAGTTTAGGGTTAGGTTTAAGGTTAGGGTTAGGGTTTGGGTTAGGGTTAGGTTTAGGATTAGGGTTAGGGCTAGAGTTAGGTTTCGGGTTATGGTTAGGGTTAGGATTAGTGTTCTTGTTAGGGTTAGGGTTAGGGTTTGGCTTAGGGTTCGGGTTCAGTTTAGGGTTAGGGTTAGGGTTCAGTTTAGGGTTCGTGTTAGGGTTCGCTTTACGGTTTGGGTTAGGTTTCGTTTTAGTTCTCAGGTAAGGGTTAGTGTTCGGGTTAGTGTTGGTGTTAGGCGTCCGGTTGGGTTTCGGGATCGGGTTCGGGTTAGGGTTGGTGTTGGGGTTAGGTTTCGGATCAGGGCTAAGGTGAGGTTTAGAGTTAGGGTTAGTGTTTAGGTTAGGGTGGGCATTGGGGTTGGGGTTGAGGTTCGGTTTACGGTTAGCGTTAGGTTTGGTGTTTGGGTTGGGGTGGGGTTGGGGATAGGGTTAGGGTTGGGTTCGGGGTTAGGGATAGGGTTAGGCTTAAGGTTAGGTTTCTGTTTAGGTTTAGGAGTGGGGTCAGGTTAGGGTTCGGGTTAGGGTTAGGGTTCGGGTTAAGGTTAGGGTTAGGGTTCGGTTTAGGGTTAGAGTTGGGGTGTGGGTTAGGGTTCGGTTAAGGGTTCGGGTTGGGGTTGGGGTTAGGGTTAGGGTTAGGGTACGGAGTAGGGTTAGGTTCGGTGTAGGGTTAGGTGTGGGTTTGGGGTTGGGGTTGGGTTTAGGGTTCGGATTAGGAATAGGGTTCGGTTTAAGGGTTTGAGTTCGGGTTAGGATTCGGGTTAGGGTTAGGGTTCGGTTTAGGGTTCGGGTTAGGTTTAGGGTTAGTGTTAGGGTTAGGGTTCGGGTTAGGTTGAGGGTTCGGGTTCAGGTTAGCTTAGGGTTAGAGTTCGGGTTAGGGTTAGGTTTAGGGTTCGGGTTCGGGTTAGGGTTAGGGTTAGGGATAGGGTTAGGGTTAGGTTGAGGTTTAGCGTTAGGGTTCAGGTTAGGGGTAGGGTTCGCGTTAGCGTTATGGTTAGGGTTAGGGGTAGGGTTCAGGTTAGCGTTAGGTTTAGGGTTAGGGTAGGGTTAGGTTTCGGATTAGGGTTCGGGTTCGGTTTAGGGTTAGGGTTAGGGTTGGGGTCAGGGTTCGGGTTGGGTTTCGAGTTTGGGTTCGGGCTAGGGTTAGTGTTGGGTTTAGGATCAGGTTCGAATTAGGGTTAGAGTTAGGGTAGGGTTCAGGTTCAGTTTATGGTTCGGGTTGGCGTTGGGGTTGGGGTTGGGGTTGGGGTTAGGGTTAGGGTTAGGTTTAGGTTTAGGTTAGGGTCGGGGTAGGGTTAGGGTTGGAGCTGGGGTTGGGGTTGGGGTTAGGGTTCGAGTTAGGGTTAGTGTTAGGGTTAGGTTTCGGGTTGGCTTTAGAGTTCGGGTTACGTTTAAGGTTAGGGTTAGTGTTAGGGTAGGGTTTGGGTTCGGGTTAGGGTTAGGATTAGGGTTCAAATTAGGGTCGGGTTAGTGTTCGGATTAGGGTTAGTGTTAGGGAAAGGGTTCGGGTTCGGGTTCGGGTTAGGGTTAGGGTTAAGGTTATGGTTCGGATTAGTGTTAGGGTTAGGGTTCTGGTTAGGGTTAGGGTTCGGGTTAGGGTTAGTGTTAGTGTTCGGGTTAGGGTTAGGGGTTAGTGTTAGTGATAGGGTTAGGTTTAGGTTGTGTGTTAGGGTTAGGTTTAGGGGTTCGGGTTCTGGTTAGGGTTTGGGTTAGGGTTAGGGTTAAGGTTAGGGTTCGTGTTAGGATTAGGGTTAGGATGAGGGTTCATGTTGGGGTTCAGTTTAGGGCTAGGGTTAGGGTTAGGGATAGGGTTTGGGTTAGGGTTGGCGTTAGGGTTAGGTTGAGGGTTAGGGTTAGGGTTAGGGTTAGGGTTGGGTTAGGGTTCGGGTTCGTGTGAGAGTTAGGGTTAGGGGTAACGTTAGGGTTAGGGTAAGGTTAGGTTTTGGGTTACGGTTCGGGTAAGGTTAGGGTTAGGTTTAGGTTAGGGTTAGGGTTGGGTTTCGGGTTCGGTTTGGGTTAGTTTTGGGCTTAGGGTTCGGGTTCGGGTTCGGGTTAGGGTTAGTGTTAGGGGTAGGTTTCGGGTTAGCATTAGGGTTAGGGTTAGGGTAGGGTTAGGTTTCATTAGGGTTTGGGTTCAGTTTAGGGTTAGGGTTAGGTTTAGGGTTAGGGTACGGGTAGGGTTAGAGTTAGGCGTAGGGGTCGGGTACCAGTTAGGGATAGGGTTAGGGTACACGTTAGGGTTAGAGTTAGGGTTAGTGTTAGGTTTAGGTTACGGGTTAGGTTTAGGGTTAGGGTTATGGTACGGGTTATGTTACGGATTAGGGAACGGGTTAGGGTACCTGTTAGGGTACGTGTAAGGGGTTAGGGTTAGGGTACTGGTTAGGGTTAGGGTTAGGGTTAGGTTACGGGTAGGGTACAGGTAAGGTTTAGGGTAGGGTACGACTTAGAGTACGGGTTAGGGTACGGGTTAAGGTTAGGGTACGGGTTAGTGTTAGGGTTAGCTTTAGGGTCAGGGTAAGTGTTAGGGTTAGGGTTAGGGTTAGGTTTAGTGTACGGGTTAGGGTGAGGGTTAGGGGGAGGGTTATGGTGAGGGTACAAGTTAGGGTACGCTTTAGGGTTAGTGTTAGGGTTAAGGAACGGTTTAGGGTATGGGTTAGACATAGGTTTAGGGTTAGGGTTAGGGTACGGGTTAGTGTTACGGTACAGGTACGGTTACGGGTTAGGTTTAGGGTACGGGTACTGGTTAGGGTACGGTTTAGGGTCAGGGTTAGGGTACGGGTTAGGGTTAGCGTTAGGGTACTGGTTCGGGTTAATTAGGGTTAGGGTAGGGGACGGGTTAGGGTTAGGGTTAGGGTTAGGGTACAGGTTAGGGTTAGGGTTGGAGATAGGGTTAGGATAGGGGTTAGGGTTAGGGTGAGGTTATGGTTTAGGTTTAGGTTTAGGGTGAGGGTTAGTGTTAGGGTTAGGGTTAGGGTAGGGTTTAGGGTACGGGTTAGGGTACGGGTTAGTGTTAGGGTTAGGGTGAGGGTAAGGGTTAGGGTATGGGTTAGGCGTAGGATTACGGTTAGTATTAGGGTTAGGGTACAGGTTAGTGTTAGTGTTATCGTACGGGTTAGGGTTAGGGTTAAAGTAGGGGTACGGGTTAGGGTTAGGCTTAGGGTATGGGTTAGGGTTCGGGAAGGGTTAAGGTTAGGGTTCGGGTCCTGGTTAGGGTTAGAGTTAGGGTTAGGTTTAGGGTAAGGGTTAGGGTACTGGTTAGGGTATGGGTTAGGGTATGGTTTAGGGTTAGGTTTAGGGGTAGGGTACGGTTTAGGGTTAGGGTTATGTTTAGGGTACGGGTTAAGGTTAGTGTTAGGGTTAGGGTTAGGGTACTGGTTAGGGTTAGGTGTAGGGTTAGGGTAGGGGTAAGGTTAGAGTTAGGGTTAGGGTTAGGGTACGGTTAGGGTATGGGTTAGAGTACACGTTAGGTTTAGGGTTAAGGTTAGTGTTAGGATAAGGGGACGGTTAGGTTTAGGGTTAGGGTCAAGAAAGTGTTAGGGTTAGGGTAAGGGTTAGGGTCCGGGTTAGGCTTAGGTTACTGGTTAGTGTTAGGGTTAGGGTTAGGGTACGGGTTAGGGTTAGGGTCAGGGTTAGGGTTAGGGTTAGGGTAAGGATTAGGATACGGTTTAGTATTAGGGCTAGGGTTAGGGTACTGGTTAGGGTTAGGGTTAGGGTTTGGGTACGGGTCAGGGTTAGGGTTAGGGCATGGGTTAGGGTTAGGGTCAGGGTTTGGGTTAGGGTACGGGTTAGGGTTAGTGTTAGTGTTAGGGTTAGGGTTAGTGTACGGGTCAGGTTTAGGTTAGGATACGGGTTAAGGTTAGAGTTAGGGTATGGGTCAGGGTTAGGGTACAGGGTTAGTGTTAAGGTTAGGGTTAGGTTAGGGTTAGGGTACGGGTTAGGGTTAGTGTTAGGCTTAGGGTTAGGGAACGGGTTAGGGTTAGGGTTAGGGTTAGTGTACTGGTTAGTGTTAGGGTTAGTGTTTGGGTACTGGTTAGGTCTAGGGTTAGGGAACGGGTTAGGTGTACGGTCAGGGTATGAGTAAGGGTACGGGTTAGGGTACGGGTTAGGATTAGGGTACGGGTTATGGTACGGAAGGCTTAAGGTTAGGGTTAGGGTACTGGTTAGGTTTAGAGTTAGGGATAGGGTTAGGGTACGGGTTAGGGTACGGGTTAGGGTAAGGGTTAGGGTACGGGTTAGAGTTAGTGTTAGGGACGGGTTAGGGTTAAGGTTAATGTTAGTTTTAGGGTCAGGGTACGGGTATGGATTAGGGTTAGGGTTCGGGTTCGGTACGGGTTAGTGTACGGGTTAGGGTACTGGATAGGGAACGGGTTAGGGTTAGGGTTAGGCTTAAGTTTAGGTTAGGTTTAGGGTTAGCGTACGAGTTAGAGTAAGGGTTAGGGTACGGGTTAGGGTTAGGGTATGGGTTAGTGTTAGGGTTAGCGTTAGGGTACGGGTTAGGGGTAGTGTTAGGGTAAGGGTTTGGGAACGGGTTAGGGTTAGGGTATGGGTTAGGGTACGGGTTAGGGTACGGTTTAGGGTACGGGTTAGGGTACGGTTTAGGGATAGTGTTAGGTTTAGGGTACGGGTCAGGTTATGGGTTAGGCGTAGGTTTAGGTTTAGGTTTAGGGTTAGGGTACGGGTTAGGGTTAGGATACGTGTTAGCAATTGGGTTAGGGTTAGGTTTAGGGTACAGGTTAGGGATAGGGTTAGGTTTAGGGTTAGGGTACGGATTAGGGTTAGGGTAAGGGTTAGGATTAGGGTTAGGGTTAGTGTTAGGGTACTGGTTACTGTTAGGGTTAGGGATTGGGTTAGGGTACAGGTTACGGTTAGGGTTAGCGTTAGGGTACAGATAAGGTTAGGGTTAGGGTTAGGGTACTGGTTAGGGTGAGGGTTCGGTTTAGGGTTAGGTTTATGGTACTGGTTAGGGTTAGGGTTAGGGTACAGGTTAGGGTAGGGATAGTGTCAGGGTACGGGTTAGGGTTAGGGTTGGGTTAGCTACGTGTTAGGGTTAGGGTTAGGGTACGGGTTAGGGTACGGGTTAGGACTAGTGTACGGGTTAGGGTTAGGGTACAGGTTAGGCTAGGGTTAGGGTTAGGGTACTGGTTAGTGTTAGGGATAGGGTACGGGTTAGTGTTAGCGTTAGGGTTCGGGTACTGGTTTGGGTTAGGGTTAGGGTTAGGGTACGGGTTAGGTTTAGGGTTAGGGTGAGGGTTACGTTTAGGGTAGGGGTTAGGGTTAGGGTTATGTTACAGTTTAGGGTTAGTGTTAGGGATAGGGTTATGGTACGGATTAGGGTTAGGGTTAGGGTTAGGGTACTGGTTTGGTTTAAGGTTAGGTTTAGGGTACGGATTAGGTTTAGGGTTAGCGTTAGGGTTTAGTTACGGATTAGGGTTAAGTTACGGGTTAGGGTACGGGATAGGTTTAGGGTTAGTGTATGGGTTGGGGTTAGGGATAGGGTTAGGGTGAGGGTATGGGTTAGAGGTAGGGTTGGGTTTAGTTTACAGGTTAGGGTTAGGGTTAGGGTTAGGGTAAGGGTTAGGGTTAGGTTTAGGGTTATGTTACGGGTTAGCTTTAGGGTTAGGGTCAGGTTTAGGGTTAGGTTTTGGGTACTGGTTAGGGTTATGGTTAGGGTTAAGGTTAGGGTACGGTTTAGGTTTAGGTTTAGGGTACGGGTTAGGGGTAGTTTTAGGGTTAGGGTACGGGGTAGGGTTAGAGTTAGGGTTAGGGTTATGGTACAGGGTGGTGTTAGGGTTAGGGTACACGTTAGGTTTAGGGTTAGGATTAGTGTTAGGATAAGGGTACAGTTTAGGGTTGGGGTTAGGGTTATGGTACGGGTTAGTTTACGGGTTAGGGTACGGGTTAGGGTCCTGGTTAGGGTACGGGTTAGGGTTTAGGATTAGGGTTAGGGTACTGGTTAGGATTAGGGTTAGGGATTGGGTTAGGGTACAGGTTAGGGTTAGGGTTAGGGTACAGATAAGGTTAGGGTTAGGGTTAGGGTACTGGTTAGGGTGAGGGTTAGGTTTAGGGTACGGGTTAGAGATAGGGTTAGGGTTAGGGTTAGGCTATGGGTTAGGATTAGGGTTAGTGTTAGGGTTAGGGTTAGGATACGGGTTAGCGTTAGGGTTAGGTTACGGGTAGGGTTAGGGTTAGTGTCTGCTTTAGGGTTAGGGTTGGGGTACGGGTTAGGTTTAGGGTTAGGTTTATGGTACTGGTTAGGGTTAGGGTTAGGGTTAGGGTACAGGATAGGGTAGGGATAGTGTTAGGGTACGGGTTAGGGTTAGGGTTAGGGTTAGGTACGTGTTAGGGTTAGGGTTAGGGTACGGGTTAGGATTAGGATACAGGTTAGGGTTAGGATACAGGTTAGGCTAGGGTTAGGGTTAGGTTTAGGGTACTGGTTAGTGTTAGGGATAGGGTACGGGTTTAGGTTTAGGATTAGGGTACGGGTTAGGGGTAGTTTTAGGGTTAGGGTACGGGTTAGGGTTAGGGTTAGGTTATGGTTTAGGGTTAGGTTTAGGGTTAGGGTTATGGTACAGTTTAGGGTTAGGGTTAGGTTTAGGGTTAGGGTACTGTTTTGGTTCAGCATTAGGGTTAGGGTACGAGTTAGGTTTAGGATTAGGGTTAGGGTTAGTGTACGGCTTAGCGTATGGATAAGGGTTAGGGTTAGGGTCCGGATTAGGTTTAGGGTTATGGTAAGGGTGTGTTAAGGTTAGCGTACGGGTTAGCAATAGGGTTAGGGTTCGGGTTAGGTTTAGTATACGGGTTAGGGTTGGGTACGGGTTAGGGTAGGGTTAGGTTAAGGGTACGGGTTAGGGTTAGGGTTAGGGTATGGGTTAGGGTTAAGGTTAGGGATAGGGTACTGTTTAGGGTTAGGGTTAGTGTAGGGGTTAGGGTTAGAGTAAGTGTTAGGGTTAGGGTGAGTGTACGGGTTAGGGGTAGGGTTAGGGGTAGGGTTAGGGGTAGGGTTAGGTTACGGGTTAAGGTTAGGGCTAGGTACAGGTTAGGGTTCGGGTTAGGTTTAGTGTTAGGGTTAGGGTAAGGGTTAGGGTTAGGTTGAGGGTTAGAGTTAGAGTTAGGGTACGGGTTAGGGTTAGGGTTAGGGTTAGGGGTAGGGTTAGGGTAGGGAACTGGTTAGGGTTAGGGTTAGGGTACTAGTTTGGTTTGGGGTTAGGGACAGGGTACTCGTTAGGTTTAGGGTTAGGGTACGGGTTAGGATTAGGGTTAGGTTTAGGGTGAGGGTACCTGTTAGGGTTAGGTTTAGGTTTAGAGATGTCGTTAGGGTTAAGGTAATGGTTATGTTTAGGGTACAGGATAGGGTTAAGGTTCGGGGTAGGTTTAGGGTTAGCGTTACGGCATGGGTTAGGGTTACGGTTAAGTTACGGGTTAGGGTACGGGTTAGGGTTAGTGTTAGGGTTAGGGTTAGGGTACGGGTTAGCAGTAGGGTTAGGGTTAGGTTTAGGTTTAGTGTACGGGTTAGGGTTAGGGTTATGGTACGGGTTAGGTTCAGGGTTAGGGTAAGGGTCCGGGTTAGGGTTAGGTTTAGGGTTAGGGTACGGGTTAGGGTTAAGGTTAGGGTTAGGGTTAGGGTTAGGGTCCTGGTTAGGGTTAGGTTTCGGGTACATGTTAGGGTTAGGGTACGGGTTAGGTTTAGGGTGAGTGTACGGGTTAGCAGTAGGGTTAGGGTTAGGGTTAGGTTACGGGGTAGGGTTAGGCCTGGGTACGGGTTAGGGTACGGGTTACGGTACGGATAGGGTTAGGGTACAGTTTAGGGTTAGGGTAGGGTTAGGTTACGGGTTTGGGTTAGGCTTAGGTTTAGGGTGAGGGTATGGGTTAGGGTTAGGTTTAGGGTACTGGTTAGGGTTAGGGTTAGGGTACCGGTTAGGGTTAGTGTAAGGGTTAGGGTTAGGGTACGGGTTAGGGTTAAGGTTGGGCATAGGGTAAGGTTGAGGGTACGGGTTAGATTTAGTGTTCCGGTGAGGGTTAGGGTTAGGGTACGGGTGAGGTTTAGGGTTAGGTTTAGGGTTAGGGTATAGGTTAGGCTTAGGGTTAGTTTACGGTTTAGGGTTAGGGTTAGGTTGAGGGTACGAGTTAGGGTTCGGGTTAGGTTACGTTTAGGGTACTGGTTAGGGTTAGGGTACGTTTTAGGGTTAGGGTTCGGGTTAGTGTTAGGTTTAGGGTTAGGGTACGGGTTAAGTTTAGGGCACAGGTTAGGGTTAGGGATAGGAATAGGGTATGGGTTAGGGTTAGGGTTAGGGTTAGGGTACTGTTTTGGTTTAGCGTTAGGGTTAGGGTACGGTTTAGTTTTAGGGTTAGGGTTAGGGTTAGTGTACGGCTTAGGGTATGGGTAAGGTTTAGGGATAGGGTTAGGGTTAGGTTGAGGGTACGGGTTAGGGTTAGGTTTAGGGTTAGGGTACTGGATAGGTTTAGGGTTAGGGTATGGGTTAGGTTTAGTGTAAGGGTTAGAGTTAGGGTACGGTTAGGGTTAGGTTACGGCTTAGGGTAAGGGTGAGGGTAAGGGTTAGGTTTAGGATTAGAGTTAGGGTTAGGGTACTGGTTTGGTTTAGGGTTAGGGTTAGGGTATGGGTTAGGTTTAGGGTTAGGTTAGGTAACGGGTTAGGGTACGGGTTAGGTTTAGGGTTAGTGTACGGCTTATGGTATGGGTTAGGGTTAGGGTACGGGTTAGGGTTAGGGTTTGGTAAGGGTACGGGTTAGGGTTAGGTTTAGGGTTAGGGTACGGGTTAGGGTACGGGTTAGGGTTAGTGTGCGGTTACTGGTTAGGGTTAGGGTTAGGTTTAGGGTACGCGTTAGGGTTAGGGTTAGGGTATGGGTTAGGGTGAGGGTGAGTATCCGGGTTAGGGGTAGGGTTAGGGTTAGGGTTTGGTTACGGGTGAGGTTTACGGCTGGGTACGGGTTAGAGTATGGGTCAGGGTACGGGTTAGGGTTAGGGTACGGGTTAGGGTATGGGTTAGGATTAGTTTACGGGTTAGGGTTAGGGTTAGGGTTAAGGTACGGGATAAGTTTAGGGTTATGGTTAGGGTATTGGTTAGGGTTAGGTTTAGGGTACGGGTTAGGGTTAGTGTAAGGGTTAGGGTTAGGGTTAGGGAACTGGTTAGGGTTAGGGTTAGATTACGGGTTAGGGTATGGGTTAGGGTTAGGGTTAGGGTACTGGTTTGGCTTAGGGTTAGGTTTAGGGTACGGGTGAGGGTTAGGGTTGGGGTTAATGTTATGGTATGGGTTAAGGTTAGGATTAAGTTTAGGTTACGGGTTAGGGTTAGGGTTAGGTTTAGTGTACGGGTTAGGGTTATGGTTAGGGAAAGGGTTAGGGTACGGGTTGGTGTTAAGGTTAGGGTAGGGTACTGGTTAGGGTTAGGTTTAGGTTACAGTTTAGGGTTAGGGTTAGGGTGACGGTATGGGTGAGGTTTAGGGTTAGGTTACGGTTTAGGTTAAGGGTTAGGATTAGGATTAGGGTACGGTTTTAGGGTTAGTGTTATGGTTAGGGTTACGGTACTGGTTTGGTTTAGGTTTAGGTAAGGGTACACGTTAGGGTTAGGGTTAGGGTACTGGTTAGGTTAGAGTTAGGGTTATGATAGGGGTTAGGGTTAGGGTAAGGTTAGGTGTTAGAGTTAGAGTTAGCGTTAGGATTAGGGTTAGGGTATGGGTTAGGGTAGGGGTTAGGGATAGGGTTAGTGTACGGCTTAGGGTACGGGTTAGGGTTAGAGTTAGGGTTAGGGTTAGGGTAGGGGTTAGGGTTAGGGTTAGGGTTAGGTTTAGGGTACCGGTTCGGGTTAGGGTTAGGGTTCGGGTTAGGGTTATTGTTAGGGTAAGTTTACGGGATAGGTTTAGGTTTAGGGTACGGGTAAGGGTATGTGTTAGTGTTAAGGTTAGTGTACAGCTTAGGGTACGGGTTAGGGTTAGGGTACGGGTAAGGTTTAGGGTTACAGTAAGAGTCCGGGTGAGGGTTAGGGTTAGGGTACGGGTTAGGGGTAGGGTTAGGGTTAGGGTACTGGTTAGGTTTAGGGTAGGTTTAGGGTATGGGTTGGGATTAGGTTTATGGTTAGGGTTAGGGTACGGGTAGGGTTAGGGTTAGGTTACGGGTTAGGGTTAGGGTTAGGGTTAGGATTAGGGTTAGGGTACGGTTGAGGGTTAGGGTTAGGGTTAGGGTTAGGGTACTGGTTTGTTTTAGGGTTAGGGTTAGGGTAAGGGTTAGGTTTAGGGTTATGGTTAGTGTTAGGTTTTGGGTACTGGTTAGGGTACGGTTTAGGGTTAGGGATAGGGTACAGGTTAGGGTACGGGTTAGTGTTAGGGTCAGGGTTAGGGTACTTGTTAGGGTTAGGGTTAGGGTACGGGTGAGGTTTAGGTTTAGGGTTAGGGTACGGGTTAGGGCTAGAGTTAGGGTTAGGGTTAGGGTTAGGATATGGGTTAGGGTTAGGGTTAGGGTACTGGTTTGGGTTAGTGTTAGGGTTAGGGTACAGGTTATGGTTAGTGTTAGGGTAGTGTACGGGTTAGGCTTAGGGTTAGGTTAGGGTTAGGGTAGGGTTTAGAGTTAGGGTCAGGATTAAGTTTAGGGTACCTGTTAGGTTTAAGGTTAGGTTCAGGGTTAGGTTTAGGGTTAGGGTGAGCGTTAGGGTACGGGTTAGTGTTACAGTTAGAGTACGGGTTACGGTACGGGTTAGGGTTAGTGTTAGTGTTTGGGTTAGGATACCAGTTAGCAATAGGGTTAGGGTTAGTTTTAGGTTTAGTGTACGGGTAAGGGTTAGGGTTACGGTTAGGATTAGGGTTAGGGTTAGGGTTAGGTTTAAGTTAGGGTACTGGTTTGGTTTAGGGTTAGGGTAAGGGTACGCGTTAGGGTTAGGGTTAGGGTACGGGTTAGGGTTAGTGTTAGGGTACTGGTTAGGGTTAGGGTTAGGGTTAGGGTTATGATAGGGGTTTTGGTTAGGGTTAGGGTTAGTTTTAGGGTACGGGTTAGGGTAAGGTTAGGTTTAGGTTTAGGGTTACGGTTAGCGTGAGGGTTAGGGTTAGGGTTAGGGTTAGGTTACGGGTTAGGGTTAGGGTTAGGGTTAGGGTACGGAATAGGATTAGGGTAGGGTTAAGTTTAGGGTACTCTTTCGTTTAGGGTTAGGGTTAGGGTAGGGTAAGGTTTAGGGTTAGGTTTAGTGTTAGGGTCAGGGTACGGGTTAGGGTACGGGTTAGGTATAGGGTTAGTGTGCGGGTTAGGGTTAGGGTACGGATTAGGATTAGGGTTAGGGTACTGGTTAGGGTTAGGTTTAGGGTTAGGGTACGGGTTAGGGTTAGGGTAGGGTTAGGGTTAGGTTTAGGGTTAGGGTAGTGGTTAGGGTTAGGGTTAGGGTAGGTTTAGCGTTAGGGTACGGTTTAGGGTTATGGTTAGGGATCGGGTTAGGGTACAGTTTAGGGTTAATGTTAGGGTTAGGGTTAGGGTACGGGTTAGCAATAGGGTTAGGGTTAGGGTTAGGTTTAGGTTTAGTGTATGGGTTATGTTTAGGGTTAGGTTACGTGTTAGGTTTAGGTTTAGGGTAAGGATACGGGTTAGGGATAGGGTGAGGGTTAGGGTACGGGTTAGGTTTAAGGGTTAGGGTTATGGTACTCGCTAGGGTTAGTGTTAGGGTTCGGGTTAGGGTCCTGGTTAGGGTTAGTGTAAGGGTTAGGGTTAGGGTACGGGTTCGCAATAGGGTTAGGATTAGTGTGAGTGAATGGGTTAGGGTAAGGTTTAGGTTACGGGTAACGGTTAGGTCTGGGTACGGTTTAGGGTACGTGTTAGGGTATGTGTTAGGGTTAGGGTACGTGTTAGGTTTAGTGTTAGGGTTAGGGTATGGACTAGGGTTAGGGTTAGGGTACGGGTTAGGGTACGGGTTACGGTTAGGGTTAGGGTAGGGTACTGGTTAGGGTTAGGGTTAGGTTACGGGTTACGTTTAGTGTAAGGGTTAGGTTTAGGGTACGGGTAAGGGTTAGGGTACAGCTGCGGGTAAGGGTGAGTGAAAGGGTTAGCAGTAGGGTTAGGTTTAGGGTACGGGTTAGGGTTAAGTTTAGGTTTAGGGTTAGGGTTAGCGTTTGGGTACGGGTTAAAATTACGGTTAGGGTACGGGTTAGGGTACGGGTCAGGGTTAGTGTTAGGGTTAGGGTTAGGTTATGGGTTAGCAATAGGTTTAGGGTTAGGTTTAGGTTTAGTGTACGGGTAAGAGTTAGTGTTAGGGTTAGGGTACGGATTAGGGTAAAGGTTAGGTTTAGGGTTATGTTACTGATTAGGGTTAGGGTTAGGGTACGGGTAAAGGTTAGAGTAAGGGTTAGTGATAGGGTACGGGTTAGGGTTAGAGTACGGGTTAGGGTTAGGGTGAGTGTTCGGGTTAGGTGTTGGGTTAGGGTTAGGGATAGGTTACGAGTTAGGGTTAGGGCTCTGTATGGGTTAGGGTACGGGTTAGGGTACGGGTTAGGATTAGGGTACGAGTTAGGTTTAGGGTTAGGGTTATGGTACGGTTTAGGGTTAGGGTTAGGGTACTGGTAGGGTTAGGGTTAGGGAACGGGTTAGGGTTAGAGTAAGGGTTAGGGTTCGGGTACGGGCTAGGGTTATGACACGGGTTAGGGTTAAAATGAGTGTACGGGTTAGGGGTAGGGTTAGGGTTAGGGTTAGGGTTAGGTTACGGGTTAGTGTTACGGCTGGGTATGTGTTAGGGTACGGGTTAGGGTTCGGGTTAGGGTTAGGGTACGGGGTAGGTTTAGGGTTAGGTTTAGGGTACGGGTTAGGGTTAGGCTTAGGGTTAGGGTACTGGTTAGGGATAGGATTAAGGTACGTGTTAGTGTTAGTGTCAGGGTTAGGGTTAGGGTACGGGTTAGGGTACGGGTTAGGGTTAGTGTTAGGTTACGGGTTAGGGTCAGGATTCGGGTTCGGGTTAGGGTACGGGTTAGAGTTAGGTTTAGGTTTAGGGTACTGGATAGGGTTAGGGTTAGGATTAGGGTACGGGTGAGGGTTAGGGTTAGGGTTAGGGTACGGTTTAGGGTAGGGTTAGGGTTAGGTTACAGTTCAGGGTTATGGTTAGGGTACGGGTTAGGGTTAGGGTTAGGGTACGGGTTACTGTACGGTTTAGGCTTAGGTTTAGGGTACTGGTTAGGGTTAGGTTTAGGGTTAGGGTACGGATTAGGGTTAGCGTTAGGGTTGGTGTACGGATTAGGATTAGGGTTACGGTTAGGGTGAGGGTACTGGTTAGGGTTAGGGTTAGGCTTAGGGTTAGGGTACAGGCTAGGGTTAGGTTTAGGGTTACGTTTAGGGTTAGGCTACGGGTTAGGGTTAAGGTTAGGGTTAAGGTACGGGTTAGGGTTAGGGTTAGGGTTAAGGTACGGTTTAGAGTTAGGGTTAGGGTTAGGGTACTGGTTAGGTTTAGGGTTAGGTTTAGGGTACGAGTTAGGTTTAGGGTTAGGGTTAAGTTAGGGTACGGGTTAAGGTTAGGGTTAGGGTACTGGTTAGGTTTAATGTTAGGGTTAGGGTACGAGATAGGGTTAGGGTTAGGTTTAGGGTTAGGGTACGGGTTAGGGTTAGGGTTAGGATACGGTTTAGGGTTAGGGTTACAGTTAGGGTTAGGGTTAGGTTTAGGTTACGGTTTAGGGTTAGGGTTAAGGTTAGGGTTAGGGTACTGGTATGGTTTAGGGTTAGGGTTAGGTAGGGGTAGAGTTAGTGTTAAGATTAAGTGAGGGTACGGGTTAGGTTTAAGTTTAGGTTCAGGGTTAGGGTTAGGGTTAGGGTGAGCGTTAGGGTACGGGTAGGGTTACGGTTAGAGTACGGGTTAGGGTACAGGTTAGGGTTAGTGTTCGGTTAGGGTTAGCAATAGGGTTAGGGTTAGGTTTAGGTTTAGTGTACGGGTTATGGTTAGTGTTAGGGGACGGGTTAGAGTTTGGGTTAGGGTTAGGGTTAGGTTATGGCTTAGGGTTAGGGTTAGGGTTAGGGTACAGGTTAGGGTTAGAGTAAGGGTTAGGGTTAGGGTTCGGTTTAGCGTTAGGGTTAGGGTTCGGGTTCGAGTTCGGTTTAGCGTTAGGGTTAGGGTTAGGGTTAGGGTTCGAGATAGGGTTAGGGTACAGGTTAGTGTTAGGGTTAGGGTTTGGGTTCGGGTTCAGGTTAGGGTTAGGGATAGTGTTAGGGTTCGGTTTAGGTTTCTCATTACATTTAGGGTTAGGGTAGGGTTATGGTTAGGGTTCGGGTTAAGGTTAGGGTTATGGTTCGGTTTCGGGTTCAGGTAGGTTTCGGGTTAGGGTTCGGGTTAGGGTTAGGTTTCGGGTTAGGGTTAAGATTCGGGTTAGGTTTAGAGTTAGGATTAGGGTTGGGGTTAGGGTTAGGGTTCAGGTTCGGGTTTGGTTAGGGTTACGGTTCGGGTTAGGGTGAGGGTTAAGTTTCAGGTTAGGGTTAGGGTGACGGTTCAGGTTCGGGTTAGGGTTAGGGCTCGGTTCGAGTTAAGAATAGGGTTAGACTTCGGCTTACGGTTAGGGTTAATGTTCGGGGTAGGTTTAGGGTTAGGGTTTGGGTGAGAGTTAGGGTTAGGGTTCTGGTAGTGTTAGGGTCTGGGTTAGGGTTTGGGTTAGGGTCGGGTTAGGGTTAGGGTTAGTGTTAGTGTTAGGGTTAGGGTTATTGTTAGGGTTAGGGTTAGGGTTCTGGTTAGGGTTAAGTTTCGGGATAGGTTTCAAGTTAGGTTTAGGGTTAGGGTTAGGGTTCAGTTTAGGGTTAGGGTTCCAGTTAGGGTTCAGATTAGGGTTAGGGTTAAGATTAGGGTTCGGGTTAGTGTTAGAGCTAGGTTTAGGGCTACGGTTCGGGTTACGGTTAGGGTTCGGTTAGGATTAAGGTTAGGGTTAGGGTTCAGGTTAGGGTTAGGTTTAGGGTTCGGGTTACAGTTAGGGTTAGGGTTAGGGTTAGGGTTAGGGTTAGGGTTCGGATTAGGGTTCGGGTTAGGGTGAGGTTTCGGGTTAGGTTTCAAGTTAGGGTTAGTGATAAGGTTCTGGGTTGGGTTAGGGTTAGGGTTCTGGTTAGCTTTAGGGTACGGGTAAGGGTTAGGGTTAGGGTTAGGGTTAGGGTACTGGTTAGGGTTAGGGTTAGGGTTAGGGTACAGGTTAGGGTTAGGGTTAAGGTTAGTGTTAGGTTTAGGTTACGGGTTAGGGTTAGGGTTAGGGTACATGTTAGGGATAGAGTTAGGGAGAGGGTTAGCGAAGGGTTTGGGTTAGGGTTAGGTTTAGGGTTAGGGATAGGGTTAGGGTACGGGTTAGGGTACGGGTTAGGGTTAGGGTACAGGTTAGGGTTGGGGTTAGTGTTAGCGATAGGGTACGGGTTAGGGTATGGTTTATGGTAAGGGTTAGAGGTAGGGTAAAGGTTAGGGTTAGGGTAAGGGTTATGTTTAGGGTACAGGTTAGGGTACGTGTTAGGTTTAGGGTTAGGGTAAGGGTTACGGTTAGGGTGAGGGTTAGGGTGAGGTTTAGGTTTAGGGTTAGGTTACGGATTAGAGTTAGCCTTGGTTTAGTGTACGGGTTAGGGTTAGGGTTAGGGTATGGTTTAAGGTTAGGGTTAGGTTTAGGGTTTGGTTACGTGTTAGGGTACGGGTAAGGGTTACGTTTAGGGTTAGGTTTAGGGTTAGGGTTAGGGTTAGGGTACGGGTTAGGCTACAGTTTAGGGTTAGTGTTAGGGATAGGGTTAGGGTACGGGTTAGGGTTAGGGTTAGTGTACGGGTAAGGGTACGGGTTAGGGTTACGGTTAGCGTACGGGTTAGGGAACGCCGTAGGTTTATGGTTAGGGTTAGGGTATGGGTTAGGGTTAGGGTACGGGTTAGGGTTAGGGTTAGGGTTAGGGTTAGGGTTAAAGTTAGGGTACGGGTACAGTTAGGTTTAGGGTTAGGGTACTGGTTAGGGTTAGGTTTAGGGTACGGGTTAGGGTTAGGTGTTAGGTGTTATGGTTAGGGTTAATGTTAGGGTACGGGTACGGTTAGGGTTAGGGTTAGGATATGGTTAGGGTTAGGCTACAGGTTAGGGTTAAGTTTAGGTTACGGGTAGGGTTAGAGTTAGGGTTAGCGGTAGGGTATGGGTTAGGGTTATGAAGAGGTTACGGGTTAGGGTATGGGTTAGGGTTAGGGTACGTGTGAGGTTAGGGTTAGGGTTAGGATTAGGGTATGGGTTAGAGTTAGAGTTAGGGTTGTGGTACGGGTTAGGGTACGGGTTGGGTTACGGGTTAGGGTACCGGTTTAGGGAACAGGTGAGGGTTTAGGGTTAGGGTTAGTGAAAATGTCAGGGTTCGGGTTAGGGTTAAGGTACGGGTTAGGGTTAGGGTAAGGGTTAGGGTACGTCTTAGGGTTAGGGTTATGGTTACGGTACAGTTTAGGGTTAGTGTACTTGTTAGGGTTAGGGTTTGGGTTAGGGTTAGGATTAGGGTTAGGGTACGGGTTAGGGTTAAGGTTAAGGTTAGGTTTAGGGTAGAGGTAAGGGTTAGGGTTAGCGTTAGGGTAAGGGTTAGGGTACGGGTTAGGGTTAGGGTTAGGGTTAGGGTACAGATTAGGGTTAGGGTTAGGGTAAGTATTAGGGTTAGGGTAAGTATTAGGGTTAGGGTACAGGTTGGTACGGGTTAGGGTTAGGGTTAGGGTACGGGTTAGGGTACGGTTTAGAGTTAGGTTTAGGGTTAGGGTTAAGTTACGGATTAGGGTTAGGGTACGGGTTAGTATATGGGTTAGGGCTAGGGTTAGGGTATGGGTTAGGGTTAGGGTTGGGTTAGGGTTTTGGTACGGGTTAGGGTACGGATTAGTGTTAGGTTTGGGTTAGGGTACGGGTTAGGGTACGGGTTAGGTTTAGGGTTAGGGTATGGGTTAGCTTACGTGTTAGGGTTAAGGTTAGGGTTAGGGTTAGGTTTAGGGTTAGGGTATGGGTACGGGTTAGGATTAGGGTTAGGGTTAGGGTATGGGTTAGGGTTAAGGTTAGGTTAGGGTTAGGGATAGGGTTAGGGTTAAGGTACGGTTTGGTGTTAGGGTTAGGGTTAAGAGTTTGGGGGTAGGGTTAGGGATAAGTGTAGGGTACGGGTACGGTTAGGGCTAGGGTTAGGGTTAGGGTACGGGTTAGTGATAGGGTTAGGTTAGGGTTAGGGTACGGTTAGGGTTAGGTTTAGGGTACAGCTTCGGTACAGGTAGGGTTAGGGTTAGGGTTAGGGTTAGGGTTACGGTTAGGGTACGGGTTAGGGTTAGGTTTAGGTTTAGGGTACGAGTTAGTGTTCTGTTTGTGGTTAGTGTTTGGTTTAAAGTAGTGTTTAGGGTTAGGGTTAGGGTACTCGTTAGTGTTAGGGTTAGGGTTAGGGTATGGGTTAGGTTTAGGGTTAGGGTACGGGTTAGGTTTAGGGTTATGGTTACGGTATGGGTTAGGATACAGGTTAGGGTTAGGTTAAGAGTAACGGTACGTGTTAGAGTTAGGGTTAGGGTTCGGTGTAGGTTTAGGTTAGGGTACAGGTTAGGGTTAGAGTACAGGTTAGGGTTAGGTATGGGTTAGTGTAGGTGTTATGTTTAGGGTTAGGGTTAGGGTTAGGTTTAGGATACGGCTTAGGGTACGGGTAGGGTAGGGTTAGGGTACGTGTTATGCTTACGGTTAGGGTTATGGTTAGGGTTGGTGTTAGGGTACGGTTTAGTGTCCTGTTTGTGGTTAGGGTTAAGTTTAGGGTACTGGTTAGGGTTAGGGTACGGGTTAGGGTTAGGGATAGGGTACGGGTTAGGGTTAGGGTATGGGTTAACGCTAGAGTTAGGGTTACGGTATGCGATAGGATACGGTTTAGGTTTAGGGTTCGGGTTAGGGTTCGGGTTAGGGTTCGGGTTAGGGTTCGGGTTGGGGTTAGGGTTAGGGTAGGGGACGGGTTAGGGTACTGGTTAGGGTTAGGGTTAGTGTTAGGGTTAGGTTACTGGTTAGGGTTAGGGTTAGGGTACGAGTTAGGGTTAGGGTTCCGGTCAGGGTTAGGGTTAGTGTACGGGTTAGGGTTAGTGTTAGGGTAAGGGTTAGGGATAGGTTTAGGGTTAGGGTACGGGTTAGGGTTAGGGTTAGGGGTTTGCGGTTAGAGTTTGGGTCAAGGTTAGTGTAAGGGTATATTTAGGATTAGTGTTACGGTACTGGTTAGGGTGAGGGTTAGATTTAGGGTGTGGGTATGGTTTAGGGTTAGTGTTAGGGTTAGTGTTAGCGTACGCGTTAGGGTACGGGTTATGGTTATTTTTAGGTTTAGGATTCGGGTTAGGGTATGGATGAGGGATAGGTTTAAGGTACGGGTTAGTGTATGGGTTAGGGATTGGGTTAGGGTACGGGTTAGGGTTAAGGTTAGGGTACTGGTTAGGGTTAGGGTTAGGGTTAGGGTTAGGGTTAGGGTTAGGGTTAGGGTACGGGTTAGGGTTAGGGTACGGGTTAGGGTACGGGTTAGGTTTAGGGTTATGGTTAGGGTTAGGTTTAGGTTTAGGGTACTGGTTAGGGTTAGGGTTCGGGTTAGTGTTAGTGTACAGATAAGGGTTAGGGTTAGGGTTAGTTTAGGATTAGGGTTAGGATACGGATTAGGTTTAGGGTTAGGGTACGGTTTAGGACTAGTGTTAGGGTAAGGGTTAGCGCTAGGGTACTGGTTAGGGTTACGGTTAGGGTTTGCGTACGGGTGAGAGTTAAATTTATGGTTAGTGTTAGGGTACCCGTTTGGGTTAGCATTAAGTTAGGGTTAGGGATAGGGTTAGGGTTAGGGTTAGGATACAGATAAGGGTTAGGGTTAGAGTTTGGATACGGGTTAGGTATAGGGTTAGGGTTAGAGTTAGGGTACGCGTTAGGGTTAGGGTTAGGATACTGGTTAGGGTTAGGGTTAGGGTTAGGGTTAGGGTACGGGTTAGGCGTAGGTTTAGGGTATGGGAAGGGTACGGATTAGGGTTAGGGTTAGGGTTAGGTTTAGGGTACGGGTTAGTGTTAGGTTTAGGGTACGGATAAGGGTGCGGGTTAGGGTACGGGTACGGGTTAAGGGTAAGGTTAGGGTTAGGGTTAGCGTTAGGGTACTGGTTAGGGTGAGGGTTAGGGTACGGGTTAGGGTTAGGGTATGGGTTAGGTTATGGTTTAAGGTTAGGGTTTGGGTTAGGGTTAGGGTTAGTGTACGGGTTAGGGTACGGGATAGGGTTTGGGTTAGGGCTGGGTACGGGTTAGGTTTAGGGTACGGGTTAGGGTTAAGTTTAGGGTTAGGGGTAGGCTACGGTTTAGTGTTCAGGTTATGGTTAGATTTAGGGTTAGGGTACTGGTTAGGGTTAGGGTTAAGTTTAGGGTACGGGTTAGGGTTAGGGTTAGGTTGAGGGAACTGGTAGGGTTAGGGTTAGGGCTAGGGTACGGGTTAGGGTTAGGTTTAGGATACGGGTTAGCGTTAGGGTTAGGGTTAGGTTACCGGTTAGGGTTAGTGTTAGGGTACAGGTTAGGGTTAGGGTTACGTTAGGGTACGGGTTAGGGTTAGTGTTAGGGTAAGGTTTAGGTTAGTGGTTAGGGTTAGGGTTAGGGTACGGGTTAGTTAGGGTTAGTGCACGTGTTAGGGTTAGGGTTAGGGTAATGTTACGGGTTAGGGTTAGGGTTAGGGTTATGGTTAGGGTTAGGGTTAGGGTTAGGGTTAGGGTGGGTACTGTTTAGGATTAGGGTACGGGTTAGGTTTAGGTTTAGGGTTAGGGTACTGTTTAGGGTTAGAGTTAGGGTTAGGGTTAGGGTACAGTTTGGGGTTAGTTTTAGGGTTATGGTTAGGGTTACGGTTTGGGTGCGGGTTAGGGTAAGGGTAAGGGTTAGAGTTAGGGTTAGAGTTAGGGTTAGGGTTAGTGTAAATGTTAGGGTTAGGGTTAGGGTTAGGGTTAGGGTTAGGTTACGGGTTAGGTTTACGGATAGGGTACGGGTTAGGGTTAGTGTTAGGTTATGTGTTACGGATAGGGTTAGGTTAGGGGATGGGTTATCGTATGGGTTAGGGTACGGTTTAGGTTCTGAATTAGGGTTAGGGTGAGGGTTAGGGTTAGGTTTAGTGTACGGGTTAGGGTTAGTGTACGGGTTAGGTTTAGGTTAATGGTTAGGGTTAGGGTTAGGGTACGGGTTAGGGTTAGATTTAGGGTTAGGGTTAGGGTTATGTTACGGGTTAGGATTAGGTTGAGTTACGGGTTATGGTACGGTTTAGGTTTAGGGTTAGGTTTTAGGGTTAGGGTCGGGTTAGGCTTAGGGTTAGAGTTAGGGTAAGAGTTAGGGTCCGGTTTAGGGTACGGATTAGTGTTAGGGTTAGGGTTGGGGTTAGGGTAAGGGTTAGGGTTAGGTTTAGGGTTAGGGTTAGGGTAAGGGTACGGGTTAGGGATCGGTTAGGGTACTGGTTAGGGTTAGGTTTAGGGTTAGGTTACGTGTTAGGTTAAGGGTTCGTGTTAGGGTGACGTTTAGGGCATGGGCTCGTGTTAGGTTTAGGGTTAGGGTACTGTTTAGGGTTAGGGTACGGGTTAGGGTATGGGTTAGGGTGCGGGTTAGGGTTTAGGATTAGTGTTAGGGAAATATTTAGGGTTAGGGTTAGGATTAGTGTATGGGTTAGGGTTAGGATAACGGTTAGGGTTAGGGTTAGTTTTAGGGTACGGCTTACGGTTAGGGTTAGGGTTAGGGTATGGGTTAGGGTTAGGGTTCGGGTTACAGTTAGGTTTAGTGTACGATTTAGGGTTAGGGTTATGGTACGGGATAGGGTTTGGTTTAGGGTACGTGTAAGGGTACGGGTTACGGTGAGTGTTAGGGTTAGGGTAGGGGTTAGGGTATGGGTTAGGCGTAGGGTTAGGGTTTGGGTTAGGTTTAGGGTACGGGTTAGGGTTAGGGTTGTGGTTAGGGTTAGGGTTAAGCATAGGGTTAGGGTTAGGGTACAGGTTAGGTTTAGGGTTAGGTTAGGTTTAGGGTTAGGTTAGGGTTAGGGTTAGGGTTAGGGTACGGGTTAGGGTTAGGGTGGTGGTTAGGGTTAGGGTTAAGCATAGGGTTAAGGTTAGGGTACGGGTTAGGTTTAGGGTTAGGGTAGGGTTAGGGTTAGGGTTAGGGTTAGGGTATGGGTTAGGGTACGGGTTAGGGTACCAGTTATGTTTAGGTTTAAGGTACGGGTTAGGGTATGGGTTAGGATTAGAGTTACGGTACGAGTTAGGGTTAGGGTTAGGGTTAGGGTTAGGGTTAGGGTACAGGTTAGGGTTAAGTATGTTTTAGTGTTAGGGTACTGGTTAGGGTTAGGGTTAGGGTACGGGTTAGGGTTAGTGTTAGGGATAGGGTTAGGGTACGGGTTAGGGTGAGCGTTAGGGGGAGGGTGGGGTTAGGGGTAGAGTTAGGTTTAGGGTTAGTGAGAGGTTTAGGGTTAGAGTATGGGTTAGCGTTAGGCTTAGGGGTTAGGGTTATGGTTAGGGTATATGTACAGTTATGGTTAGGGTTAGGGTACTGGTTAGGGATAGGGTTAGAGTTAGGGTGTGGGTACGGGTTAGGATTAGGATTATGTTTAGGGTTAGGGTACGGGTTAGGGTACCGGTACGGGTACGGGTACGGGTTAGGGTTAGGGTTAAGGTTCTGGTTAGGGTTAGGGTTAGGGTACGGTTTAGGGTTAGTGTACAAGTTAGCATTAGGGTTAGGGTTAGTGTACGGGTTAGGGTTAGAGTTAGGGTTAGGTTTCGGGTAGGGGTTAGGGATAGGTTACGGGTTAGTGTTAGGTTAGGGATAGGATTAGGTTACGGGTTAGGGTACGGGTTAGGGTTAGGGTTAGGTTACGGGCTATGGTATGAGTTAGGGTACGGGATAGGTTTAAGATTAGGGTTAGGTTACGGGTTAGGGTATTGGTTAGGGTATGGGTAGGGTTAGGGTTAGGTTACGGGTTAGGGTACATGTTAGGGTTAGGGTTTGGTTTAGGGTTAGGTTACGGGTTAGGGTTTGGGTTAGGGTTAGGGTACTGGTTAGGGGTTAGGGTTAGGTTTAGGATTAGGATTAGGGTTAGGATTAGGTTTAAGGTTAGGGTAAGTTATAGGGTAAAGGTTAGGTTTAGGGTCAGGGTTAGGGTTAGGGTACGGGTTAAGTTTAGGTTTAGGGTTAGGGTTTGGTACCGATTAGGGTTAGGGTTAGTGTTAGGGGTAGGGTACGTGTTAGGGTCAGGGTTAGGGTTAGGGTATGGGTTAGGGTTAGGGTTAGGTTACGGGATAGGGTACGGGTTAGGGTTAGGTTTATTGTTAGGTTTAGAGTACGGATTGGGGTTACGGTTAGGTTTAGGGTTAGGGTACGGGTAGGGTATGGGTTAGGGTTAGGTTTAGGGTACTGGTTAGGGTACTGGTTAGGGTTAACGTTAGGGTTAGGATTAGGGTACGGGTTATGCGTAGGGTTAGGGTTTGGTTTAGGGTTAGGGTACGGGTTAGGGTTTCGGTAATGATTACGGTTAGGGTACTGTTTAGGGTTAGGTTTAGGTTTAGGGTTAGGGTACACGTTTGGGTTAGGGTTAGGGTTAGTGTTAGGGTACGGGTTAGGGTTAGGCTTAGGGTTAGGTTTAGGGTTAGGGTAGGGTTAATTTACGGCATAGGGTTATTGATAGGGTACGGGTTAGGGTACGGGTTAGGGTTAGGTTTAGGTTTAGGTTTAGGGTACTGGTTAGGGTTGGAGTTAGGCTTAGCGTATGGGTTAGGGTTAGTGTTAGGATACGGGTTAGGGTATGGGTTACGGTTAGGGTAAAGTTATGGGTTAGGGTTCGGGTGAGGGTTAGGGTTAAGGTACGGTTTAGGGTTAGGGTTAGGGTTAGGGTATGGGTTAGGGTTAGGTTAAGGGTTAAGTTTGGGGTTTGGGTTAGTGTTAGGGTTAGGGTTAGGTTACGGGTTAGGGTTAAGGTTAAGGTACGGGTTAGGTTTAGGGTTAGGTATAGGCTTAATGTTAGGGTACTGGTTAGGATTAGGGTTAGGGTTAGTCTACCAGTTAGGGATAGGGTTTGGGTTAGAGTACGGCTTAGGGTTAGGTGGGTTTAGGGTTAGGGTACTGGTTAGGGTTAGGGTTAGGGTTAGAGTACAGTTTAGGGTTAGGGTTAGGGTTAGGGTACGGGTTAGGTTAAAGGTTAGGGTTAGGGTTAGGATTAGGGTACAGGTTAGGGTTAGGGTTTGGGTTATGGTACGGGTTAGGGTATGGTTTAGATTACAGGTTAGGGTACTGGTTAGGGTACGGGTAAGTGTTTAGGATTGGGATTAGGGTGAGGGTTCGAGTTAGGGTTAGGCTTAGGGTTCGGGTTCGGGTTTGGGTTAGGGTTGGGATTAGTGTTAGGGTTTGGGTTAGGGTTCGGGTTCGAGTTATGGTTAGGGTTAGGTTTAGGGTTCGGTTTCGGGTTCGGGTTTGGGTTCGGGTTAGTGTTCGGGTTAGGTTTCAGGTTAGGGTTAGGGTTAGGTTTCGGGTTAGGGTTCCGTTTAGGGTTCAGGTTATGGATTGGGTTAGTGTTAGGGTTAGGATTAAGTACTGGTTAGGGTTAGGGTTAGGGTTCGGGTTACACTTAGGCTTATGGTTTGGGTTAGGTTTAGGGTTAGGGTTAGGGTTGGGGTTAGGTTTTGGGTTCCGGTGAGGGTTCGGGTTAGGGTTAGGGTTAGGGATCGGGTTCAGTTTCAGGTTAGTGTTAGGGTTAGGGTTAGGGTTCGGGTCAGGTTTCAGGTTGGCATTAGGTTTAGGGTTAGGGTTAGGTTTTGGGTCGGGTTAGGCTTAGGGTTAGGGTTCGGGTTAGGGTGAGTGTTCGGGTTAGGGTTAGGGTTTGAGTTCGGGTTCCGGTTCGGATTAGGGTTAGGTTTAGTGTTAGGGTTCGGGTTATTTTCGGCGTAGGTTTCGGGTTAGTGCTAGGGTTTGGGTTAGTGTTAGAGTTAGGGTTGGGGTTATGGTTCGGTTTCGGGTTCGGATATGGTTCGGGTTAGGGTTCGTGTTAGGGTTAAGTTTAGGATTAGGTTTCGGGTTAGGTGTAGGGTTCGGGTTACGGTTAGTGTTCGCGTTAGGGCTTGGTTTAGTTTAGGGTCCGTGTTAGAGTTAGGGTTCGCGTTAGGGCTAGGGTTAGGGTTCGGCTTCGGCTTCGGGTTAGATTTAGTGTTAGGGTTCGTCTTAGGGTTCGTGTTAGGGTTAGGGTTAGGGTTAGGGTTCGTTTATGGTTAGGGTTCGGGTTCGGTTAGGGTGAGGGTTAGGGTTCGGGTTAGATTTCGGGTTGGCATTAGGGTTAGGGTTAGGGTTAGGTTTTGGGTCGGGTTAGGGTTAGGGTTAGGGTACGGGTTAGGGTGAGTGTTCTGGTTAGGGTTAGGGTTTGAGTTCGGGTTCCGGTTCGGATTAGGGTTAGGTTTAGGGTTAGGGTTCGGGTTATTGTTCGGCTTAGGGGTCGGGTTACTGTTAGAGTTAGGGTTGGGGTTATGGTTCGGTTCGGGTTCGGCTATGGTTCGGGTTAGGGTTCGGGTTAGGGTTAAGTTTAGGATTAGGGTTCGGGTTAGGGTTAGGATTAGGTTTTGGGTTAGGTGTAGGGTTCGGGTTATGGTTAGTGTTCGCGTTAGGGCTTGGTTTAGTTTAGGGTTCGTGTTAGGGTTAGGGTTTGCGTTAGGGTTAGGGTTCGGGTTCGGCTTCGTGTTAGGGTTATTGTTAGGGTTCGTGTTAGAGTTGGGTTAGGGTTACGGTTAGGGTTAGGGTTCGGTTTATGGTTAGGGTTCGGGTTCGGTTAGGGTGAGGGTTAGGGTTCGGTTAGGGTTCAGGTTAGGGTTCAGATTCAGGTTAGGATTAGTGTTAGGTTTAGGATTAGCGTTAGGGTTCGGGTTAGGGTCGGGTTAGGGATAGGGTTAAGGTTAGGGTTAGGATTAGGGTTCGGGTTCGGTTTAGGGTTCGGGTCAGTGTTCGGGTTAGGGTTAGGGTTAGGTTTCGGGTTAGGGTTTCGTTTAGAGTTCGGTTTAGGGTTTGGGATAGTGTAAGGGTTAGGATTAAGATCGAGTTAGGGTTAGGGTTAGGGTTAGGGTTCGGGTTACAATTAGGGTTCGGGTTAGGGTTAGGGTAGGATTACAGTTAGGGTTAGGTTTAGGGTTTGGGTTCAGGTTCGGGTTCGGGTTAGGGTTAGGGTTAGAGATCGCGTTCAGGTTCGGGTAGGGTTAGGCTTATGGTTAGGGATAGGTTTCGGTTCGGGTTAGGGTACGGGTTAGGATTCGGGTTAGGGTTAGGGTTATGGATAGGGTTCGTGTTCTGGTTAGGGTTAGGGTTCGGGTTGTAGTTCGGTTTAGGGTTAGGGTAATGGTTAGGGTTCAGGTTAGGGTTCTGGTTAGGGTTAGGTTTAGGGTTAGGGTTCGGGTTATGATTAGGGTTAGGGTTTGGGTTAAGGTTAGTGTTCAGTTTAGGGTTAGGGTTAGGGTTAGGGTTCTGGTAGGGTTCGGGTTAGGATTCGGGTTAGGGTTAGAGTTAGGGTTAGGGTTACGGTTATGGTTCGGGTTAGGGTTAGTGATAGGGTTAGGGTTCGGGTAGGGTTAGGGTTAGGGTTTGGGTTAAGGTTAGGGTTCAGTTTAGGGTTAGGTTTCGGGTTAGGGTTAGGGTTCGGGTTTGGTTTTAGCTTAGGGTTAGGGTTAGGTTTAGGGTTACGGTTAGGTTTAGGGTTCGGGTTAGGGTTCAGGTTAGGTTTAGGGTTAGGGTTAGGGTTACGGTTAGGGTTAGGGTTCGGGTTAGGGTTAAGGTTCAGTTTCAGGTTCGGATAGTGTTCCGGTTAGGGTTCGGATTAGGGTTCGGTTTAGGGTTAGGGTTAGGGTTCGCGTTAGGTTTAGGGTTAAGGTTAGGGCTCGGGATAGGTTTAGGATTAGGGGTCAGGTTAGGGTTAGGGTTAGGGTTCGGCTTCGGGTTAGGGTTAGGTTTCGGGTTCGGGTTAAGTTTAGGGTTAAAGTTCAGTTTAGGTTTATGGTTATGGTTAGGGTTATGGGTAGGTTTAGGGTTAGGGTTACGGTTAGGGTTGGGGCAGGGTTCGTTTAGGGTTAAGATTTGGCTTAGGGTTAGGTTTCGGGTTAGGTTTAGGGTTAAGGTTAGGGCTCGGGATAGGTTTAGTATTACTGTTCGGGTTAGGGTTAGGGTTAGGGTTAGGTTTAGGGTTCGGGTTAGGGTTAGGGTTAGGGTTCAGGTTAGGGTTAGGGTTAGGGTTCGGGTTAGGGTTAGGGTTAGGGTTCAGGTTAGGGTTAGGGTCAGGCTTCGTGTTCGGTTTCGGGTTAGGGTTAGTGTTAGTTTTTAGTTTCGGGTTCGAGTACAGATTGGGTTAAGGTTTGGGTTAGGGTTAGGGATCCGATGAGGGTTTGGTTTAGGTTTAGGGTTAGTATTAGGGTTAGGGTTCGGGTTAGGGTTAGGGTTTTGGTTAGAGTTAGGGTTCGGTTCGGGTCCGGGTTAGGGTTCTGGTTAGTGTTAGGGTTAGGGTTAGGGTTACGGTTCGGGGTAGTGGTAAAGTTAGGTTTCAGGTTCGGGTACAGGTTAGGATTAGGGTTAGGGTTAGGGTTAAGGTTCGGGTTAGGGTTCGGGTTCGGGTTAGGGTCCAGATTAGGGTTAGGGTTAGGGTTCGGGTTACGGATAGAGTTCCGGTTATGGTTCGGATTAGCGTTAGTGTTAGGATTAGGGTTCGGGTTATGTTTAGGGTTTGGGTTAAGGTTCGGGTTACGGTTAGGGTTCGCGTTAGGGTTAGGGTTACGTTAGGGTTCGGGTTAGGGTTCAGATTAGGGTTAGGGTTAGTTTTAGTGTTAGGGTTCGGGTTAGGGTTAGGGTTAGGGTTATGGTTAGGGTTAGGGTTCAGGTTACGTTTAGGGTTCGTGTTAGGGTTCGGGTTAGGGTTAGTGTTCAGGTCGGTTTGGGGTTAGGGTTACGGTTAGGGTTCGGTTTTGGGTTCGGGTAGGGTTCGGGTTAGGGTTCGTGTTAGGGTTCAGGTTAGGGTTAGGGTTAGGATTCGGGTTGGGGTTAGGGGAAGGATTAGTGTTCTGGTTAGGGACAGGGTTCATGTTCGGGTTAGGTTTAGGGTTAGGATTAGGGTTCGGTTTACGTTTCGGGTAATGGTTTGGTTTAGTGTTAGGGTTAGGTTTAGGTTTAGGGTTCGGGATTGGGTTAGGGTTCGGGTTCAGGTTCGGGTGCATGTTAGGATTACGGTTCAGATTGGGTTAGGGTTTGGGTTAGGGTTCGGGTTCGGTTTAGGGTTCGGGTTAGGGTTAGGTTTCGGGTAAGGGTTAGGGTTCGGGTTTCGGCTCGGGTTATAGTTAGGGTTAGTGTTAGGGCTAGGGCTGGGTTAGGGTTAGGGTTTGGTTTCGGGATTGGGTTAAGGTTAGGGTTCGGGTTCGGGTGCGTGTTAGGATTAGGGTTCGGATTACGGTTAGGGTTTGGGTTAGTGTTTGGGTTCAGGTTAGGGTTCTAGTTAGGGTTAGGTTTAGGTTTAGGGTTCGGGTTAGGGTTAGGGTTTGGGTTCGGGTTAGGGTTCGGGTTAGAGTTAGGGTTAGTGTTCGGGTTGAGTTTCGGTTTAGGGCTAGGGTTAGGTTTAGGGTTATGTTTCGGTTTGGGTTAGGGTTCGGGTTAGGGTTAGGGTTCCGGTTATGGCTCGGATTAGGGTTAGGGTTAGGATGAGGGTTAGGGTTAGGGTTAGGGTTAGGGTTAGGGTTAGGTTTAGGGTTAGGTTTAGGGTTCGGGTTAGGGTTAGAGTTAGGATTAGGGTTCGGGTTAGGGTTAGGGTTAGGGTTCCGGTTACGGTTAGTGTTTGCGTTACGGTTATGTTTAGGTTAGGGTTCGGGTTAGGGTTTGGGATAAGGTTCGGGTACGGGTTCCGGTTAGGGTTAGGTTTAGGGTTCGGGTTAGTGTTCGGGTTAGGGTTAGGTTTAGTGTTAGGGTTCGGGTTAAGCATAGGGTTAGGGATAGTGTTAGGGTTCATATTATGGTTAGGTTTCGGGTTAGTGTTAGGTTTAGGGTTCGGTTTCGGGATCTGGTAGGGTTCGGGTTATGGTTCTGGTTAGGGTTAGGCTTTGGGTTCGGGTTAGGTTTAGGGGTAGGATTAGGGTTCTGTTAGGGTTAGGGTTGCGGTTCGGGTTATAGTTCGGGTTAGGGTTAGGGTTCCGGTAAGGGTTAAGGTTAGGGTTCGGGTTTGGGTTCATGTTAGGGTTAGGGGTAGGGTAGGGTTCGGGTTAGGGTTCAGGTTAGGTTTAGGCTTAGTGTTAGTTTAGGGTTCAGAATAGGGTTAGGAATAGGGTTAAGGTTAGGGTTCGGTTTACGTTTAGGTTTCGGTTAGGGTTAGGGTTATGGTTAGGGTTATGGTTCGGGTTCGGATTAGGGTTAAGGTTAGGGTTAGGGTTCGGTTTCAGGTTCGGGTAGGGTTCGGGTTAGGGTTAGGGTTAGGGTTAAGGTACAGGGATAGGGTTAGGGTTCGGGTTGCTGTTAGGGTTCGGGTTCGGGTTAGGGTTAGGGTTAGGGGTCGGGTTATGTTTAGGTTTCAGTTTAGGGTTCGGGTTAGGGTTCGGGTTCGGGTTAGGGTCATGGTTCGGGTTAGGGTTAGGGATATGGTTCGGGTTCAGGTTCGGGTTCGGGTTCGTGTTAGTGTTAGGGTTAGGGTTAGGGTTAGGGTTAGGTTTAGTGTTAGAGTTAGGGGTCCAGTTCGGGTTCGGTTTAGATAGGGTTAGGGTTATGGTTCCGGTTCGGGTTCGGGTTCAGGTTAGAGTTCAGATTAGAGTTAGGGTTAGGGTTCGGATTAGGGTTAGGGTAAGGATTAGGGTTCAGGATAGGATTAGGGTTAGGTTTAGGTTTAGGGTTAGGGTTCGCGTTACGGTTAGGCTTCGCTTTAGGGTTAGGGTTAGGGTTAGGGTTAGGGTTCGGGTTACTGTTAAGTTTCCTGGTTAGGTTTCAATTTAGGGTTAGGGTTAGGGTTCGGGTTAGCGTTAGGGTTCTGGTTAGGGTTCCGATTAGGGTTAGGTTTAGGATTAGGGTTCGGGTTAGCGTTAGGGTTAGGTTTAGGGTAGGTTTCGGTTTACGGTTAAGGTTCTGGTTTCTGGTTAGGGTTAGGGTTAGGGTTAGGGTTAGCGCTCAGGTTATGTTTAGTGTTTGGGTAGGGATCGGGTTAGGGTTCGGGTTCGTGTTTGGTTTCGGATTTGTGTAGAGTTCGGGATAGGGTTCGGGTTAGAGTTCGGGTTAGGGTTAGGGTCTGGGTTCGGTTTAGGGTTAGGGTTAGGATTAGGTGTCGGGTTAGGGTTTCGTTTAGGGATCGGTTTATGGTTCGGGTTAGGGTTAGGGTTAGGGTTCGGGTTACAGTTAGGGTTCGGGTTAGGGATAGGGTTACAGTTAGGGTTAGGGTTAGGGTTAGGGTTAGGGTTAGTGTTTGGGTTCGGATTCGGGTAAGGGTTCGGGTTACAGTTAGGTTTAGGATTAGGTTTCGGGTTAGGGTTCTGTTTAGTGTTCGGTCTAGGGTTCAGGTTAGGGTTAGGATTAGGGTTCGGGTTAGGGTTAGCGTTAGGGTTAGCGTTAGGGTTTGGGTTCGGGTTACAGTTAGGGTTCGGGTTAGGGATAGGGTTACGGTTAGGGTTAGCGTTAGGGTTAGGGTTAGGGTTAGGGTTCGGGTTAGGTTTAGGGTTAGGTTTAGGGTTTGGGGTTGTTTTAGAGTTAGGGTTAGTGGTAGATTTAGGGTTAGGGTTCTGGTTAGTGTTAGGGTTCGGGTTCGGGTTAGGGTTAGGGTTCGGGTTAGGGTTAGGTTTAGGGTTAGGGTTCGCGTTAAGGTCGGGTTTCGGTTAGGGTTAGTGTCAGGTTTAGGGTTAGGGTTAGGGTTACGGTTTCGGTTGGGTTCGGATTAGGATTAGGGTTAGGGTTAGGTATTGGGTTAGGGTTCGGTTTCGGGTAAGGGTTCCAATTAGGGTTAGGTTTATGGTTCGGATTAGGATTAGGTTTCGGGTTATGGTTAGGGTTAGGGTTAGGGGTAGGTGTAGTGTTCGGGTTAGTTTTATGGTTCTGGTTCGGGTCAGGGTTAGGGTTAGGGTTTGAGTCCGGGTTAGGGTTACGATTCAGGTTAGGGTTAGGGTTAGGGTTAGGGTTCGGTTTAGGGTTAGGGTTAGGGTTCGGGTTAATTTTAAGTTTAGGGTTAGGGTTTGGCTTAGTGTTAGGGTTAATGTTCAGGTTAGGGTTAGTGTTAGGGTTAGGTTTCGGGGTATGTTTAGGGTTAGGGTTAGAGTTAGGGATAGGTTTCGGGGTAGTGTTAGGGTTCGGGTTAGAGTTAGGGTTCGGGTTAGGGTTAGGTTTAGGCTTAGGTTTCGGGTACGGTTGGGGTTATGGTTAGGGTTAGTGTTAGGGTAAGGGGTAGGGTTAGGTTTGGGATTGTGTTAGGGTTCTGGTTCGGGTTCGTGTTAGGATTAGGGTTCGGGTTAGGGTTAGGGTTCGGGTTTCAGTTCGGGTTCAGGTTAGGGTTCGGGTTAGGGTTAGGTTTAGGGTTCATAAAAGGTTTCGGGTTAGGGTTCGGTTTAGGGTTCGCGTTTGGGTTAGGGTTAGGATTAGGTTTCGGGTTAGGGTTAGGTTTAGGGTTCGGGTTACGGTTAGGGTTCGGGTTAGGGTTAGGTTAGGGTTAGGGTTAGGGTACGGGTAAGGGTTATGGTTAAGGTTAGGTTTAGGGTACGGGTTAGGGTTAGGGTTCTGGTTCAGGTTCGGGTTAGGGTTAGGTTTACGGTTAGTGTTAGGGGTAGGGTTAGGGTTCGGGTTAGGGTTAGGTTAGGGTAGGGTTCTGGTGAGGGTAGGTTTCGGTTTAGGGTTAGGGTTAGGGTTATGGTTGTATTCGGTTTGGGTTAGGGTTCACTTAAGGGTTAGGCTTAGGGTTTGGTATAGGGTTCGGGTTAGGGTTAGGTTTTGGATTAGGGTTAGGGTTCCGGTTCAGGTTAGGGTTCGGGTTAGGGTTCGGGTTAGGGTTAGGGTTAGGGTTCGGGTTAGGGTTAGGGTTAGGGTTAGGGTTCCGGTGGGGGTTCGGGTTAGGGTTAGGTTTAGGGTTCAGGTTAGCATTAGGATTCTGGTTAGGGTTCAGATTAGGGTTAGGGTTAGGATTAGGTTTCGGTTTAGGGGTATGGTAAGGGTTAGGGTTTGGGTTCGCGTTAGAGTTAGGGTTCGCTTTAGGGTTATTGTTAGGGTTAGGGTTAGGTTTCTGGTTAGGGTTAGGTTTCGGGTTAGGTTTCAAGTTAGGGTTAGGGTTAGGGTTCGGTTTAGGGTTAGGTTTAGGATTAGGGTTAGGGTAAGCGTTAGTGTTAGGTGTAGGGTTAGGGTTCGAGTTACGGTTAAGTTCTGGTTAGGGTTAGGCTTAGGATTAGGGTGCAGTTTATGGTTAGTGTTTGCGTGAAGGTTAGGGTTAGGGTTAGGATTAGGGTTCGGGTTAGGGTTAAGGTTAGGGTTAGGGTTCGCGTTATGGTTAGGGTTCACTTTAGGGTTAGGGTTAGGGTTAGGGTTAGGGTTAGGGTTACGGTTCGGTTTAGGGTTAGGGTTCTGGTTAGGTTTCGGATTAGGGTTAGGGTTAGGATTTGGGTTTGGGTTAGCGTTAGTGTTAGGTTTAGGTTTTAGGGTTCGGGTTATGGTTAATGTTCGGGTTAGGGGGATCCCTGGGTGGCGCAGCGGTTTGGCGCCTGCCTTTGGCCCAGGGCGCGATCCTGGAGACCCGGGATCGAATCCCACGTCAGGCTCCCGGTGCATGGAGCCTGCTTCTCCCTCTGCCTGTGTCTCTGCCTCTCTCTCTCTCTCTGTGTGACTATCATAAATAAATAAAAATTAAAAAAAAAAATGTTCGGGTTAGGGTTAGGGTTAGGGTTAGGGCTCAGGTTATGTTTAGTGTTCGGGTTAGGGTTAGGGTTATGGCTCGGGTTCGTGTTGGGTTTCGGATTCGGGTAGGTTTCGGGATAGGGTTCGGGTTAGAGTTCGGGTTAGGGTTAGGGTTCGGTTTAGGGTTAAGGTTAGGATTAGGTTTCGGGTTAGGGTTCCATTTAGGGATCGGTTTAGGGTTCGGGATAGGGTTAGGATTAGGTTACGGGTTAGGGTTAGCGTTATGTATAGGGTTCGGGTTACAATTAGAGTTCGGGTTAGGGTTAGGGTTACGGTTAGGGTTAGGTTTAGGGTTAGGGTTTGGGTTCGGGTAAGGGTTACGGTTCGTGTTAGTGTTAGGGTTAGGGTTCGGGGTCAGTTTCGGTTAGGGTTAGGGTTAGGGTTAGGGTTAGGGTTAGGTTTCGTTTCGGGTTATGGTTCGGGTTCGGGTTATGGTTCGGGTTCGGGTTAGGGTTAAGGTTAGGGTTAGGGTTAGGGTTAGGGTTCGGGTTAGGGTTTGGGTTCGGTTTAGTGTTAGGGTTAGGGTTCTGGTTCGAGTTCCGTTTAGGGTTAGGGTTCGGGTTAGGATTCGGGTTAGGTTTAGGGTTAAGGTTAGAGTTAGGCTAGGGTTCTGGTTTGGGTTTTGTTTAGAGTTCGGTTTAGGGTTCGGGTTAGGGTTAGGGTTAGGATTAGGGTTCAGGTTAGGGTAAGGGTTAGGTTTCGGGTTACAGTTAGGGTTTGGTTAGGGTTAGGGTTAGGGTTAGGGTTGGGGTTTGGGTTCGGGTTGGGGTAGGGTTCAGATTTGGGTTAGGGTTAGGGATCGGGTTCAGTTTCGGGTTAGGGTTAAGGTTAGGGTTCTGGTTAGGGTTCGGTTAAGGTTAGGGTTAGGATTAGGGGTAGGGTATGGGTTAGGGTTAGGTTCCGGGTTAGGGTTCAAGTTAGGGTTAATGTTAGGGTTACGGTTCTGGTTAGGGTTAGGGTTCGGGTTAAGGATCGGTTTAGGGTTAGGGTTAGGATTAGGGTTCGGGTTAGGGTTAGGGTTAGGGTTACGGTTAGGGTTCGGTTCAGTGTTAGGGTTAGGGTTAGTGTTCAGGTTATGGTTAGGGTTCTGGTTAAGGTTAAGTTTAGGGTCTGGTTTCGGTGTAGGGTTCCGGTTAGGGTTAGGTGAAGGGTTCGGGTTCGGGTTCGGGTTTGGGTTAGGGTTAGGGTTAGGGTTAGGTTTAGGTTTAGGGTGAGAGTTCAGGTTAGGGTTAGGTTTCGGGTTAGGTTTCATGTTAGGATTAGGGTTAGGGTTAGGATTAGGGTTAGGGTTTGGTTTAGGGTTCGTGTTAGGATAGGGTAAGGGTTTGGGTTAGGGTTAGGGTTAGTGTTAGGGTTCGGTTTAGGGTTAGTTTTAAGAGTAGGTTTAGGGTTAGGGTTAGGTTTTGGTTTAGGGTTTAGGTTTAGGGTTTGGGTTAGAGTTAGGGTACGGTAGGGTCAGGGTTAGGGTTCGGGTTAGGGTTAGGGTTCGGATTTGGTTTACGGTTCGGTTTAGGTTTCGGGTTAGGGTTATGGCTCGGTTTAGGTTTCGGGTTAGGGTTATGTTTAGGGTTAGTGTTAGGGTTAGGGTTCGGGTTCAGGTTAGGGTTCGCATTAGGTTTCGGGTTGGGCTTCGGGTTAGGGTTCGGGATACGGTTAGGGTTGAGTTTAGGGTTAGGGAGAGGGATAATGTGGTTGTGGTTGGGGTTAGGGTTAGAGTTAGGGTTATGTTTACGGTTGGGGTTGGGTTTAGGGTTAGAGTTAGGGTTAGGGTTGGGGTTGGGTTTGGGGTTGGTGTTGGGGTTAGGTTTAGGGTTGGGGTTTGGATTAGGTTTAGGGTTAGGGTTAGGGTTAGGGTTTGGGTTAGGGTTAGGGTTAGGGGTTCTGGTTCAAATTAGGTTTCGGGTTAGGGTTAGGGTTAGATTTAGGTTTAGGTTTAGGGTTCGAGTTCGCTTTAGGGTTAGGTTTCGGGTTAGGGTTAGGGTTAGGGTTAGTGTTCGGGTTCAGGTTTGGTGTGGCGGTTGTTGGGGTTTGGGCTAGGGTTAGGGTTACGGTTGTGGTTGTGGTTGGGGTTAGGGTTTGAGTTAGGGGTTAGGGTTAGGGTTTGGGTTAGGTTTAGGGTTAGGGTTCTGGTTCGGGTTCGGGTTAGGATTACGCTTAGGTTTAGGCTTTTGTTTTGGGTTCGGGTTAAGGTTAGAGTTAGGGTTCGTGTTAGGGTTAGTGTTCGGTGTAGGGTATGATTAGTGTTAGGTTTAGGGTTAGGGTTCGGGTTAGGGTTAAGGGTTATGGCTAGGGTTCGTGATAGGGTTAGGGTTCGGGTTCGGGTTAGCATTCGGGTTCGGTTTCGGGTAGGGTTAGGGTTCAGGTTAGGGTTCGGGTTAGTGTTAGGGTTAGGGTTCGGGTTAGGGTTAGGGTTCGGCTTAGGGTTAGGGTTCGGTTAGGGTTACGTTTAGGGTTAGGGTTTGGGTTAGGGTTAGGTTTCGGGTTAGGTTTAGGTATCGGGTTCTGTTTCGCATTCGGGTTAGGGTTAGGGTTCGGGTTAGGGATCGGGTTAGTGTTTGGGTTAGGGTTCAGGTGGGGTTAGGGTTCGGGTAAGGGTTAGGGTTAGGGTTAGGTTACGAGTTAGGGTTAGGTTTAGGGATAGGGTTCAGTTTAGGGATAGGGTTAGGGTTAGGGTTCGGGTTAGGTTTAGGGTTTGGGTTAGGGTTCGGTTTCGGGATAGGTTTCGGGTTCGGGTTAGGGTTAAGAATCAGGTTAGGGTTCGGTTTATGGTTAAGGTTAGGTTTCGGGTTAGTGTTCATTTTAGGTTTAGGGTTAGGGTTAGTTTTAGTGTTCTGTTAGGGTTAGGGTTCGGGTTCGGTTTAGGGTTAAGGTTCACGTTAGGTTTAAGGTTAGGGTTAGGGTTAGGTTAGGGTGCAGGTTAGGTTTAGGGATCGGGTTAGGGTTAGGGTTATGGTTAGGGTTAGGGTTAGGGTTCGGATTCGGGTTAGGGTTACGTTTCCGGATAGGGTTAGGGTTAGAGTTAGGGTTCAGGTTAGGGTTACGGTTAGGGTTAGGGTTAGGGTTAGTGTTAGGGGTAGGGTTGGGGTTCGGTTTCGGGTTAGGGTTAGGGTTAGGGTTTGGGTTAGGGTTAGGGTTTGGGTTAGGGTTCTGTTTCGGGTTACTGTTCTCGTTTGGTTAGGGTTAGGTTTCAGGTTAGGGTTAGGGTAGGGTTAGGGTTAGGGCCGGGTTAGGGTTAAGGTTCAGGTTACGGTTAGGATTCAGTTTCGGGTTAGGGTTAGAGTAAGGGTGAGGGTTAGGGTTGGGTTCGGGTTACGGTTCGGGTTAGGGTTAGTGTTAGGGTTAGGGTTCGGGTTAGGTTTAGGGATCGGGTTAGGGTTAGGATTAGGATTAGGGTTAGGGTTCGGATTCGGGTTAGGGTTAGGATTCCAGTTAGGATTAGGGTTCGGGTTAGGGTTAGGGTTCGGGTTAGGGTTAGGGTTAGAGTTCCGGTTAGGGTTATTGTATGGTTAGGTTTCGGTTTAGGGTTCGGGTTAGGGTTAGGGTTAGGGTTAGGGTTAGGATTGGGGTTAGTGTTCAGGTTGCGTTTCGGGTTCGCTTTCGGGTTATGTTTAGGGTTAGGTTTAGGGTTAGGGTTAAGGTTAGGTTTCGGGTTCGGGGTAGGGTTGGGGTTGGAGTTAGGGTTCGGGTTGTGGTTCGGGTTCGGGTTAGGGTTAGGTTACGGTTGTCTTTGTGTTTGGGGTTAGTGTTAGGATTAGGGTTAGGGTAGGGTTAGGTTTTGGGTTTGTGTTCGGGTTAGGGTTAGGGTTAGGGTTAGGGTTAGGGTTATGGTTAGGGTTGGGGTTAGGTTTCGGGTTGGGTTTCGGGTTCGGGATCGGTTTATGGTTAGGGTTAAGGTTAGGGTTCACTTCAGGTTATGGGTAGCGTTAGGGTTAGGGTTCAGTTTAGGGTTTGGGTTCAGGTTAGGGCTGGGGTTAGGGGTCGTGTTGGGGTTTGGGTTATGGTTCAGGTTAGGGTTAGGGTTGGGTTTAGGGTTAGGGTTAGGGTTAAGGTTGTGGTTGTGTTTGGGGTTAGGGTTAGAATTAGGGTTACGGTTAGGTTTGGCGTTGGGTTTAGGGTTAGGGTTAGGGTTCGTGTTGGGTTTGGGGTTGGGGTTGGGGTCAGGGTTAGGGTTGGGGTTTGGGTAAGGGTTAGGGTAAGGGTTAGGGTTAGGGTTCGGGTTAGGTTTAGGTTTCGGGTTAGGGTTCAGGTTCGGGTTAGGGTTCGGGTAAGGGTTAGGTTTACGGTTAGGGTTAGGTTTCGGGTTAGGGTTTAGGGTTAGGTTTCGGGTTAGGGTTAGGGTTCAGGTAGGTTTAGGGTAAGGGTTCGGGTTAGGGTTAGGGTTCGCGTTCGGTTAACGGTTCGGTTTAGGGTTCGGGTTAGGGTTAGGGTTCGGGTTAGGGTTCGGATTCGGGGTAGGATTAGGTTAGGTTTACGTATAGGGTTAGGTTTCAGGTTCGGGTTAGGTTTCGGGTTAGGTTTAGGTTTAGGGTTTGGGTTTTGGTTAGGGTTAGGTTTCGGGTTTGGCTTAGGGTTCGGGTTAGGGATAGGGTTCGTGTTAGTGTTGGGGCGGTTTAGGCTTAGGGTCGGGTTCGGGTTCGGGTTAGGTTTCGGGTTCAGGCTTGGGTTAGGGTTAAGGTTTGGGTTCAGGTTAGGTTTTGGGTTAGGTGTCAGGTTAGGGTTCGGGTTCGGGTTAGGGTTAGGGTTAGGTTTCACGTGAGAGTTTGGGGTAGGGTTCGGGTTAGGGTTCGGGTTAGATTTCGGGTTCGGGTTAGGGTTCGGTTAGGGTTCAGGTTAGAGTTAGGGTTCGGGTTAGGGTTAAGGTTCGGGTAAGGGTTAGGGTTCGGGTTAGGTTTGTTGTTAGGGTTTGGGTTGGGGTTCAGGTTCGGGTTCGGGTTAGGGTTGGGGTTCGGGTTAGGGTTAGGGTTAGGGTTCGGGTTAGGGTTCGGGTCGGGGTAGGTTTCGGGTTCGATTTAGTCTTAGGGTTTGGGTTAGGGTTAGCGTTAGGGTTAGGATTAGGTTTAGGGTTAGGGTTCGGGTTAGGTTTCGGGTTAGGTTTAGGGTTAGGGTTCGGGTTGGTTAGGGTTCGGTTTAGGGTTCGTTTTAGCGTTCGGGTTAGGGTGGGGTTTGGGTTAGGTTTCGGGTTAGGGTTCAGGTTAAGGTTAGGGTTCGGATTAGGGTTAGGGTTCGGGTAAGGGTTAGGGTTCGGTTTAGGTTTGTTGTTCGTGTTCGGGTTGGGGTTCGGGTTGGGGTTCGGGTTAGGGTTAGATTTAAGGTTTGGGTTAGGGTTCGGGTTAGGTTTAGGATTAGTGTTGGGGTTGGGGTTGGGGTTTGGTTTAGGGTTAGGGTTAGGAATAGGTTTAGGGTTAGTGTTAGGGTTAGGGTTAGTGTTAGGGTTAGGGTTAGGGTTAGGGTTAGGGTATGGGTTAGGGTTAGGGGTAGTGTTCGGGTTAGTGTTAGGGTTAGGGTTATGGTATGGGATAGGGTTATGGTATGGTTTAGGGTTAGGGTTAGTGTTGGGTTTGGGGTTAGGGTTAGGTTTAGGGTTAGGGTTGGGGTGGGTTTGTGGTTAGGGTTAGGGTTGGGGTTGGGTTAGGGTTAGGTTTAGGGTTAGGGTTAGGGTTAGGGTTAGTGTTAGGGTTAGGGTTAGGGTTAGGGTTAGTGTTATGGTATGGGTAAAGGTTAGGATAACGGTTAGGGTTAGGGTTAGGGTTACCGTACTGTTTAGGGTTAGGGTTAGGGTTACGGTATGGTTAGGGTTCAATTTTTGTTAGTATTCTTGTTAGGGTTAGGGTTAGTGTTAGGGTATGGGTTAGGGTTAGGTTTAGGGTTAGGTTCAGTGTTACGGACAGGTTTAGGGCAAGGGTATGGGTAAGGTTTAGGATTAGGGTTAGGGTTAAGGTTAGGGTTACGGTTACAGTTAGGTTTAGGGTTAGGGTTAGGGATAGAGAATGGATTTTTTTTAGGTTACGGTTAGGGTTAGGGTAAGGTTTAGTGTACGGGTTAGGGTTAGAGTTAGGTTTAGGGTACTGGTTAGGGCTGGGTTTAGGGTTAGGTTTAGGGTTAGGGTACTGGTTAGTATTAGGTTTAGGATTAGTTTTGGGTTATGGTAAGGATTAGGTTTAGGGTTAGGATTAGTGTTAGGGTTAAGTTTAGGGTGAGGGTTATGTTAGGGGTTAGGATTAGGTTTAGGGTTTGCGTTACAGTTAGGTTACGTGTTGGGTTAGGGTTATGGAACGGGTTAGTGATAGGGTTAGATTTACAGTATGGTTGGTGTTAGGGTTAGGGTTAGTGTTAGGGTTAGGTTAATGGCTAGAGTTAGTGTTAGGGTTAGGATTAGGGTTAGGGTTGGGGTACTGGTTAGAGTTAGGGTTAGGTATAGGTTTAGGGTTATGGTTAGAGTTTTGGTTAGGGTTAGGGTAACGGTTCGAGTTAGGGGACTGGTTAGTTTTACGGTTAGGCTTAGGTTCAGGGCAAGAGAACGGGTTATGGTAAGGGTAAGAGTTAGTGTTAGGGTTAGGTTTAGGTTTAGGGTTAAGGTGTGGGTACGGGTTAGGTTTAGGGTTAGTGTCAGTTTTAGGATACGAGTTAGGGTTAGGTACTGGTTAGGTTTAGGGTTAGGGTTAGGGTTAAGGTTAGGTTTAGTGTTAGAATACCGGTCTGGTTAGGGTTAGGGTTAATGTTACGGTTAGTGTTAGGATTAGGGTTAGTGTTAGGGTTAGGGTTAGTTTTAGGGTACAGGTTAGGGTAAGGTTTAGGTTTAATATTAGTGTTAGTGTTAGGGTTAGGGTTAGTATTAGGGTAATGGTGAGGGATAGTGTTAGGGTTAAGTTTACGATTAGGGTAGCGGTTATGGTAAGGGTTAGGGTTAGTATTAGGTTTAGGGTTAGGGTTAGGGTTATGATTAGGTTTAGGTTATGGATTAGGGTTAGGTTTAGGGATAGGGTTAGGGTTAGGTTTAGGGTTGGGTTCAAGCCTAGGGTACAGATTGTGGTTAGGGGTAGGGTTAGTGTTAGGGTTTGGGTTAGGTTTAGGTTTAGAGTTCGGGTATGGTTTATGGTTAGGGTTAGGGTTAGTGTTAGGGTTAGGATACAGGTTAGGTTTAGGGTCCTGGTTAGGGTTAGTTTTAGAGTTAGGTTAAGGGTTAGGGTACCAGGTAGGGTTAGGGTTAGAATTAGTGTTAGGGTTATGGTAAGGGTTAGGTGTAGGGTTAGGATTACTGTTAGGGTTAAGTTTATGGTTATGGTTAGGGTAAGGTTAGGGTTAGGTTTAGGGTTTGGGTTAGGTGTAGAGTACGGTTTAGAGTTAGGGTTAGTGTTAGTTTAGTCTTAGGGTTAGATATAGGGTACTACTTAGGGTTAGGAATAAGGTTAGGGTTAGTGTTAGGGTACGGGTTAGTGTTATGGTTATGGTTAGGGTTAGGTTTAGGGTTAGTATTAAGGTTAGGGTTAGGGTTAAGTTGAGGGTACGGGTTAGGGAAAGGGTTAGTGTTAGGGTTAGTGTTAAGGTTAGGGTTAGTGTTAGGGTACTGGTGAGGGTTAGTGTTAGGGTCAGGTTTAGGTTTAGGGTACAGGTTATGGTAAGGTTTAGGGTTATTATTAGGGTTACGGTTAGGGTTAGGGTTAGGTTAGGGTGTGCGTTAGGGTTAGGGTATGGGTTAGGGTTAGTGTTAGACTTAGGGTTAGGTATAGGGTACTGGTTAGGGTTAGGGATAGGTTTAGGGTTAATGATAGGGTATGGGTTTGTGTTAGGGTTAGGGTTAGTGATTGGGTTAGGGTACGGGTTAGGGTTAGGTTTACAGTTAGGGTTAGGATTAGGTTTAGTGTTAAGTTCAGGGTTAGTATTAGATTTAGGTTACGGGTAAGGATTAGGCTTTGGGTTGGGGATAGGGTACGGGTTAGGGTTAGGTTCAGGGCTAGGGTACGCATATGGTTAGGGTTATGGTTAATATAAGGGTTAGGGTTAGGGTTAGGTTTAGGGTACGGGTTAGCGTTAGGTTTAGGGTTAGGGTTAGGGTTACAGAACGGTTTAGGGTTAGGTTTAGGGTTAGGGTTACGTACGGTTAGGGTTAGGGTTAGGGTTAGGGTTAGGGTTACGGATAGTTTTAGGGTTAAGGATAGGGTTAGTTTTAGGGTAAGTGTTAGGGTTAGGGTTAGGTTAGGGTTAGGGTTAGGTTTAGGGTTAGGGCATGGGTAAGGGTTAGGCTTATGGTTAGGGTTAGTGTTAGGGTTAAGTTATGGGTTAGGGTACAGGTTAGGGTATGGGTTAGGGTACGGGTTAGGGTTAGGGTTAAGGTTAGGCTTACGGAATGGTTTAGGGTTAGGGTTAGGGTTGGGGAACGGGTTTTGGTTAGGGTTAGGTTTAGGGTTAGGGTTAGGGTAAGTGTTAGGGTATGGGTTAGGGTTACGGTAAGGGTTAGGGTACTCTTTAGGGCTGGATTTAGGGTAGGTTTAGGGTTAGGTTACCGGTTAGGGTTAGGTTTAGGATTAGTGTTTCGGTTACGGTAAGGATTAGGTGTAGAGTTAGGGTTACTCTTAGGGTTAATTTTAGGTGAGGGTTAGGGTACGATTAGGGTTAGAGTTAGCGTTTGCGTTAGGGTTAGGTTTAGGGTATGGATTAGGTTTAGGGTTAGGGTTAATGTTAGACTTGGTTAGGTATAGGGTACACGTAGGTTTAGGAATAGGGTTAGGGTTAGGTTTAGGGTACAGGTTAGTGTTAGGGTTACAGTTAGGGTTAGGGTTAGGGTTAGGTTAAGTTACGGTTAGGGCTAGTGTTACAGAACGTGTTAGGTTTAGGGTTATGGTTATTGTTAGGGTTAGCTTAAGGGTTAGGGGTAGTGTTAGGTTTAGGGTTAGGGTTGGAGTACTGGTTGGGTTTAGGGTTAGGGTACGGTTTAGGGATTGGTTTTGTTTAGGGTTAGGTTAGGGTTAGGTACTGGTTAGGATTAGGTTCAGGGCAAGGGTACAGGTATGGTTAGGGTTAGGGTTAGTATTAGGGTTAGGGTTAGGGTTAGGGTTACAGTACTTGTTAGGGTTAGGATTAGGGTAAGGGTTAGGGTTATTATTAGGGGTTTTGTTAGGGTTAGGATAGGGCTTAGGTTTATGGTTTTGGCTAGGGTTAGGTTTAGGGTTAGGGATTTGGTAGGGTTAGGGTTAGGGTTAGGGCTAGGGTTAGTGTTAGGGTTAGGGTTATGATTAGGGGACGGTTTAGGGTTAGGTTTAGGGTTAGGGTTAAGATTAGGGTTAGGTTTAGGGTTAGGGTTATGGTACGGTTAGCGTTAGGGTTAGTGTTAGGGTTAAGGTTAGGGTTATTGTTAGGGGTTTTGTTAGGATTAGGGTAGTCCTTAGGTTTATGGTTTTGGCTAGGGTTGTTTTATGCTTAGGGTTTTGTTTAGGGTTAGGGTCAAGGCTAGGGTTAGTGTTAGGGTTAGGGTTATGATTAGGGGACGGTTTAGGGTTAGGTTTATGGTTAGGGTTAGGATTAGGGTTAGGGTTTTGGTTAGGGTTAGGGTTAGGGTTAGGGTTTGTTTTAGGGTACAGGTTAGGGTTTGCTTTAGGGTTAGTATTAGGGTTAGGGTAAGGGTTAGATTTAGGGTTAGGGTACGGGTTGTGGTTAAGGCTAGGGTTAGTGTTATGGTTAGGGTTAGGTTTAGGGTTAGGGTACGTGTAAGGGTTAAGTTTAGTTTTAGGGTTAGGGTTAGGGAACGAGTAGGGTTAGGTTTACATTTAAGGTACGGGTTAGGGTTAGGGTTAGGGTTACGGTTAGGGTTAGGGTTAGGATACGGGTTAGGTTTAGGGTATTGGTTAGGGTTAGGTTTAGGGTTAGGATGAGGGTTAGGGTACCCGTTAGGATTAGGGTTAGGATTAGTGTTAGGTTTATGGTAAGGTTTTGGTGTAGGTTTACAATTAGTGTTAGGGTTAAGTTTAAGGTTAGTGTTAGGGTTAGGGTTAAGTTTAGGGTAGGGGTTTGGGTTAGGGTTAAGGTATGGGTTAGGGTAAAAGTTAGGGATAGATTTAGGTTTAGGGTACCTGTTATGGTAATGGTTATGGTTAGTTTTAGGGTTAGGGTCAGTGTTAGGGTTAGATTTATGGTACGGGTTAGGGTTAGGTTTAAGGTTAGAGTTAGGGTTAGGGCTAGGGTTAGGGTTACGGTCCTGGTGCGGCTTAGGATTAGTGTTACGGTAAGGTTAGGGTTAGTGTTCGGGTTAGGGTTAGGGTTAGTGTTAGGGTTAGTTTGGGGTTAGGTTTAGGGTTGGGTTTAGGGTTCAGGTTAGGTTTAGGTTATAGGTAGGTTTAGGGTTAGGATGAGGGTTAGAGTTAGGGTTAGGGTTAGGGTTAGTGTTAGGGTACTGGTTCGGGTTAGGGTTAGGGTTAGGTTTAGGGTTAGGGTACGGATTATGGTAAGCATTATGTTTAGTTGTAGGATTAGATTTAGAGTTACGGTTAGGGTTAGGTTTAGGGTACCGGTTAGGGTTAGGTTTAGGGTTAGTGTTTGGTTCACAGTACGGGTTAGGTTTAGGGTTTGGGTTACGGTACGGTTAGGGTTAGGGTTGGTGTTAGGTTTAGGGTTAGGGTTAGTGTTAGGGTTAGGGTTGGGTTAGAGTTGGGGTACTGGTTAGGGTTAGGGTTAAGTTTAGGGTTTTGGTTAGGGTTAGATTTAGGTTCAGGGTTAGGTTTAGGGTTAGGTTACAGGTTAAGTTTAGGGTTAGGGTTAGTGTTAGAGTTACGGTACTGGTCAGGGAAAGGGTTCGGGTTACTGTACGGTTAGGGTTACCGTGAGGGTTAGTGTTAGGGTTACGGTACGGGTTAGGTTAAGGGTTAGGGTAGGGTTAAGGTTACGGTACGGGTTAGGGTTAGGGTTAGGTTTAGGGTTTTGTTAGGGTTAGGGTTAGTGTTAGGGTTAGTGTTAGGGTACAGGTTAGGGTTAGGTTAGGGTTACTTTACAATTAGGGTAGGGTGAGGTTTAGTTTTAGGTTTAGGGTTAGGTTTAGTGTTAGCATTAGGGTAAGGGTTAGGGTTGGGGTATTGGTTAGTGTTAGGGTTAGGGTTAGGGGTAGTGTTAGGGTTAGGGTTAGTGTTAGGGTTGGTGTCCTTTTTAGGGTTAGGGTTAGGGTTACGGTTCTCGTAAGGCAACGGAATTTGGTTAGGGTTAGAGTTAGGGACAGGTTTAGGTACTGGTTAGGGTTAGGTTCAGACTAGGGTACGGGTATGGTTAGGGTTAGGGTTAGTATTAGGGTTAGGGTTAGGGTTACGGTACGGTTATGGTTAGGCTTAGGGTTAGTGTAAGTGTTAGGGTTAGGGTTAGGGTTAGGGTTAGGGTTAGTGTTAGTGTTAGGGCTAGGGTTAGGGTTAGGTTTAGGGTAGGGTCTGGTGTAGGGTTAGGGTTAGGGTTAGGGTTAGGGTTGGTTTTAGGTTACGGGTTAGGGTTAGGGCTAGGGTTGTGGTTAGGGTTAGTGTTCAGGTACAGGTTAGGGTTTCGGTTATGGTTAGGGTTAGCGTTAGGGTACAGGTTATGGTAAGGGTTAGGTGTAGTATTAGGGTTAGGGTTATGGATTAGGGTTAGGTTTAGTTTTAGGTTTGGGTTGGGGTTAGGGTTTTGGTTTGAGCTAGGGTTACGGTTAGAGTTAGTTTACGGGTTAGGGATAGGGTTAGGGTTAGTGTCACGTTTAAGATACTTGTTAGGTTTAGGGTACTGGTTAGTGTTAGGATTAGGGTTAGGGTTAGGGTACAGGTTAGGGTTATGTTTATGGTCAGGGTTAGGTTCAGTGTTAGTGTTAGGGTTAGGGTTAGGGTTAGAGTTTGGGTTAGGGTTAGTTTTAGGGTACTGGTGAGATTTAGTGTTAGGGTTAGTTTGAGATTTAGGGTAACGGTTATGGTAAGGGTTAGGGTTAGGTTTAGGGTTAGGTTTATGGTATGGGTTAGGGTTAGGTTTAGGGTTAGAGTTAGGGTTAGGGCTAGGTTAGGGTTATGGTCCTGAGAGGCTTAGGATTAGTGTTATGGTACGGTTGGAGTTTAGGTTAGGGTTAGTGTTCGGGTTAGGTTTAGGGTTAGGGTTAGTGTTATGGTTAGGGTTAGGGTTAGTGTTCGGTTACTGGTTAGGATTTGGGTAAGGGTTAGGGTACAGGGTAGGTTTAGGGTTACAGTGAGGGTTAGGTTTATGTTTAAGGTTAGGGTTAGGGTTAGGTTTGGGTACAGGTTACGGTTAGGTTTAGGGTTCGTGTTAGGGTTAAGGTTAGGGTTAGTGTTCAGGTACTGGTTAGGGTTTGGATTATGGTTAGGGTTAGGGTTAGGGTACGGGTTATGGTAAGGTTTAAGGTTAGTATGAGGGTTAGGGTTAAGTTACGGTTAGGGTTAGGGGTCTAGGGTTATGGTATGGGTTATGGTAAGGCTTAGGGTTAGTATTATGGTTAGGGTTAGGTTAGGGTTAAGGTTTGGATTAGGGTTACGGTATGGTTAGGGTTAGGTTGAGGGTTGGTGTTAGGGTTAGGGTTAGGGTTAGTGTTAGGGTACTGGTGAGGGTCAGTGAGAGGGTTTGGTTTAGATTTAAGGCACCAGTTATGGTAAGGTTTAGGGTTAGTATTAGGGTTTGGTTAGGGTTAATGGTGGGGTTAGGGTTAGGTTTAGGTTAAGGTTAGGGTTAGGTTTAGTGTAAGGGTTAGGTTTACGGTTAGGGTTAGGGTTAGAGTTAGTGTTAGGGTTAGGGTTAGGTTTAGGGTTAGGGTTAGGGTTAGGGTTAGGGTTAGTGTTAGGGTTAGGGTTAGGCTTAGGTTTAGGGTAGGGTCAGGTGTAGGGTTAGGATTAGGTTTAGGTTACGGGTTAGGGTTAGGGTTTGTGTTAGCGTTAGAATTAGGGTTAGTGTTAGGGTACTGGTTGGGGTTAGTTTTAGGGTTAGGTTTTGGTTAGGTTTAGGGTTAGGGTTAGAGTACGGGTAAAAGTTAGGGTCACGGTTTGGGTTACGGTACGGTTTAGGGTTAGGGTTAGGGTTCGGGAACAGGTTTTGGTTAGGGCTAGGGTTAGAGTTAGGGTACGGTATACGGTTAAGGTAAGGGTTAGGGTACGTGGTAGGTTTAGGGATAGGGTTACGGTACGATTTAGGGTTAGGGTTAGGGTTAGGGTTAGTGCTAGGGTTAGGATGCGGGTTAGGGTTAGGATTAGCATTGGGTTTGGGTTTGGTTTCGTGTTAAGTTCAGGGTTAGGGTTAGGTTTAGGGTTTGGGCACCGGTAAGGGTTAGTGTTCGGGTTACGGTACAGTTTAGGGTTAGGGTTATGGTTAGGGTACGGGTTTCAGTTAGTGTTAGGGAAGGGTTAGAGTTAGATTTAATGGTTAGGGTTAGGTTTCGTATTAAGATTAGGGTTAGGGTAGGGTTAGGTTTAGGTTACAGGTTACGGTTAGAGTTAGGGTTAGTGTTCGGGTACTGGTTAGGGTTTCGATTATGGTTAGGGTTACGGTTAGGGTACGGGTAATGGTAAGGTTTAGGGTTAGTATGATGGTTAGGGTTAGGTTACGGTTAGGGTTAGAGTTAGGGTTTGGGTTAGGATTAGGTTTAGGGTTAGGTTTAAGTTTACGGTACGTGTTATGGTAAGGCTTAGGGTTAGTATTAGGGTCAGCCTTAGGTTAGGGTTAGGGTTAGGGTTAGGGTTAGGGTTACGGTTTGGATTAGGGTTACGGTACGGTTAGGGTTAGCTTGAGGGTTGGTGTTAAGGTTAGGGTTAGGGTTAGTGTTAGGGTACTGGTGAGGGTTAGTGTTAGGGTTAGGGTTAGATTTAGCGTACCATTTGTGGTAAGGGTTAGGGTTAGTATTAGGGTTAGGGTTAGGGTTAGGGTTAAGGGTAGGGTTAGTGTTAGGGTTAGGGTAAGGTTAAGGTTAGGTTTAGGATAAGGGTTAGTTTACTGTTAGGGTTAGGGTTAGGGTTAGGTTTAGGGTTAGTGTTAGGGTTAGGGTTAGGTTTAGGGTTAAGGTTAGGGTTGGTTAGGTTTAGGTTTAGGGTTTGTGTTAGTGTTAAGGTTAGGTTTAGGGTAGGGTCAGGTTTAGGGTTAGGATGAGTTTTAGTTTACAGGCTAGGATTAGGGTTAGGGTTTGTGTTAGGGTTAGGGTTAGTGTTAGGGTACTGGTTGGGGTTAGGTTTAGGGTTAGGTTTAGGGTTAGGTTTAGGGTTAGGGTTAGAGTACAGGTAAAGGTTAGGGTCACGGTTTGGGTTACGGTACGGTTTAGGGTTAGGGTTAGGGAACGGGGTTGGTTAGGGCTAGGGTTAGGGTTAGAGTTAGGGTACGGTATAGGGTTAGGGTAACGGTTAGGGTACGGGGTAGGTTTAGGGATAGGATTACGGTACAAGGGATCCCTGGGTGGCACAGCAGTTTAGCGCCTGCCTTTGGCCCAGGGAGCGATCCTGGAGACCCGGGATCGAATCCCACGTCGGGCTCCTGGTGCATGGAGCCTGCTTCTCCCTCTGCCTGTGTCTCTGCCTCTCTCTCTCTCTCTGTGACTATCATAAATAAATAAATTTAAAAAAAAAGGATTACGGTACGATTTAGGGTTAGGGTTAGGGTTAGTGCTAGGGTTTGGATGCGGGTTAGGGTTAGGATTAGGGTTAGGGTTAGGGTTTTGGTATGGTAAGGGTTAGTGTTCAGGTTACGATATGGTTTATGGTTAGGGTTATGGTTAGGGAACGGGTTTTGATTTGTGTTAGGGAAGGGTTAGGTTTAGATTTAACGGTTAGGGTTAGGGTTAGTATTAGGGTTAGGGCTAGGGTTAGGGTTAGGGTTATTGTTAGAGTTAGGTTTAGGGTTAGTGTTAGAGTTTTGGTTAGGGTTAGGGTTAGGGTTAGGGTTAGTTTTCGGGTTAGGCTTAGGTTCAGGGCTAGGGTACGGGTTATGGTTAGTGTTACGGTTAGTGTTAGGGTTAGGTTTAGGGTTAGGGTATGGGGTAGGGTTAGGGGTAGTGTTAGTGTGAGGGTTAAGATACGGGTTACTGTTAAGGTAATGGTTAGGGTTAGTGTAGGGTTAGGTTTAGGTTAGGGTTCCGGTTAGGGTTAAGGTTAGAGTTAATGTTAGCGTTAGTGTTAGGGTTAGGTTTAGGGTTAGGTGATGGGTTAGGTTTAGGTTTAGGGTTCGGGTTAGGGTTAGGGTTACCGTACGGTTTAGGTTTAGGGTTAGGGTTAGGGTACGGTTAGGGTTAGGTTAAGGGTTAGTGTTAAAGTTAGGGTTTGGGTTAGCGTTAAGGTTAGGGTTAGGGTTAGAGTTGGGGTACTGGTTATGTTACGGTTAGTGTTAGGTTTACGGTTAGAGTTAGGGAACGGGTTTTTTTAGGGTTAGGATTAGGGTTAGGGTTAGGGGACGGGTTAGTGTTTGGTTAGGGTTTTGTTACGGTTTGGGTTAGGGTGAAGGTTAGTGTTAGGGTTAGGGTTAGGTTTAGCGTTTGTGTTAGGATTAGGTCGGGTTAGGTTTGGGGTACTGTTTAGTGTTAGGGTTAGGGTACATGTTAGGGTTATGGTTACGGTTAGGATTAGGTTTAGGTTTATTGTTAGGGTTAGGGTTAGTGTTAGGATTAGGTTTAGGGTACGGTTTAGGGTAAGGGTTAGGGTTAGTCTTAGTGTTAGGGGTAAGGTTATGGTTATTATTAGCATACTGGTGAGGGTTAGGGTTAGGGTTAGTATTAGGGTTAGGGTTAGGGTTAGGTTGAGGGTTAGGTTACAGGTTAGGGTTAGGTTTAGGGTTCGGGTTAGGGTTTGTGTTAGGGTTACGGTACGGTTAGCGTTAGCATGAGGGTTAGTGTTAGTGTTAGGGTTAGGGTTAGCATTAGGTTTAGGATAGGGTAGGGATAGGGTTGGGGTACTGGTTAGTGTTAGGGTACAGGTTAGGGTTATGATTACTGTTAATGTTAGGGTTAGTGGTAGGGTTACAGTTAGGTTTAGAGTTAGGTTTAGGGAACGGGTTAGGGTAAGGGTTAGGGTTCGTGTTAGGATTAGTGTTATGGTTAGTTTTAGGGTACTGGTAAGGGTTAGTATTAGTTTAGGTTTAGGGTGAGAGTACCGTTTATGGTAAGGGTTACAGATAGTATTAGCATTAGGGTTAGGGTGAGGTTTAGGGAACGGGTTAGGTTTAGGGTTAGCGTTATGGTTAGTGTTAGGGTACTGGTAAGGGTTAGGGTTACATTTAAGTGTAGGGTTAGGGTACGGCTTATGGTCAGGGTTAGGGTTATTATTAAGTTTAGGGTACGGGTTAGGGTTAGGGTACGGGTTAGGGTTAGGTTTAGGATTAGGGTTAGGGTTAGGGTTTGGGTACAGTTTAGGGGTAGGGTTAGGGTTAGGGTTAGGGAACAGGTTTTGGTTAGGACTAGGGTTAGGGTTAGAGTTAAGGTACAGGTTAGGTTTAGGGTAAGGGTTAGGACACGAGGTAGGTTGACGGTAGTGTAAGGGGACGGGTTAGTGTTAGGGTTAGGGTTACGGTAAGGTTAGCGTTATGGTGAGGTTTAGTGTTAGGGTTAGGGTTAGGTTTAGCATTTGTGTTAGGGCTAGGGTTAGGGTTAGGGTTGGGGTACTCTTTAGGGCGGGTTAGGGTATGGCTTAGGGGTATGGTTATGGTTAGGGTTAGGTTTATTGTTAGGGTTAGGGTTAATATTAGGGTACTGGTGAGGGTTAGTGTTAGGGTTAGGGTTAGGGTTAGGTTCAGGCCTAGGGTAGGGTTTATGGTTAATGTTAGGGTTTGGTTAGGGTTACAGTATGGGTTAGGGTTAGGGTTAGGGTTAGGGTCAGTGCTAGGGTTAGGATAAGGGTTAAGTTTAGGGTACTCGTTAGTGTTAGGTTTAGGGTTATGTTTAGGGTTAGTGTACTGGTTAGGATTAGCGTTAGAATTAGTGTTAGGATTATGCAAAGTGTTAGGTGTATGGTTAGGATTAGTGTTAGGGTTAAGTTTAGGGTGAGGGTTAGGGTACGGGTTAGGGTTAGGTTTAGGGTTAGTGTTAGGGTTAAGGTATGGGTTAGGGTTAGGGTCACCGTTAGGGTTAAGGTGAGGGTTCGTGTTAGGGTAGGGTTAGTGTTAGGTTTAGGTTACAGGTTAAGGTTAGGGTTAGGGTTAGTGTTAGTGTTAGGTGATTGGTTAGGGTAAGCGTTAGGTTTAGGTTTATGTTTAGGGTACGGGTTATGGTAAGGGTTAGGGTTAGTATTAGGGTTAGTGTTAGTGTCAGGATTAGGGTTAGATAAGGGTTGGGTTTAGGGTTAGGTTAGTGTTACAGTACGGGTTAGTGTTAGAGTTATGGTTAGGGTACAGTTAGGGTTACGATTTGGGTTGGTGTTACGGTTAGGGTTAGGGTTGTGTTTGGGTTAGGGTTAAGGGTAGGGTTGGGATACTGGTTAGGGTTAGGGTTAGGGTTAGGGTACGGGTTAGGTTTAGGTTTATGGTTAGGGTTAGGGTAACAGTACGGGTTAGGGTTAGGTTTCAGGTTACGGTACTGTTAGTGTTAGGGTGAGGGTTAGTGTTAGTGTTAGGGTTAGGGTTAGTGTTAGGGTTAGGGTTAGGGTTGGGGTACTGGTTAGTGTAAGGGTTAGGGTTAGGTTTAGGGTACGGGTTTTGGTTAGGGTTAGGATTAGTGTTAGGGTTAGTGTACGCGTTAGGGTTAGGGTTACCTTTAGGGGTAGGGGTTAGGGTACCGGGTTTTGGTTAGGGTTAGGATTAGGGTTAGGTTTAGGTTACGGGTTAGAGTTAGGGTTAGGGTTACGGTACGGTTAGGGTTAGTGTGAGGGTTAGTGTTAGGATTAGGGTTTGGTTTAGCGTTAGGGTTAGGGTTAGGGTTAGAGTTGGGGTACTGGTTATTGTAAAGGTTAGTGTTAGGGTTAGTGTTAGAGTTAGGGTACGGGTTTTGTTAGGGTAAGGATTAGGGTAGTGTAAGGGGACGGGTTAGTGTTAGGGTTAGGGTTATGGTAAGGTTAGCATTATGGTGTGGTTTAGTGTTAGGGTTAGGGTTAGGTTTAGCGTTTGTGTTAGGGCTAGGGTTAGGGTTAGGGTTGGGGTACTCTTTAGGGTTTGGGTGAGGGTACGGCTTAGGGGTATGGTTACGGTTAGGGTTAGGGTTAGGTTTATTGTTAGGGTTAGGGTTAATATTAGGGTACTGGTGAGGGTTAGTGTTAGGGTTAGGGTACCGGTTATGGTAAGAATTAGGGTTAGTATTAGGGTTAGGGTATGGGTTAGGTTACGGGTTAGAGGAAGGTTTAGGGTTCAGGTTAGGGTTAGAGTTAGGGTTATGGTGCGGTTAGCATTAGGATTAGGGTTAGTGTTAGGGGTAGGGTTTAGGGTTAGCATTAGGGTTAGGGTTAGGTTTAGGGTTGGGGTACTCGTTAGTGTTAGGGTTAGGGTACAGGTTAGGTTTATGATTACGGTTAATGTTGGGGTTAGAGTTAGTGTTAGGGTTATGGTTAGGTTTAGGTTTAGGTTTAGGGTACGGGTTAGGGTAAGGGTTAGGGTAAGTGTTAGGGTTAGGGTTAGGGTTAGGGTGAGAGTACCGGTTATGGGATGGGTTACAGATAGTGTTAGGGTAAGGGTGAGGTTTACGGAACGGGTTAGGGTTAGGTTTACTCAATTCAAATCAAAAATACTCGAATTGAATCGAATTAAATTGAACATACACGAATTGAATCGGAAATACTCGAATCGAATAGAAAATACCCAAATTCAATAGAATCGAATTGAAAATACTTGAATCGAGTCGAAAATACTCGAAATGAATCTAAAATACTCGAATCAAATAAAAAAATGATTTGAATCGAAAACACTCAAATTGAATAAAAAGTCCTCAAATCGAATCGAAAATACTAGAATACATTTCAAAATACTCGAATCGAATCGAAAATACTCGTATGGAATCGAAAATACTCGAATGGAATCGAAAATCCTCAAATCGAATCAAAAATACTCGAATATATTCCAAAATACTGGAATCGAATCTAAAATACTCGAATTGAGTCAAAAATACTCAAATCGAATAGATTTGTTTGAAAATATTCAAATCGAATCAAAAATACTCGAATCCAATCGAAAATAGTCGAATAGAAACAAAAATTCTCCAATAGAATCAAATCGAATTGAAAATACTCGAATTGAAATACTTGAATCGAATAGAAAATACCCGAGTTCAATAGAATAAATTGAAAATACCTGAATCGAATTGAAAATACTCGAAAGGAATTGAAAATACTCGGTCGAATGGAAAAAACTTGATCGAAAATACTGAAATCCAATCGAAAATACTCGAATGGAATCAAAAATACTCGAATGGAATCGAAAATCCTCAAATCGAATCGAAAATACTCGAATCCATTCCAAAACACTCAAATCGAATCGAAAATACTCGAATCGAAACGAAAATAGTCGAATCTAATCGAAAATACTCAATTTAAATCTAAAATACTCGAGTGGAATCGAAAATCCTCAAATCAAATCGAAAATACTCGAATCCATTCCAAAATACTCGAATCGAATCGAAAATATTAGAATCGAATCAAAAATACTCGAACCGAATTGAATCAAATTGAGAACACTCGAATTGAATCGAAAATACACCAATCAAATAGAAAAAACTCGAATCAAATCGAATTGAATCAAATTGAAAACACTGGAATCGAATGGAAAATAGTCGTATCGAATCGAAAAAAATTGATTTGAATCCAAAATACTCAAATCCAATTGAAAATACTTGAATCGAATCTAAAATACTCGAGTGGAATCGAAAATCTTCAAATCAAATAGAAAATACTCGAATCCATTCCAAAATACTTGAATTGAATCGAAAATATTAGAATCGAGTTGAAAATACTCGACCCGAATTGAATCAAATTGAGAACACTCGAATTGAATCAAAAATACACCAATCAAATAGAAAAAACTCGAATCAAATCGAATTGAATCAAATTGAAAACACTGGAATCGAATGGAAAATACTCGAATCGAATCGAAAAAAATTGATTTGAATCCAAAATACTCAAATCCAATCGAAAATACTCGAATCGAATCTAAAATACTCGAGTGGAATCGAATCCTCAAATCAAATAGAAAATATTCGAATCCATTCCAAAATACTCGAATCGAATAGAAAATAATCGAATCGAATCAAAGATACTAGAATCGAATGGAATTGATATGAAAATACTACTAATCAGGGGGATCCCTGGGTGGCGCAGCAGTTTGGCGCTTGCCTTTGGCCCAGGGCGCGATCCTGGAGGCCCGGGATCGAATCCCACATCAGGGTCCCAGAGCATGGAGCCTGCTTCTCCCTCTGCCTATGTCTCTGCCTCTCTCTCTCTCTCTGTGACTATCATAAATAAATAAAAATTAAAAAAAAAAAGAAAATACTCTTAATCAAATCGAATATACTCGAATCGAATCAAATATAGTTGAATTGAATCAAAATCAAAATACTCAAATTGAATCGAAAATACTCGATTCGAATCGAAAATACTCGAATGGAATAAAAAATCCTCAAATCGAATCGAAAATACTCGAATCCATTCCAAAAAATTCTAATTGAATCAAAAATACTCGAATCGAATCGAAAATACTCGAATCGAATCCAAAATAATCGAATCGAATCGAATATAATTGAATCAAATAAAATCAATTTGAATATAGTCGAAATGAATCGAATAGAAATACGAGAATCGAATGGAATCGAAAATACTCAAATCGAATCGAATCTAATTGAAAATAATCCAATCGAATAGAAAATACTCGAATCAAATTGAATCGAATTAAAAACACTCTAATTAAATTGAAAATAAACGAATCGAATCGAAAAAACTCGATTCGAATCGAAAATACTCGAATCCATTCCAAAATACTAGAATCGAATCGAAAATACTCGAATCGAATAGAAAATATTCGAATCGAATCGAATTGTTTGAAAATACTCGAATCGAATAGAAAATACTAGAATCGAATGGAAAAAACTCGATTCAAATCAATAATCCTCAAATCGAATCGAAAATACTCGAATCCCTTCCAAAATACTCAAAACCATTCGAAAATACTCGATTCGAATAGAAAATATGCGAATCGAATCGAATTGAATTGAAAATACTCGAATGGAATCGAAAATCCTCAAATCGAGTCGAAAATACTCGAATCCCTTCCAAAAAACTCGAATCGAATCGAAAATACTCGAATCGAATCGAAAATACTCGAATAGATTCGAAAATCCTCGAATCGAATAGCAAAAACTCGAATATATTCCAAAATAATCAAATTGAATCGAAAAAACTCGAATCGAAGAGAAAATACTCAAATCGATCGAAAATACTCAAATAGAGTCGAATCAACCTGAAAATACTCGAATCGAATTGAATAAAAAATACTGAAATCGAACCGAATCTAATTGAAAATACTCGAATTGAATCGAAAATACTCGAATCGAATCGAAAATGGTCGAATCAAATTGAATCGAACCGAAAATACTCGAATTAAATAGAACATACTCGAATCGAATCGAATCAAATTGAAAACACTCGAATCGAATCGAAAACACTCCAATCGAATCGTAAATACTCGAATCGAATCGAATCGAAAAATCTTGAATAGAATAGAATCGAATGAAAATACTCGAATTGAATTGAAAAAACTCGAATAGAATAGAAAATACCCGAATTCAAAAGAATCGAATTGAAAATACTCAAAACAAATAAAAAATACTCGAAAGAATCGAAAAAACTTGATTCGAATCGATAATAATCAAATCCAATTGCAAATACTCGAAAAGAATCGAAAATACTCGAATGGAATCAAGAATCCTCAAATCGAATCGCAAATACTAGAATCCATTCCAAAATATTCGAATCAAATTGAAAATACTCAAATCGAATCAAAAATACTCGAATCGAATCGAATTGAATTGAAAATACTCGTATTGAATTGAAATACTCGAATCAAATCGAAAACACTCGAAACGAATCGAAAATAATGGAATCGAATCGAAAATTCTTGATTCTAATCGAAAATACTCAAATACAATCGAAAATACTCGAAACGAATCAAAAATACTCGAATGGAATAAAAAATCCTCAAATCGAATTGAAAATACTCGAATCGAATTGAAAATACTTGAATCGAATCGAAAATACTCGAATCGAATCAAAATATTGAAAATACTCGAATCGAATCGAAAATACTTGAATCGAATCGAAAATACTCAAATCGAATCGAAAATTCTCAAATGGAATCGAATCGAATTGAAAATACTCGAATTGAATCGACAATACTCGAATCGAATAGAAAATTCCCGAATTCAATAGAATCGATTTGAAAATACTTGAATCGAATCAAAAATAATCGAAACGAATTGAAAATACTTGAATTGAATTGAAAATACTCGAATCGAATCGAATTGTTTGAAAATATTTGCATCGAATTGAAAATACTCGAATCCAATAGAAAATAGTCGAAGAAAAACAAAAATTCTCGAATAGAATCAAATCGAATTTAATCGAATTGAAAACCCTCGAATCGAATCGAAAATACTCGAATTGAATAGAAAATACTCGAATCGAATCGAATTGATAATACTCGAATCGAATTGAAAATACTCGAATAGAATCAAAAATACTCGAATTGAATCCAAAATACTCGAATCGAATCGAAATAACTCAATTTGAAGAGAAAAAACTCGAATCGAATTGAATTGAAAATACTCGAATCGAATTGAATTGAAAATACTCGAATCGAATGAACAATACGCAAATTGATTCGAGAATAATCGAATCGAATCAACAATACTCTAATTGAATCAAAAATTCTCGAATCAAATCGAAAATACTCAAATCCAATCGAAAATACTAGAATCGAATCGAATTTAATTGAAAATACACAAATCAAATAGAAAATACTCCAATCGAATAGAAAATACCCGAATTCAATAGAATCGAATTGAAAATACTTGAATAGAATCGAAAATACTGGTAATGAATCTAAAATACTCGAATCCATTCCAAAATATTCGAATCGAATCGAAAATACTCGAATCGAATTTAAAAACCACGATTCGATTAGAAAATACTCAAGACGAATCGAAAATACTCGAATGAAATACAAAATCCTCAAATCGAATTTAAAACTCTCGAATATATTCCAAAATGCTCGAATCGAATCGAAAATACTCGAATCGAATCAAAATGAATTTAAAATACTCGAATCGAATGGAAAATATTCGAATCGAAACGAAAATAGTCGAATCGAATAGAAAATTCTTGAATAGAATCAAATCAAATTGAAAATACCCGAATTGAATCGAAAATACTCGAATCGAATAGAAAATAATCGAATCACATCAAATCGATTGAAAATACACGAATCGAATCGAAAATACTCGAATCGAATCAAAAGTACTCGAATCGAATCTAAAAAACTCGATTCGAATCGAATATACGCAAATCCAATATAAAATACTCGAAATGAAGTGAAAATACTCAAATGCAATCGAAAATCCTCAAATCGAATCGAAAATACTCGAATCGAATTGAAAATACTCTAACCGAATCGAATTGAATTGAAAATGCTTGAATCGAATCGAAAATACTCGAATCGAATTGAAAATAGTCGAATCGAATCGAAAATTCTCGAATAGAATTGAATTTAATTGAAAATACCCGAATTGAATCAAAAATACTCGAATCGAATAGAAAACACTCGAATTCAATAGAATCGAATTGAAAATAATTGAATCAAATCGAAAATATTCAAAACGAAACAAAAATACTCGAATCTAATCGAAAAAAATTGATTCAAATAGAAAATACTCAAATCCAGTTGAAAATTCTCGAATCGAATCGAAAATATTTGAAAGGAATCGAAAATCTTCAAATCGAAAATACTCGAATCCATTCCAAAATACTCGAACGGAATCGAAAATACTTGAATCGAATCGAAAATACTCGAATCGAATCGAACTGAATTGAAAATACTCGAATTGAATCGAAAATACTCGAATCGAATCGAAAATAGTCGCATTGAATCGAATCGAATTGAAAATATTCGAATCGAATCAAAATACTCGAATGGAATCGAAAATAGTCGAATCGAATCGAAAATTCTCGAATAGAATCGAATCGAATTGGAAGTACCCGAATTGAATCGAAAATTCTCGAATCGAATAGAAAATACTCGAATCCATTCCAAAAAACTCGAATCGAATCAAAAATACTCGAATCGAAACCAATATACTCGAATCGAATCAAAGGTACTCGAATCGAATCGAAAATAATTGAATCAAATCAAATCAAATTGAAAATAATCGAATCGAATCGAATTGAAAATATTCGAATCGAATTGAATTGAAAATACTCGAATCGAATCGAATCGAATTGAAAATAATCGAAACTATTCGCAAATACTTGAAACGATCGAAAATACTCAAATAGAATCAAATCGAAAATACTCGAATCGAATTGAAAATACTCAAATTGAATCGAAAATACTCGATTCGAATCCAAAATACTCGAACCGAATCGAAAATACTCGAATCGAATCGAATCAAATTGAAAATATTCGAATCGAATTGAAAATACACGGATCGAATCCAAAATACTCGAATCGAATCCAAAATACTCGAATCGAATCGAATCCAATTGAAAATACTCGAATCAAATCCAAAATACTCGAATCAAATCCAAAATACTCGAATGGAATAAAAAAAACTTGATTCGAATAGAAAATACTCAAATTGAATAGAATCTAAAATACTTGAATAGAATAGAAAATACCCGAATTCAATAGAATCGAATTGAAAATACATGAATTGAATCGAAAATGCTCGAAATGAATCAAAAATACTCGAATTGAATCGTAAAAATTTGATTCGAATCAAAAATTCTAAGTCCAAACGAAAATACTCGAAAAGAATCGAAAATTCTCGAATGGAATAGAAAATCCTCAAATCGAATCGGAAATACTCGAATCCATTCCAAAATACTCGAATCGAATCGAAAATACTCAAATTGAATCGAAAATACTTGAATCGAAATGAATTAAATTGAAAATATTCGAATAGAATCAAAAATACTCGAATCAAATAGAAAATACTCGAATCGAAACGAAAATACTCGAATCCAATCGAATCGAATCGAAAATCCTCGAATGGAATCGAAAATCTTCAAATCGAATTGAAAATACTCGAATCCCTTCAAAATACTCAAATGAAATAGAAAATACTCGAATCGAATCGAAAATACTCGAATGGAATTGAAAATCCTCAAATCGAATCGAAAATACTCGAATATATTACAAAATTCTCTAATCGAATAGAAAGTACTCGAATCGAATCAAAATACACTAATCGAATCAAATTGTTTGAAAATAATCGAATCGAATCGAAAATACTCGAATAGAATTGAAAATAGTGGAATCGAATCGAAAATTCTTGAATAGAATCGAATCGATTTGAAAATAAAAGAATTGATACGGAAATACTCGAATCAAAAAGGAAACACCCCAATTCAATAGAATCGAATTCAAAATATTGAATCGAATCGAAAATACTCAAAACGAATCGAAAATAATTTAATCGAATAGAAAATACCTGAATTCAATAAAATCAAATTGAAAATACTTGAGTAGAATAAAAATATTCGAAACGAATCGAAAATACTCGAATCGAATCAAAAAAATTGATTCGAATCGAAAATACTGAAATCCAATCGTAAATACTCAAATCGAATCGAAAATACTCGAGTGGAATCGAGAATCCTCAAATCAAATAGAAAATACTCGAATCGATTCCAAAATAATCGAATCGATTCGAAAATACTCGAATCCATTCCAAAATACTCGAATCGAATCGAAAATACACGAATGGTATCGAAAATACTCGAATCGAATCGAATTGTTTGAAAGTACTCGAATCGAATCGAAAATACTTGAATCGAATCAAAAATAGATGAATCGAATCGAAAATTCTCGAATATAATCGAATCGAATTGAAAATACTCAAATTGATCCGAAAATATTCGAATCGAATATAAAATACCCGAATTCAATAGAATCCAATTGAAAATGTTTGAATCGAATCGAAAATACTCGAAACGAATCGAAAATACTCGAATGGAATCGAAAATCCTCAAATCGAATCGAAAATACTCGAATCCATTCGGAAATACTCAAATCAAATCGAAAATACTTCAATCGAATCGAAGAAACTTGATTCGAATCGAAAATACTGAAATCCAATCGTAAATACACGAATCGAATCGAAAATACTCGAGTGGAATCGAGAATCCTCAAATCAAATTGAAAATACTCGAATCGATTTCTTAAATACTTGAATTGATTCGAAAATACTCGAATCCATTACAAAATACTCCAATCGAATAAAAAATATTCGAATCGAATCGAAAATGCACGAATGGTATCGAAAATCCTCAAATCGAATCAAAAGTACTCAAATATATTCAGAAATAATCAAATCGAATCGAAAATACTCGAATCGAATCGAAAATAGTCTAATCGAAACGAAAAATCTCAAATAGAATCGAATCGAATTGAAAATACTCAAATTGATCCGAAAATATTCTAATCGAATAGAAAATACCCGAATTCAATAGAATCCAATTGAAAATATTTGAATCGAATCGAAAATACTTGAAACGAATCGAAAATACTCGAATCGAATCGAAGATACTCGATTCCATTCCAAAATACTCGAATTGAATCGAAAATACTTGAATCGAATCGAAAATACTCGAATAAAATCGAAAATACTCGAATCGAATCGAATCGAATTCAATTAAAACTCCTCGAATCGAATCGAAAATACTCGAATGGAATAGAAAATCCTCAAATCTAATCGAAATACACGAATATACAAAATACTCGAATCTAATCAAATTGAATTGAAAATCCTCAAATCGAACCGAAAATACTCGAATATATTCCAAAATATTCGAAACAAATCAAAAATACTCGAATGGAATCGAAAATACTCGAAAGGAATCGAAAATCCTCAAATCGAATTGAAAATATTTGAATCCATTCCAAAATACTCGAATCGAATCGAAAATACTCGAATTGAATCGAATTGAATTGAAAATACTCGAATCAAATCCAAAACTCTCGAATCGAATTGAAAATACTCGAATTGAATCGAATCGAATCGAATTGAAAATACTCGAATCGAATTGAAAATACTCGAATCTGGGATCCCTGGGTGGCGCAGCGGTTCGGCGCCTGCCTTTGGCCCAGGGCGCAATCCTGGAGACCCGGGATCGAATCCCACATCGGGCTCCCGGTGCATGGAGCCTGCTTCTCCCTCTGCCTGTGTCTCTGCCTCTCTCTCTCTCTCTGTGACTATCATAAATAAATAATTTAAAAAAAAAAAAAGAAAATACTCGAATCTAATCCAAAAAACTCGAATCCAAAATACTAGAATCGAATTGAAAAACCACGATTTGACTACAAAATACTCGAATCGAATTGAATCGAAAATACTTGAATAAAAAAAAAAGAATAAAAAAAAAGAAAATACTCGAATAGAAAAAACCCGAATTCAATAGAATCGAATTTAAAATACTTGAATCGAATCAAAAATACTTGAAAGGAATCGAAAATACTCAAATCGAATGGAAAAACTTTATTCGAATCGACAATACTCAAATCCAATAGAAAATACTCAAATCAAATCAAAGATACTCAAATGGAATCGAAAATCCTCAAATCGAATAGAAAATACTTGAATCCATTCCAAAATACTCGAATCGAATCGAAAATACTCGAATCGAATCGAAAATACTCAAATCGAATCGAAAATACTCAAATCGAATCGAAAATACTCGAATATATTCAAAAATAATCAAATCGAATCGAAAATACTCAAATTGAATTGAAAATACTCGAATTGAATCAAATTGAATTGAAAATACCTCTATCGAATCGAAAATACTCGAATGGAATAGAAAATCCTCAAATCGAATAAAAAATACTCGAATATATTCAAAAATTCTCTAATCGAATTGAAAATATTCGAATTGAATCGAAAATACTCGAATTTAATCGAATTGTTCTAAAATACTCTAATTGAATCGAAAATCCTCAAATTGAATCGAAAATAGTTGAATCGAATCGAAAATGCCCGAATCGAATAGAAAATACACGAATCGAATCGAAAATACTTGAATACAATCGAATTGAATTGAAAATACTCGAATCAAATCGAAAATACTAGAATGGAATCGAAAATCCTCAAATCGAATCGAAAATACTCGAATATATTCCAAAATACTCGAATCAATTCGAAAATACTTGAATTGAATCGAAACGAATTGAATTGAAAATACTCAAATCGAATTGAAAATACTCGAATCGAATCCAAAGTACTCAAATCGAATCAAGAATACTCTAATGGTAATGAAAATACTCGAATAGAATAGAAAATACCCGAATTCCATAGAATCGAATTGAAAATACTTGAATCAAATCGAAAATACTCGAAATGAATAGAAAATACTTGAATCGAACAGAAAATACTCGAAACGAATCGACAATATTCGAATCGAACCGAAAAAACTTGATTCGAATCGAAAAACTCAAATCCAATTGAAAATACTCGAATCGAATCGAAAATTCTCAAGTAGAATCAAAAATCCTCAAATCAATTCAAAAATATTCGAATCCATTCCAAAATACTCGAATGGAATCAAAAATACTCGAATCGAATAGAAAATACTCGAATCCATTCCAATACTCGAATCAAATCGAAAATACTCAAATCCAATAGAAAATACTCGAATCCATTCCAAAAACTCGAATCAAACCAAAAATACTCAAATCCAATCGAAAATACTCGAACGAATCGAAAATACTCGAATGGAATAGAAAATCCTCAAATCGAATCGAAAATACACGAATCCATTCCAAAATACTCGAATCAAATTGAAAATACTCGAATCGTATCGAAAATACTCTAATCGAATTGAATACAATTGAAAACACTCAAATTGAATCAAAAATTCACGAATCGAATAGAAAATACTCGAATCGAATCGAATTGAATTGAATTGAGAAAACTTGAGTTAAATCGAAAATACTCAAATCGAATAGAAAATACTCGAATCGAATCGAATCGAATCGAATTGAAAATACTCGAATCGAATGGAAAATACTTGAATCGAATCCAAAATACTCAAAACGAATAGAAAAACTCGATTCAAATAGAAAACACTCGAATCGAATAGAATCGAAAATACTCGAATAGAATAGCAAATACCCGAATTCAATAGACTTGAATTGAAAATACTCGAATCCAATCGAAAATACTCGAAACGAATCGAAAATACTTGAATGGAAACGAAAATCCTCAAATCGAACCGAAAATACTCGAATCCATTCTAAAATACTCGAATCGAATCAAAAATACTTGAATCGAATAGAAAATACTCGAATCCAATAGAAAATACTCGAATCGAATTGAATTGAATTAAAAATACTCAAATTGAATAAAAAATACTCGAATCGAATAGAAAATACTCGAATCGAATAGAAAATACCCAAATTTAATAGAATCGAATTGAAAATACTTGATTCGAATCAAAAATATTCAAATCCAATGGAAAATACTCGAATTGAAACGAAAACACTCGAATGGATTCGAAAATCTTCAAATCGAATCGAAAATACTAGAATCCATTCCAAAATATTTGAATCGAATCGAAAATACTCAAATCCAATAGAAAATACTCGAAACAAATAGAAAATACTCGAATGGAATCGAAAATCCTCAAATCGAATTGAAAATCAATTCGATTCGATTCGATTATTTTCAATTAGATTAGTGTATTTTCAATTCCATTCAATTCGATTCGAGTATTTTCTATTCGATTCGAGTATTTTCGATTCAATTCGAGTGTTCTCAATTCAATTCAATTCGATTCGAGTATTTTCTATTCAATTCGAGTATTTTTGATTCGATTCGAGTGTTTTCAATTCGATTCAATTTGATTCGATTCGAGTTTTTTCGATTTGATTCAATTTGATTCGATTCGAGTTTTTTCTATTCGAATCGTGTATTTTCGATTCAATTCGAGTATTTCAATTCGATTCGATTCGATTCGAGAATTTTCGATTCGATTTGAGTATTTGTGATTCGATTCGAGTATTTTCGATTCAATTAGTGTATTTTCGATTCGATTCGATTATTTTTTAATATATTCGAGTATTTTCCATTCAATTTGAGTATTTTCTATTCCATTCGAATATTTTCGATTCAATTCAAGTATTTTCGATTCGATTCGAGTATTTTGGAATGGATTCGAGTATTTTCGATTCGATTCGAGTATTTTGGAATATATTCAAATCAATCGAGTATTTTCGATTCGATTCGAGTATTTTCGATTCAATTCGAGTATTTTCAATTCAATTCAATTTGATTAGAATATTTTCGATTCGATTCAATTTGATTCGATTCGAGTCTTTTTGATTCAATTCGTGTATTATCGATTCAATTCGAGTGTTCTCAGTTCAGTTCAATTCGATTCGAGTATTTTCTATTCGATTCGAGTATTCTTTTTGGATTCGAGTATTTTGGAATGGATTCGATTATTTTCGATTCGATTTGACGATTTTTGATTCGAGTATTTTCGATTCGATTCTAGTATTTTGGAATATATTCAAATCAACCGAGTATTTTCGATTCGATTTGAGGATTTTCGATTCTTTTCGAGTATTTTTGATTCGATTCGAGTATTTTCAATTCGATTCGAGTATTTTCGATTCAATTTGAGTATTTTCAATTCAATTCAATTTGATTAGAATATTTTCGATTCGATTCAATTTGATTCGATTATAGTCTTTTTGATTCAATTCGTGTATTTTCGATTCAATTCGAGTGTTCTCAGTTCAGTTCAATTCGATTCGAGTATTTTCTATTCGATTCAAGTATTCTTTTTGGATTCGAGTGTTTTCAATTCGATTCAATTTGATTCGATTCGTGTTTTTTCGATTAGATTCATGTATTTTCGATTCGAGTGTTCTCAATTCGATTCAATTGGATTTGACTATTTTCGATTCGATTTGAGGATTTTTGATTCGATTCGAGGATTTTCAATTTAATTCGATTGGAATCGAATATTTTCGATTCGATTGGAGGATTTTCACTTCCATTCGACTATTTTCGATTCGACTCGAGTATTTTCGATTGGATATGAGTATTTTCGATTCGAATCAAGTTTTTTCGATTCGTTTCAAGTATTTTCAATTTGATTCTATTGAATTCGGGTATTTTCTATTCGATTCGAGTATTGTCTATTCAATTCCAGTATTTTCAATTCGATTCGATTCTATTCAAGAAATTTTTATTCGATTTACTATTTTTTTATTCGATTCGAGTATTTTCAATGCAATTCGAGTATTTTCAAACAATTTGATTCGTTTCGAGTATTTTCGATTCAATTCGAGTATTTTCAATTTGATTCGAATATTTTGGAATATATTCGAGTATTTTCAATTCGATTGAGGATTTTCTATTCCAATCAAGTTTTTTCGATTCGATTCGAGTATTTTGGAATGGATTTGAGTATTTTCGATTCAAATCAAGTTTTTACGATTCAATTCGAGTATTTTCGTTTTGTTTCGAGTATTTTCAATTCGATTCTATTGAATTCGGGTATTTTCTATTCTATTCGAGTATTTTTTATTCTATTTGATTCATGTATTTTCTAATCGAATCGAGTTTTTTTGATTCGGTTTGAGTATTTTGGATTCGATTCGAGTATTTTGGATTCTATTCAAATCGATTCGATTCGAGTTTTTTCGATTCGAATCGTGTATTTTTTATTCAATTCGAGTGTTCTCAATTCGATTCAATTCGATTCGAGTATTTTCGATTCGATTCGAGTATTTTCGATTCGATTCGAGTATTTTGGAATGGATTCCAGTATTTTCAATTCGATTTGAGGATTTTCGATTCCATTCGAGTATTTTCGATTCTTTTCGAGTATTTTCTATCGGATTTGAGTATTTTTTATTCGATTCGAGTGTTTTGGAATGGATACAAATATTTTTGATTCGATTTGAGGATATTTGATTCCATTCAAGTATTTTCAATTCGATTCGAGTATTTTCGATTGGATTTGAGTATTTTCGATTCGAATCAAGTTTTTTCATTTCGATTTGAGCATTTTCGATTCGTCTCGAGTATTTTCGATTCGTTTCAAGTATTTTCAAATCGATTCTATTGAATATGGGTATTTTCTATTCAATTCGAGTATTGTCCATTCAATTCCAGTATTTTCAATTTGATTCGATTCTATTTGAGAATTTTCAATTCGATTTACTATTTTCGATTGGATTAAGTATTTTCGATTCGATTCGAGTATTTTCGATTCGATTCGAATATTTTGGAATATATTCGAGTATTTTCGATTTGATTGAGGATTTTCGATTCCAATCGAGTATTTTCGATTTGATTCGAGAATTTTGGAAGTGATTCGAGTACTTTCTATTCGATTGAGGATTTTGATTCCAATCAAGTATTTTTGATTCGATTTGTGTATTTTGGAATGGATTTGAGTATTTTTGATTCGATTTGAGGATTTTCGATTTCATTCGAGTATTTTCGATTCGTTTCGAGTATTTTCGATTGGATTTGAGTATTTTCGATTCATATCAAGTTTTTACGATTCGATTCGAGTATTTTCGATTCGATTCGAGTATTATCAATTCGTTTCGATTATTTTCAATTGGATTCGATTCGATTCGATTCGAGCTTTTTCTATTTGATTTGAGTATTTTCGATTCGATTCAATTCGATTCGATTCGAGTTTTTTCGATTAGAGTCATGTATTTTCGATTCAATTCGAGTGTTCTCAATTCGATTCAATTCGATTTGATTCGACATTTTTCTATTCGATTCGTGTATTTTTTATTCAATTCGTGTGTTCTCAATTCGATTCAATTCGATTCGAGTTTTTTCGATTCCATTCGAGTATTTTCGATCTGTTTCGAGTATTTTCTATTTGATTTGAGTATTTTCGAATCGATTCGAGTATTTAGGAATGGATTCGATTATTTTCCATTCGATTAGAGCATTTCGATTCGATTCGAGTATTTTGGAATGGATTTGAGTATTTTCGATTTGATTTGAGGCTTTTCGATTCCACTCGAGTATTTTCTATTCGATTCGAGTATTTTCGATTGGATTTGAGTATTTTCGATTCGAATCAATATTTTTCGATTCGATTCGAGTATTTTCCATTCGATTCGAGTATTTTCGATTCAATTCGAGTATTTTGGAATGGATTTGAGTATTTTCAATTTGATTTTAGTATTTTCGATTCCACTCGAGTATTTTCGATTTGATTCGAGTATTTTCAATTGGATTTGAGTATTTTCGATTCGAATCAACTTTTTTCGATTCGATTCAAGTATTTTCGATTCGTTTCGAGTATTTTGGATTCGATTCAAGTTTTTTCAATTCGATTCTATTGAATTTGCGTATTTTCTATTCAAGTATTTTCGAAACAGTTCGAGTTTTTTCAATTCGATTTGATTCTACTCGAGAATTTTCGATTCGATTCGACTATTTTTGATTCGATTCGAGTATTTTCAATTCTGTTCGAGATTTTTCAAACAATTCTATTCGAATCGAGTATTTTCAATTCGATTTGAGAATTTTGGAATATATTCGAGTATTTTTGGTTCGATTTGAGGATTTTCGATTCCATTCAAGTATTTTCGATTCGATTTGAGTATTTTCAAATCGATTCGAGTATTTTGTAAGGGATTCGAGTATTTTAAATTCGATTTGAGGATTTTTGATTCCATTCTAGTATTTTCGATTCGATTCGTGTATTTTCAATTCAATTTGAGTATTTTCTATTCGATTCGAGTATTTTCTATTCGATTCGAGTATTTTCAATTCAATTCAATTCGTTTTGAGTATTTTCGATTCAGTTCGAGTATTTTGGAATGGATTCGAGTATTTTAGATTTGATTTGAGGATTTTCGATTCCATTTGAGTATTTTTGATTCGATTCGAGTATTTTTAATTCAATTCGATTCGATTCGAGTATTTTGATTCGATTCGAGTATTTTCTATTCGAATCGAGTATTTTTGATTCGATTTGAATATTTTCTATTCGATTTGAATATTTTCGATTCGATTTGAGTATTTTCAATTCAATTCAATACGATTCGAGTATTTTCAATTCGATTCGAGTATTTTGGAATGCATTCGAGTATTTTCGATTCGATTTGAGGATCTTTGATTCCATTCGAGTATTTTCTATTCGTTTCGAGTATTTTCTATTGGATTTGAGTATTTACTATTCGATTCGAGTATTTTAGAATGGATTGGAGTATTTTCGATTCGATTTGAGGATTTTCGATTCGATTCGAGTATGTTCGATTAGATTTGAGTGTTTTCGATTCGAATTATGTTTTTCCATTCGATTCGAGTATTTTCGATTCGATTCAAGTATTTTGGAATTAATTCGAGTATTTTCTATTCGATTTTAGGATTTTCGTTTCCATTCGAGTATTTTCTATTGGTTCGAATTTTTCTATTTGGTTCGAGTATTTTGGAAAATATTAGAGTATTTTCGATTTGATTCGAGTATTTTCTATTCCATTCAAGTATTTTCTATTCGATTCGAGTATTTTAAATTCAATTCGATTTGATTCGAGTATTTCGATTCAATTGGATTAGAGTATTTTCTATTCGAATTGAGGTTTTTTTATTCGATTCGACGATTCGAGGATTTTGGATTCGAGTATTTTGGCCTCGATTCGAGTATTTTCAATTCAATTCGAGTATTTTCAATTCGATTTGATTCGATTCGATTCGAGTCTTTTCTATTCGATTGGAGTATTTTCGATTCGATTCGAGTGTTTTCATTTCAATTCGATTCGATTCGAGTTTTTTTTATTCGATTCTTGTATTTTCGATTCAATTCGAGTGTTCTCAAATCGATTCAATTCGATTCGAGTATTTTCGATTCGTTTCAAGTGTTTTCGATTCGATTCAAGTGTTTTGGAATGGATTCGAGTATTTTCAATTGGATTTGTGTTTTTTTGATTCGATTCTAGTTTTTTCGATTCAATTCGAGCATTTTCGATTAGTTTCGAGTATTTTCAATTCGATTCTATTGAATTCCACTATTTTCTATTCGATTCGAGTATTTTCGATTGAATTCGAGTATTTTCAATTCGATTCCATTCTATACGAGAATTTTCAGTTCGAGTAGAGTATTTTCTATTCAATTTGAGTATTTTCGATTCGATTCGATTATTTTTGAATATATTCGAGTATTTCCAATTCATTTGAGTATTTTCTATTCCATTTGGGTATTTTCGACTCAATTTGAGTATTTTCGATTCGATTAGAGAATTTTCAATTCGATTGGAGTATTTTGGAATATATTCGAGTATTTTTTATTCGATTTGAGGATTTTCGATTCTATTCGAGTATTTTCAGTTTGATTCAAGTATTTTCGATTCGATTCAATTTGATTCGATTTGATTATTTTCCGATTCGATTAGTGTATTTTCGATTCAATTCGAGTGTTCTCAATTCAATTCAATTCGATTCGAGTATTTTCGATTCGATTCTAGTATTTTCAATTCGATTCGATTCGACTATTTTCAATTTGATTTTATTTGATTCAATTATTTTCGATTAGATTCGATTATTTTGTATTTGATTCGAGTATTTTCAATTCGATTCGAGTATTTCGATTCGATTTGAGTACTTTTGATTCGATTCGTGTATTTTCGATTCGTATATTTTGAATTCAATTCGATTCGACTATATTCGATACAATTCGAGTATTTTCGATTCCATTCGAGTATTTTCGATTTGATTCGAGTATTTTCGATTCAATTCGAATATTTTGAATTCGATTCGATTCGATTCGATTTGACTATATTCGATTCGATTCGAATATTTTCGATTCGATTCGAGAATTTTCAATTCAGTTTGATTCGATTCGAGTATTTTCGATTCGAATCGAGTATTTTGGAATGGATTCGAGTATTTTCGATTCGATTTCAGGATTTTGGATTCCATTCAAGTATTTTCGATTCGATTCAATTATTTTCTATAGGATTTGAGTATTTCGATTCGAATCAAATTTTTTGAATTCAATTCAAGTATTTTCGATTCGACTTGAGTATTTTCGATTCAATTCGATTATTTTCAATTCAATTCAATTCTATTCAAGAATTTTCGATTCGATTCGACCATTTTCTATTCGATTGGAGTATTTTTGATTCTATTCGAGTATTTTCGAATCAATGAGAATTTTCGATTCAATTCGAGTATTTTGGAATATTTTCGTGTATTTTCAATTCGATTTGAGGATTTTCGATTCTATTCGAGTATTTTCGATTCAATTCGAGTATTTACGATTCGATTATATTGAATTCGGGTGTTTTCTATTCAATTGGAGTATTTTCGATTCTATTCGATTCGAGTATTTTGGATTCGATTCAAGTATTTTCAATTCAATTCGATTCTATTTGAGTATTTTCTATTCGATTGGAGTATTTTTGATTCAATTTGAGTATTTTCATTCGATTCGATTCTATTCAAGAATTTTCAATTCGATTCGATTCTAGTATTTTCGTTTCAATTCGAGTATTTTCGATTCGATTCGAGTGTGTTCTATTCAATTCCAGTATTTTCGATTCGATCAAGTATTTTTGATTCAATTCGAGTATTTTCAATTCGATTCGATGCGATTAGAGTATTTTTGATTCAATTCAAGTCGAGTATTTTCGAGTCGATTCTATTCTATTTGAGTATTTTCGATGGATTAGAGTATTTTATATTCGATTCGAGTATTTTAGATTCGATTCAAGTATTTTGGAATATATTCGAGTATTTTCGATTCGATTAGAGGATTTTCGATTCCATTCGAGTATTTTCGATTCAATTCGAGTATTTTGGAAGGTTCGAGTATTTTCTATTCAATTTGAGGATTTTCGATTCCATTCGAGATTTTTCGATTTGATTCGAGTATTTTCGATTTGATTCGATTCTAGTATTTTGGAAGGGATTCGAGTGTTTTCAATTCGATTTGAGTTTTTCGAGTCCATTCGAGTATTTCCTATTGGATTTGTGTATTTTTTATTCGATTTGAGGATTTTCGAATCCATTCGAGTATTTTCTATTCAATTTGAGGATTTTCGATTCGATTCGAGTGTTCTCAATTCAATTCGATTCGATTCGAGTTTGTTCTATTCAATTCGAGTATTTTCGATTCAATTCGATTGGATTCGACCATTTTTGATTCGTTTCGAGTATTTTCCATTCGATTCAAGTATTTTCAATTCGATTCTATTGAATTCGTGTATTTTCTATTCAATTTGAGTATTTTCGATTCAATTCGATTCGAGTATTTTCTATTCAAATTGAGGTTTTTCAATTCCATTGTAGTATTTTGGATTCGAGTATTTTGGATTCGATTCGAGTATTCTCAATTCGATTCGAGTATTTTCCTTTCAATTCAATTTGATTCGATTCGAGCATTTTCTATTCAATTCGAGTTTTTTCGATTCGATTTGAGTGTTTTCAATTCGAATCAATTTGATTCAATTCGAGTTTTTGTGATTCGATTCGTGTATTTTCGATTCAATTCGAGTGTTCTCAATTCGATTCACTTCGATTCGAGTATTATCGATTCGATTCGAGTATTTTCGAATCGATTTGAGGATTTTCTATTCAATTCGATTTTATTCGAGTATGTTCTATTGGATTTGAGTATTTTCGATTCGATTCGACTATTTTGGAATGGATTCGAGTATTTTCGATTCGATTTGAGGATTTTCCATTCCATTCAAGTATTTTCGATTCGATTAGACTGTTTTCAATTTGATTCAATTCGATTCGATTCGATTCGAGTATTTTTCTATTCGATTTGAGTATTTTCAATTCAATTCGAGTGTTTTCGATGTGATTCGAGTATATCATTTCGATTCTATTGAATTCGAGTATTTTCTATTTGATTCGAGTATTTTCCATTCGATTCGAGTATTTTCAATTCAATTTGATTGGAGTATTTTCTATTCGAATCAAGGTTTTTCTATTCGATTCCAGTATTTTCGATTTGATTCGAGTATTTTGGAATGCATTCGAGTGTTTTGGATTCGATTTGAGGATTTTCGATTCCATTCGAGTATTTCCGATTCGTGTCAATTTTTTTAAATTGGATTTGATTATTTTCGATTCGAAATGAGTTTTTTCAATTCGATTCGTGTATTTTCGATGCAATTTGAGCCTTGTAAATTCGATTCAATTCGATTTGGTGTTTTCCTTTCGGTTCGAGTTTTTTCGATTCAATTAGAGTGTTTTCAATTCAATTCGGTTCTATTCGAGTATTTTCGATTCGATTCGAGCTTTTTCGATTCGATTCGAGTATTTTCGATTCGATTCGAGAGTTCTCAATTCGATTCAATTTGATTCGAGTATTTTTTATTTGATTCGAGTATTTTCAATTCTATTCGAGTATTTTCGATTCGATTCGAGTGTTTTCAAATCGATTCAATTCGATTCGATTCGAGTTTTTTCGATTCGATTCAAGTATTTTCGATTCGATTCGAGTGTTCTCAATTCAATTCGATTCGAGTATTTTCTATTCGATTTGAGTATTTTCAATTAATTTCGATTCGATTTGAGTATTTTTTATTCGATTCGAGTATTTTCGATTCAATTCGAGTATTTTCGATTCGATTAGAGTATTTTCAATTCGATTCGAGCATTTTGGAATGGATTCCAGTATTTTCGATTCGATTTGAAGATTTTCGATTCCATTCAGGTATTTTCGATTCGTTACGAGTATTTTCTATTGGATTTAAGTATTTTCGATTCGTATTCAGTTTTTTCAATTCGATTCATGTATTTTCAATTCAATTCGAGTGTTCTCAATTCAATTCAATTCTATTTGAGTATTTTCAATCGTTTCAAGTATTTGCGAATAGTTTCGATTATTTTCAATTCAATTCGATTCGATTTGATTATTTACGATTCAATTCGATTCGAGTATTTTCAATTCGATTCAATTCGACTATTTTCAATTTGATTTGATTTGATTCAATTATTTTCGATTAGATTCGATTATTTTGGATTCGATTCGAGTATTTCGATTCGATTCGAGTATTTTCAATTCCATTCGATTCGACTCGAGTTTTTTCGATTCGATTTGAGTATTTTCGATTCGATTCGAGTATTTTCGATTCGATTTGAGTATTTTCGATCCGATTTGAGAATTTTCAATTCCATTTGACTATTTTCGATTCGATTCAACTATTTTCGATTCGATTCAAGTATTTTCGATTCGAAACGAGTATTTTCAATTCAATTTGATTCGATTTGAGTATTTTCTATTCGATTTGATTCGACTTTTTTTGAATATATTCAAGTATTTTCTATTCGATTTGAGGATTTTCGATTCAATTCGAGGATTTTCGATTCTATTCGATTCGACTATTTCCAATTTGATTTGATTTGATTCAATTATTTTCGATTCGATTAGATTATTTTGGATTTGATTCGAGTATTTTCTTTTTTTTTAATTTTTATTTATTTATGATAGTCATACACAGAGAGAGAGAGAGAGAGAGGCAGAGACACAGGCAGAGGGAGAAGCAGGCTCCATGCACGGAGAGCCGGACATGGGATTCTAACCCAGGTCTCCAGGATCGCGCCCAGGCCAAAGGCAGGTGCTAAACCGCTGCGCCACCCAGGGATCCCTGATTCGAGTATTTTCGATTCGATTCGAGTATATCATTCAATTCGAGTATTTTCTTTTTTTAAATTTTTTTTTTAATTTTATTTATTTATGATAGTCATACAGAGAGAAAGAGAGAGAGGCAGAGACACAGGCAGAGGGAGAAGCAGGCTCCATGCACCGGGAGACCGATGTGGGACTCGATCCCGGGTCTCCAGGATCGCGCCCTGGGCCAAAGGCAGGCGCCAAACCGCTGCACCACCCAGGGATCCCCAATTCGAGTATTTTCAATTCGATTCGATTCGACTATTTTTGATTTGATTCGGCTATTTTCGATTCGATTCGAGTATTTTGAATTCAATGCGATTCGATTCGAGTATTTTCGATTCGATTCGAGTATTTCAGAATGGATTCTAGTACTTCGATTCGATTTGAGGATTTTCGATTCCATTCGAGTATGTTCATTTCGATTCGTGTATTTTCGATTCAATTCGAGTATTTTCAATTCGATTCGAGTATTTTCAACTCGATTTGAGGATTTTCGAATGGATATGAGTATTTTCGATTCGAAAATAGGTTTTTCGATGCGATTCAAGTTTTTTCGATTCGATTCGAGTATTTTCGATTCAATACGAGTATTTTCGAATGGATTCTAGTATTTTCAATTCTATTCGTGTATTTTCGACTCGATTCGACTCGATTTGTCTATTTTTGATTCGATTCGAGTATTTTCATTCGATTCGAGTATTTTAGATTCAATTTGAGGATTTTCGATTCCATTCGAGTATTTTCGATTCGATTCGAGTATTTTCGATTCGATCCGAGTATTTTCGATTCGATTTAATTATTTTCAATTCGATTTATTGAATTCGAGTATTTTCTATTCGATTCGACTATTTTCGATTCAATTCGGGTATTTTCAATTAGATTCGATTCTATTCGAGAAATTTCCATTTGATTCGACTATTTTCGATTCCATTCGAGTATTTTCGATTCAATTCGATTCGATTTGAGTATTTTCGATTCGATTCGAGTATTTTGGATTATATTCGATTATTTTTGATTCGATTTGAGGATTTTCGATTCCATTTGAGTATTTTCGATTCGATTTGAGGATTTTCAATTCCATTCGAGAATTTTCGATTTGATTTGAGTATTTTCGTTTGGATTTGAATATTTTAGAATCGATTCGAGTATTTTCAATTCCATTCGAGAATTATCGATCTGATTTGAGTATTTTCGTTTGGATTTGAATATTTTAGAATCGATTCGAGTATTTTCAATTCGATTCGAGTATTTTCAGTTCAATTCGATTCGATTCGAGTATTTTCAATTCGATTCGAGTATTTTCGATTCGATTCGAGTATTTTGGAATATATTTGAGTATTTTCGATGCGATTTGAAGATTTTCGATTCCATTTGAGTATTTTCGATTCGATTTGAGGATTTTCAATTCCATTAGAATTTTCGATGTGATTTGAGTATTTTCGTTTGGATTTGAATATTTTAGAATCGAATCGAATCGATTCGATTCAAGTATTTTCGATTTGATTTAAGTATTTTCAATTCAATTTTATTCGATTCGAGTATTTTCAATTTGATTTGAGGATTTTCGATTTCATTTGAATATTTTCATTTCAATTCGATTATTTTCGATTCGATTCGAGTATTTTGGTATGGATTCTAGTATTTTCGATTCGATTTGAGGATTTTTGATTCCATTTGATTATTTTCTATTCGTTTCGAGTTTTCTATTGGGTTTGAGAATTTTCTATTCGATTCGAGTATTTTGGAATGGATTCGAGTTTTTTGGATTCGATTTGAGGATTTTCTATTCCATTCGAGTATTTTCAATTCGATAGGAGTATTTTCAATTGGATTTGAGTATTTTCGATTCGAATCAATTTTTTCGATTCGATTCGAGTATTTTCGATTTGTTTCGAGTATTTTCAATTCGATTCAAGTATTTTCAATTAGATTCTATTGAATTCGGGTATTTTCTATTCAAATCGAGTATTTTCGATTCAATTCGAGTATTTTCTATTCGATTCAAGGATTTTGGAATAGATTCATGTATTTTCGATTCGATATTAGGATTTTCGATTCCATTCGAGTATTACGATTCGATTCGAGTATTTTCGATTCGATTCGAATATTTTCGATTCGATTCGATTATTTTGAAATATATTCGAGTTTTTTCGATTCCATTTGAGGATTTTCAGTACCATTTGAGTATTTTTGATTCGATTTGAGTATTTCGATTCGATTCGAGTATTTCCGATTTGATTCGAGTATTTTCAATTCGATTTGAGGATTTTAGATTCCATTAGAGTATTTTTTATTCAAGTATTTTCTATTAGATTTGAGTATTCAAATTAGATTTGAGTATTTTTTATTCGATTTGAGTATTTTCAATTCAATTCGATTCGATTCGAGTATTTTCAATTTAATTCGATTCGATTGGAGTTTTTTCTATTCGATTCAAGTATTTTCGATTCGATTCTAGTATTTTTGGAATGAATTCGAGTATTTTCGATTAGATTTGAGGATTTTCGATTCAATTCGAGAATTTTTGATTCGATTCGAGTATTTTCGATACTGTTCGTGTATTTTCAATTCGATTCGATTCGATTCAATTATTTTCTATTCATTTCGAATATTTTCATATAGATTATTTTTTATTCCATTTGAATATTTTTGATTCGAATGGAGTACTTTCGATTCGATGAACGTATTTTCAATAAGATTCCATTCATTTTTATTCGATTCCATTCCATTCGAGTGTTTTCAATTTGATTCGAGTATTTTCATTTGGATTAGAGTATTTTCTATTCATTTGACTATTTTCGATTCGATTTGAGGATTTTCTATTCCATTCGAGTATTTTCAATTCGATTCGAGTATTTTCGATTGGATTTGAGAATTTTCTATTCGAATCAAGTTTTTTCAATTCGATTCGAGTATTTTCGATTTTTTCAATCGATTCGATTCGATTCGAGTATTGTCTATTCGATTCGATTATTCTCTATTCGATTCGATTTTTTCGATTCAAATCGAGTGTTTTCAATTCGATTCAAGTATTTTCAATTCAATTCCAATATTTTCCATTCGATTCAATTCTATTTGAGTATTTTCGATCGTTTCGAGAATTTTCTATTCGAATTCGAGTATTTTCGATTCAATTCGAGTGTTCTCAATTCGATTCGATTCTATTCGAGTATTTTCTATTTGATTCGAGGATTTTCGATTCGATTCGATTCTTTTTGAGTATTTTCGACCAATTCGAGTATTTTCGATTCGATTCGTTTCGATTCGACCATTTTCGATTCGATTCGAGTATTTTCGATTCGATTCGAGTATTTTCAATTCAATTCGATTCGATTCGAGTATTTTCAATTTGATTGAGTATTTTAGAACGGGTTCAAGTATTTTCGATTCGATTTGAGGATTTTCGATTCCATTCGCGTATTTTCGATTCGATTCGAGTGTTTTCTGTTGGATTTGAGTATTTTCGATTCAAATCGAGTTTTTTCGATTCAATTCATGTATTTTTTATTCAATTCGAGTGTTCTCAATTCTATTCTATTCGATTCGTGTATTTTCTATAAGATTCAAGTATTTTCAATTCGATTCTATTTGAGTATTTTCGATCGAATCGAGTATTTTCGAATAGTTTCGATAATTTTCAACTCGATTCAATTCGATTTGAGTATTTTCGATTCAATTCGATTTCAGTATTTTCAACTTGATTCATTTGACTATTTTAGATTTGATTTGATTTCATTCGAATATTTTCGATTTTATTCGATTGTTCTCAAATCGTTTCGAGTATTTTCGATTCGATTCGAGTATTTTCCACTCGTTTCAATTTGACTATTTGCGATGCGATTCGAGTATTTTGGAATGCATACGAGTATTTTCATTTCGATTCGAGGATTTTCGATGCCTTTCGATTATTTTTTATTCGATTCGAGTATTTTCGATTGGATTTGAGTATTTTCGATTCGAATCAAATTTTTTTGATTCGATTCGAGTATTTTCGATTCGATTTGAGTATTTTCGTTTCGATTCAAATATTTTCAGTTCGATTCTATTGAATTCAAGTATTTTCGATTCGAGTCGAGTATTTTCGATTCCATTCGAGTATTTTCAATTCGATTCGATTCTTCTCGAGAATTTTCGATTCGATTCGAATATTTTCATTTCGAAAATACTCGACTCGAATCGAAAATACTCGAATCGAATCGAAAATACTCGAATCCGGGATCCCTGGGTGGCGCAGCGGTTTGGCGCCTGCCTTTGGCCCAGGGAGCGATCCTGGAGACCCGGGATCGAATCCCACGTCGGCCTCCCGGTGCATGGAGCCTGCTTCTCCCTCTGCCTGTGTCTCTGCTTCTCTCTCTCTGTGTGTGTGACTATCATAAATAAATAAAAATTAAAAAAAAAAGAAAATACTCGAATCCATTCCAAAATACTCGAATCAAATCGAATTGAATTGAAAATACTCGAATCAAATCGAAAATCCTCGAATCGAATCGAAAATAATCGAATCCCTTCCAAAATACTCGAATCGAATCGAAAATAATCGAATCAAATAGAAAAAATTCGAATCGAATCAAAACAAATTGATTAATCGAATCGAATCGAATTGAAAATACTCGAATCGAATTGAATCGAAAATAATCGAATTGAATCGAATGGAATTGAAAATAATTGAAACTATTCAAAAATACTCGAATTGATCGAAAATACTCAAATAGAATCAAATCGAATCGAAATACTCGAATCAATCGAAAATAATCTAATAAAATCGAATCGAATTGAAAATATTCTAATTGAATTGAAAATACTCGAATCGAATCGAAAATACTCGATTCGAATAGAAAATACTCGAATTGAATCGGATGGAATTGAAAATACATGAATCGATTTGAAAATACTCGAATCAAATCGAAAATACTCTAATAAAATCAAATCGAATTGAAAATACTCGAATCGAATAGAAAATACACGATTCAAATCGAAAATACTCAAATCGAATCGAAAATAATCGAATGGAATCAAAAATAATTGAATCGAATAGAATCAAATTATTTTCTATTGTATTCTATTCGATTCGATTCAGTTTGATTCAATTCTATTCTTTTTTATTTTATTCTATTCGATTCGATTCTTTTGTGTTCTCTTCTATTCTCTTCATTTCGATTCTATTCTATTCTATTCTATTCTATTTGATTTGATTCAATTCGATTCTTTTGTACTCTGTTGTATTTGACCCGATTCGATTGAATTAGATTCGATTCTTTTCTATTCTAATCTATTCTATTCTATTTTATTTGATTCAATTCTTCTCTATTCTGTTCTATTCAATGCGATTCGATTTTATTCCATTCGATTCTTTTCTATTCTGTTCTTCTATTCTTCTATTCTATTCTATTCTTTTTGATTCTTCTCTATTCGATTCAATTCAATTATTTTCTATTCTATTCAATTTGATTCGATTAGATTCTATTCGAACTTTTCTATTCTATTCTATTCTTCTATTTGATTCGATTCTTTTCTATTCTATTCGATTCAATTCAATTATTTTCTATTCTATTCAATTTGATTCAATTAGATTCTATTCAAACTTTTCTATTCTATTCTATTCTATTCTTCTATTCGATTTGATTCTTTTCTATTCTATTCCTTTCTATTTGATTCGATTCTTTTCTATTCGATTCGATTCAATTCGATTCGATTCATTTCGATTCTTTTCTATTCGATTCAATTCGATTCGATTCTTTTCTATTCTATTCGATTTGATTCGATTTGATTCAATTCTTTTCTATTCTCTTCTATTCAATTCGATTCAATTCTTTTCTATTCTATTCTATTCGATTTGATTCCATTCAATTCTATTCGATTCTTTTCTATTCTATTCTATTCTGTTCTTTTCTATTCTGTTCTTTTCTATTCGATTCGATTCGATTCGATTCTTTCTATTCTAATCTATTCTATTCTTTTCTATTGTAATGTAATCCATTCTATTCGATTCTATTCAATTCTTTTCTATTCTATTCTATTCTATTTGATTCTTTTCCATTCTATTTTTTCCATTCTTTTCTATTCTTTTCTTTTTTCTCTTTCTTTTTTTATGAGGATTCCCTTTTCAACACTTATTTCTTCTCTTTTTTATTTTTGCCATTCTGACAGGTGTGAGGTGACATCTCATCATAGTCCAGATTTGCACTTCTTTGATGATGAGTAATGTTATGTTGAGTATTCTCATTTGTCTGTTGCCCACCCATCTGTCTTTGGAGAAATGTCTGTTCAGGTCCTCTGCCCATTTTTTATCAGGTTATTCATTTTGTTTTGTTTTGTTGTTTTATACGTTCTGTATGTATGTTTTGGATATTAATCCCTTATCAGATATGTCATTTACCAATATCTTCTCCCCGTCATTGGATTGCCTTTTCATTTTGTTGATGATTTCCTTTGCTGTGCAAAATCTTTTAATTATGCTGTAGTCCCAGGAGTTCATTTCTGCTTTTGTTTCCCCTGCCTGAGGATACAGGTCCATAACTATGTTGCTGAGGTGAAGAATATATTATTATCCCCATTTTACAAATGAGGAAACCAAGGCTCAGAGTAAGAGATTTTTTAACAAATACTATTTTATTACTTAAAAATACATAATGATCATATGTCAATAATTACAAAAGAAAAATGTACAGAAAAAAGTGGAGACAAATGTATTAAAAGACAAGTTACCCATTCATATAGAGTCCACTGAGAATAAAACAGTTCTTGTTAGTTAGATAAGGCCAAGAAAAGACAGAGTGCTATGTAGAAAATGCCAGCTATCTCGAAATATTCCTTTAGTAAAAAGAAGAAATGTATTGGTACTGTATCTATATATGTCCTGAATTAAATTATAACATTCTATTCTATTCTTTTCTATTCTTTTCTATTATTTTCTCTTCTATTCTTTTCTATTCTATTATATTCTTTTCTATTCTATTTTATTCTTTTCTATTCTATTTTATTCTTTTCTATTCTATTTTATTCTTTTCTATTCTATTTTATTCTTTCCTATTCTATACTCTTTTCTATTCTCTTCTATTCTTCTCTATTGTATTCTTTTCTTTTCTATTCTATTCTATTCTATTCTATTTTCTATTCTATTCTATTCTATGTTTTCTATTCTATTCTTTTCTATTCTATTCTATTCTTTTCTATTCTATTCTATTTTATTATTTTCTATTCTTTTCTATTCTATTCTTTTCTATTCTACTCTTTTCTATACTTACAGAATTATAAGGGAATACTATGAAAGATTATACGCTAACAAACTGGGATAACTCGAAGAAATGGACAAATCCCTAGAAATGTGCAAATGAGCAAAACTGAAATAGGAAGGAATAGAAAATGTGAACAGACCCATAACTAGCAAAGGAATTCAATCAGCAAAGCACCTGGGTGCCTCAGTGGTTGAGCATCTGCTTTGGCTCAGGTCATGATCCCGGGGTCCTGGGGGATCAAGCCCACATCAGGCTCCCCCCATGGAGCCTCATTTTCCCTCTGCCTATACCTCTGCCTCTCTGTGTCTCTCATGAATACATAAATAAAATCTTTAAAAAAGAGAAAAGATAAAAAGATAAGAAAGGACCCAAATAAAATCACAAATGAGAAAAGAGAAATAACAACCAACACTAGAGAAATACAAAAGTTTATTAGAGACCATTATGAAAAATTATATGCCAGCAACCTAGAACCTGGAAGAAATAGATCAATTCCTAGAAATATGTAACATAGCAAAAATGAAAAAGGAAGATATAAGAAACTTGAACAGACAGATAACCAGCAAAGAAATTGAATCAGCAATCAAAAATCTCCCAACAAGAGATGCTTAGATCAATAGAACAGAATGGAAAGCCGAAACAAGATACAAACCTGTAACTCTATGATCCATTAATCTACAACAAGGCAGGAAGGACTATCCAATGGCACAAAGACAGTCTCTTCAACAAACCCTAACCCTGACCCCAGGATAAGAACAAATGGGTTGGGAAAACCAGGCAGCCACATGCAGAAGAATGAAACTGGACTACTTTCTTACACCATATATATAAAAAATAAATTCAAAATGGATGAAAGACCTAAATGTGAGACCTGAAACCATAAAAAGAAGAAAAGATAGGCAGCAACGTCTTTGACATTGGCCATTGGATCTTCTTTCTAGATATGCCTCTGAGGCGAGGGAAACAAAAGCAAAAATACTATTGGGACTTCATCAAATTGAAAAGCTTCCACAAAGTGAAAGAAACAACCAAAGCTAAAAGGCAACATACAAAATGACAGGAGATATTTGTAAACAACACATCCAGAGTTAGTTACCCTGTGAGGCCCCAGGGTTACTCTAGAGTTAGTATCCAAAATATATAAAGCAAATATAAATCTCAGCATCCTAAACACAAATTATCCAACTGCAGATGGACAGAAGACATGAATGGACTTTGTCTCTGACAAGACATCCAGATGGCCACCAGACACATGGAAAGACACTCAGCCTCACCCATCATCAGGGAAATGCAAACCAAAACCACAATGAGATGTCACCTGACAGCCGTCAGAATGGCTAAAATTGACAACACAAGAAACAACAGGTGTTGATGAGGCTATGGAGAAGGGGGAGCCCCCTTACACTCCTGGTGGACATGCGAACAGGTGCAGCCACTGTGGAAAACAGTGTGGAGGGTCCTCAAGAAGTTAAAAGTAGAGGAGGGGCAAGATGGCAGAAGAGTAGGGTCCCGAAATCACCTGTCCCCACCAAATTACCTAGATAACCTTCAAATCATCCTGAAAATCTACGAATTCAGCCTGAGATTTAAAGAGAGAACAGCTGGAATGTTACAGTGAGAAGAGTTCGCGCTTCTATCAAGGTAGGAAGACGGGGAAAAAGAAATAAAGAAACAAAGGGCCTCCAAGGGGGAGGGGCCCCGCGAGGAGCCAGGCTGAGGCCTGGGCGAGTGTCCCCAGGACAGGAGAGCCCCGACCCTGAGGAGCAGGAGCTGCACCAACCTTCCCGGGTGGAAAGGGCCTCGCAGGGAGTTGGAGCAGGACCCAGGAGGGCGGGATGCCCTCAGGCTCCCTGGGACACTAACAGGCACCTGCGCCCCCGAGAGAGTGCCCCGAGCTCCCTAAGGGCTGCAGCGGGCACGGCGGGAACCGGAGCAGCTCAGAGGGGCTCAGGCGGCAGCTCCGCGGAGGGGGCTGTGGTCGGGAGCGCGAATCCAACGCAGGCCCCGGAGCACTGGGACCCGGGACACAGCCCAGGGTCCGGCCTCCCCCAGGGACAGCCAGAGGCCAGGAGGGCCCAGGACCGCAAGGACGCTCCTGCCCCGAGCTGAGCAGATCAGCGACCCGCCCCGGAGCCTCCAGGCCCCTGCAGATGGAGAGCCCTGGAGCTACTGCGGGAGCTGACTCCAGGGCTCCAGACCTGCCGCCACCACTGGGGTTGTTCCTCCTGGGGCCTCACAGGGTAAACAACCCCCACTGAGCCCTGCACCAGGCAGGGGGCAGAGCATCTCCCCCAAGTGCAAACACCTGAAAATCAGCACAACAGGCCCCTCCCCCAGAAGACCAACGAGACGGACAAGTTCCAGGGGAAGTCAAGGGACTTAAAGTATACAGAATCAGAAGATACTCCCCCGAGTGTCTTTTTTTCTTTTTGATATCTGATTGCTTCCCCCAACCCTTTTATTTCACCTTTCTTTCTTTTTCTTTCTCTTTTTCCTCTTTTTTCCTTTTTTTCTTCCTTTTTTATTTTTTCTTTTTATCTTTTCTTTCCTTCTCTCTCTCTCTTTTTCTCCTTTTCCCAATACAACTTGTTCTTGGCCACTCTGCACTGAGCAAAATGACTAGAAGGAAAACCTCACCTCAAAAGAAAGAATCCAAAACAGTCCTCTCTCCCACAGAGTTACAAAATCTGGATTACAATTCAATGTCAGAAAGCCAATTCAGAAGCACTATTGTACAGCTACTGGTGGCTCTAGAAAAAAGCATAAAGGACTCAAGAGACTTCATGACTGCAGAATTTAGATCCAATCAGGCAGAAATTAAAAATCAATTGAATGAGATACAATCCAAACTAGAAGTCCTAACGACCAGGATTAACAAGGTGGAAGAACGAGTGAGTGACATAGAAAACAAGTTGATGGCAAAGAGGGAAACTGAGGAAAAAAGAGACAATTAAAAGACCATGAAGACAGACTAAGGGAAATAAACGACAGCCTGAGGGAAAAAATACGTTTAATTGGGGTTCCTGAGGGCGCCGAAAGGGACAGAGGGCCAGAATATGTATTTGAACAAATCCTAGCTGAAAACTTTCATAATCTGGGAAGGGAAACAGGCATTCAGATCCAGGAAATAGATCCCCCCCTAAAATCAACAAAAACCGTTCAACACCTCAACATTTAATAGTGAAGCTTGCAAATTCCAAAGATAAAGAAAAGATCCTTAAAGCAGCAAGAGACAAGAGATCCCTGACTTTTATAGGGAGGAATATTAGGGTAACAGCAGACCTCTCCACAGAGACCTGGCAGGCCAGAAAGGGCTGGCAGGATATATTCAGGGTCCTAAATGACAAAAACATGCAACCAAGAATACTTTATCCAGCAAGGCTCTCATTCAAAATGGAAAGAGAGATAAAGAGCTTCCAAGACAGGCAGGAACTGAAAGAATATGTGACCTCCAAACCAGCTCTGCAAGAAATTTTAAGGGGGACTCTTAAAATTCCCCTTTAAGAAGAAGTTCAGTGGAACAATCCACAAAAACAAGGACTGAATAGATATCATGATGACACTAAACGCATATCTGTCAATAGTAACTCTGAGCATGAATGGGCTTAATGACCCCATCAAAAGGCGCAGGGTTTCAGACTGGAAAAAAAAAAGCAGGACCCATCTATTTGCTGTCTACAAGAGACTCATTTTAGACAGAAGGACACCTACAACCTGAAAATAAAAGGTTGGAGAACCAATTACCATTCAAATGGTCCTCAAAAGAAAGCAGGGGTAGCCATCCTCATATCAGATAAACTAAAATTTACCCCGAAGACTGTAGTGAGAGATGAAGAGGGACGCTGTATCATACTTAAAGGATCTATCCAACAAGAGGACTTAACAATCCTCAATATATATGCCCCGAATGTGGGAGCTGCCAAATATTTAAGTCAATTAATAACCAAAGTGAAGAAATACTTAATAATACATTTATACTTGGTGACTTCAATCTAGCTCTTTCTACCCTCGATAGGTCTTCTAAGCACAACATCTCCAAAGAAATGAGAGCTTTAAATGATATACTGGACCAGATGGATTTCACAGATATCTACAGAACTTTACATCCAAACTCAAATTAATACATATTCTTCTCAAGTGCACATGGAACTTTCTCCAGAATAGACCACATACTGGGTCACAAATTGGTTCTGAACCGATACCAAAAGATTGGGATCGTGCCCTGCATATTCTCAGACCATAATGCCTTGAAATTAGAACTAAATCACAAGAAGTTTGGAAGGACCTCAAACATGTGGAGGTTAAGGACCATCCTGCTAAAAGATGAAAGGGTGAATCAGGAAATTAAGGAATTAAAAAAGATTCATGGAAACTAATGAGAATGAAGATACAACCGTTCAAAATCATGGGATGCAGCAAAAACAGTCCTGAGGGGGAAATACATCGTAATACAAGCGTCCATTCAAAAACTGGAAAGAACTCAAATACAAAAGCTAACCTTACACATAAAGGAGCTAGAGAAAAAAACAGCAGATGGACCCTACGCCCAGCAGAAGAAGAAAGTTAATTAAAATACGAGCAGAACTCAACAAAATCGAGACCAGAAGAAATAGAACCGTGGAACACATCAACAGAACCAGGAGTTGGTTCTTTGAAAGAATTAATAAGATAGATAAAGCATTAGCCAACCTTATAAAAAACAAGAGAGAGAAGACTCAAATTAATAAAATCATTAATGAGAAAGGAGAGATCATTACCAACACCAAGTAAATACAAACGATTTTAAAAACATATTATGAATAGCTATACGCCAATAAATTAGGCAATCTGGAAGAAATGGACGCATAACTGGAAAGCCACAAACTACCAAAACTGGAACAGGAAGAAATAGAAAACCTGAACAGGCCAATAACCAGGGAGGAAATTGAAGCAGTCATCAAAAACCTCCCAAGACACAAGAGTCCAGGGCCAGATGGCTTCCCAGGGGAATTCTATCAAACGTTGAAAGAAGAAACCATACCTCTTCTACTAAAGCTGTTTGGAAAGATAGAAAGAGATGGAGTACTTCCAAATTCGTTCTATGAGGCCAGCATCACCTTAATTCCAAAACCAGACAAGACCCCACCAAAAAGGAGAATTACAGACCAATATCCCTGATGAACATGGATGCAAAAATTCTCAACAAAATACTAGCCAATAGGATCCAACAATACATTAAGAAAATTATTCACCATGACCAAGTAGGATTTATCCCTGGAACACAAGGCTGGTTCAACACTTGTAAAACAATCAATGTGATTCATCATATCAGCAAAAGAAAAATCAAGAACCATATGATCCTCTCATTAGATGCAGAGAAAGCATTTGACAAAATACAGCATCCATTTCTGATCAAAACTCTTCAGAGTGTAGGGATAGAGGGAACTTTCCTCGACATCCTAAAAGCCATCTATGAAAAGCCCACAGCAAATATCATTCTCACTGGGGAAGCACTGGGAGCCTTTCCCCTAAGATCAGGAACAAGACAGGGATGTCCACTCTCACCACTGCTATTCAACATAGTATTGGAAGTCCTAGCCACAGCAATCAGACAACAAAAAGACATTAAAGGCATTCAAATTGGCAAAGAAGAAGTCAAACTCTCCCTCTTCGCCGATGACATGATACTGTACATAGAAAACCCAAAAGCCTCCACCCCAAGATTGCTAGAACTCATACAGCAATTTGGTAGCATGGCAGGATACAAAATCAATGCCAGAAATCAATGGCATTTCTATACACTAACAATGAGACTGAAGAAAGAGAAATTAAGGAGTCAATCCCATTTAAAATTGCACCCAAGACCATAAGATACCTAGGAATAAACCTAACCAAAGAGGTGAAGGATCTATACCCTAAAAACTATCGAACACTTCTGAAAGAAATTGAGGAAGGCACAAAGAGATGGAAAAAATATTCCATGCTCATGGACTGGCAGAATTAATATTGTGAAAATGTCAATGTTACCCAGGGCAATTTACACGTTTAATGCAATCCCTATCAAAATACCATGGACTTTCCTCAGAGAGTTAGAACAAATTATTTTAAGATTTGTGTGGAATCAAAAAAGACCCCGAATAGCCAGGGGAATTTTAAAAAAGAAAACCATATCTGGGGGCATCACAATGCCAGATTTCAGGTTGTACTACAAAGCTGTGGTCATCAAGACAGTGTGGTCCTGGCACAAAAACAGACACATAGATCAATGGAACAGAATAGAGAACCCAGAGTTGAGCCCTCAACTTTATGGTCAACTAATATTCGATAAAGGAGGAAAGACTATCCATTGGAAGAAAGACAGTCTCTTCAATAAATGGTGCTGGGAAATTTGGACGTCCACGTGCAGAAGAATGAAACTGGACCACTCTCTTGCACCAGACACAAAGATAAACTCAAAATGGATGAACGATCTAAATGTGAGACAAGATTCCATCAAAATCTTAGAGGAGAACACAGGCAACACCCTTTTTGAACTTGGCCACAGTAACTTCTTGCAAGATACATCCACAAAGGCAAAAGAAACAAAAGCAAAAATGAACTATTGGGACTTCATCAAGATAAGAAGCTTTTGCACAGCAAAGGATACAGTCAACAAAACTAAAAGACAACCTACAGAATGGGAGAAGATATTTGCAAATGACGTATCAGATAAAGGACTAGTTTCCAAGATCTATAAAGAACTTATTAAACTCAACACCCAAGAAACAAGCAATCCAATCATGAAATGGGCAAAAGACATGAAGAGAAATCTCACAGAGGAAGACATAGACATGGCCAACATGCACATGAGAAAATGCTCTGCATCACTTGCCATCAGGGAAATACAAATCAAAACCACAGTGAGATACCACCTCACACCAGTGAGAATGGGGGAAATTAACAAGGCAGGAAACTACAAATGTTGGAGAGGATGGGGAGAAAAGGGAACCCTCTTACACTGTTGGTGGGAATGTGAACTGGTGCAGCCACTCTGGAAATCGGTGCGGAGGTTCCTCAAAGAGTTAAAAATAGGGATCCCTGGGTGGCGCAGGGGTTTGGCGCCTGCCTTTGGCCCAGGGCACGATCCTGGAGACCCGGGATCGAATCCCACATCGGGCTCCCGGTGCATGGAGCCTGCTTCTCCCTCTGCCTGTGTCTCTGCCTCTCTCTCTCTCTGTGACTATCATAAATTAAGAAAAAAAAGAGTTAAAAATAGACCTGCCCTACGACCCAGCAATTGCACTGTTGGGGATTTACCCCAAAGATACAGATGCAATGAAACGCCGGGACACCTGCACCCCGATGTTTCTAGCAGCAATGTCCACAATAGCCAAACTGTGGAAGGAACCTCGGTGTCCATCGAAAGATGAATGGATAAAGAAGATGTGGCTTATGTATACAATGGAATATTACTCAGCCATTAGAAACGACAAATACCCACCATTGGCTTCAACGTGGATGGAACTGGAGGGTATTATGCTGAGTGAAGTAAGTCAATCGGAGAAGGACAAACAGTGTATGTCCTCATTCATTTGGGGAATATAAATAACAGTGAAAGGGAATATAAAGGAAGGGAGAAGAAATGTGTGGGAAATATCAGGAAGGGAGACAGAACATAATGACTCCTCACTCTGGGAAATGAACTAGGGGTGGTGGAAGGGTAGGAGGGCGGGGGGGTGGGGGTGAATGGGTGTTGGGCACTGAGGGGGACACTTGACGGGATGAGTACTGGGTGTAATCTGTATGTTGGTGAATTGAACACCAAGAAAAAATAAATTTATATTAAAATAATAATAAAAATAAATAAATAAATAAATAAATAAATAAATAAATAAATAAATAAATAAATCAGGGTGCAGGTGTCCTGCATTTCATTGCATCTGTATCTTTGGGGTAAATCCCCAACAGTGCAATTGCTGGGTCGTAGGGCAGGTCTATTTTGAACTGTTTGTGGAACCTCCACACAGTTTTCCTGAGTGGCTGCAGCATTTCACATTAACAAAATATTTAAGAAGAAAAAATGATATAATCTCAAAAGAGAAAAACAAGAATCAGAAATGTAGAAGATAAAAAAATCTAATTGATCTGATAAGAGGATTGCCACCCAACTTTCTTTTGAGGACCATTTATATGGTAAGTAGTTCTCCACCCCCTCATTTTCAGTCTTAAGTTTTCTTTCAGTCTAAAATGAGTCTCTTGTAGAAAGCATATATATGGGTCTTGCTTTGTTATCCTGTCTGTTACCTTGTGCCTATTGACTGGAGCATTCAGCCCTTTCAGGTTCAGAGTAACTATTGAAAGAAATTAATTTAGTGCTATTGTATTTCCTGAACATCTAATTTTATCTAATATTATGTTTATCTAATATTTCTTCCTCTGTATGTTAGGAATATCTTGTCTTTTTCAGGATTTTCTTTTTTTCTCTGAAATTTGTAAGCTTTACTATTATATGTCAGAGTGTTGCTCTATTTTTATTGATTTTGGGAGGGGTCCTCTCTACCTCTTGAATATGAATGCCTACTTGCTTCCCCAGACTTGGGAAGTTCTCAGCTATGATTTGCTCAAGTATACCTCTAGTCCTCTGTCTCTCTCTTTCTCTCTGCACTCTCATAAATTCCAATAATTCAGATTTTTTTCATACCATCAATTATCTCTCAGAGCCTCTCCTCATGGGTTATTGTTTTTCTCTCTTTTCCTCAGTTTACCTCCTTTCCATCAACTTGTCTTCTATGTCACTTATTCTCTCTTCTTCTCATTTACCCTGTTAGAGCATTCATTTTAGACTGCATCTCAGAGTATATTTAATCTCAGCATGATTAGATCTCATTTCTGGGTGAAAAGATTCTCTACAGTATTTTATGATTTTTTCTTTTTTTGTATTTTTTTTATTGGAGTTCATTTTGCCAACATATAGTAGAAGAGCACCCAGTGCTCTTCTCGTTAAGTGTTTTATAATTTTTTTCTTTTTTTAAAAGATTTTATTTTATTATTTATTCATGAGAGAAACAGAGAGACAGAGAGAGGCAGAGACACAGGCAGAGGGAGAAGCAGGCTCCACGCAGGGAGCCTGATGTGGGACTTGATCCTGGGACTCCAGGATCATGCCCTGGGCCGAAGGCAGGTGCCAAACCACTGAGCTACCCAGGGATCCCCCTATGATTTTTTTTCAAGCCCAACCTGTAACTAAAATTGTTATGAACTCCATCTCCGACATTTTACTCAACTCCATATCCATTAGGTCTGATTCTTTCTTTTGTTGTCTAGTCATTTTGTCTAATGAAGAATGACTGTATGAGTGAACAGAATAAAAAATATCAACCACACCCTAAGCAAAATGCACACTAGATAAATCTGAAGAGGTAAGGAACAGGAAAATAAAAAAGACAAAGACAAAGACAAAGATAAAACCAAAAAAAAAAAAAAGAAGAAGAAGAAACTGAAGGGGTCAGGATATAATCTCACAGAATGGACAAAACAGGGTGATCCAGTTGGTCCTGAATATATTTTGGTCTCTGTGTTAGAAGATACTAAAATTCAAAATTATAAAGGAAGCAAAAAACTGTATTTATACAAAAATAAAATTGAATACAGTGAAGGGAGGGAGGCACTTGGCGGGATGAGCACTGGGGGTTACGGTATATGTTGGCAAATTGAACTCCAATAAAAATTTTTTTTAAATGAATACAGTGAAAGGAAGCCAAAAACGAAGAATATATCCATAACATGTAATTGTAAAATATGAAAGTTTTTTTAAAAAACTTAAAAACAAAAAGTTGATAAGAAACTAGTTGAAAAGGGAAAAGAAAGTAGAATATTTTTAACTGAAAGGTAAACAAATTATAAGAAAAAAAACTCAAGTTCTATATACTATTTCCCCCTAGCCCTGGAGTTTTACAGTCCTTTTTGGTCAGTAAACTTGCTTTGCATCTATTCTTCCAGCTGGTTCTCTGGGGGAGGGGCCTGCTGCACTGATTCTCAGGTGTGTGTGCCCGGGTAGAGTTACACCACTCTTTGCCAGGGGGCCGGGCTCAGTGTTTTTGTTGTTGTTGTTGTTGTTGTTGTTGTTGTGTGTGGCTTTTGTCCCCTGAAGGCTTTCTGTGCCTCTTTAAAGGGTGAAAATAAAAATAGCTGCACCCGATCTAGACTCAGAACTACAAGATTGGAGTGTGTGCCAAACTCTGCAGATTCCTGTCGGCCACCCACCCAGATCCTACCTGAGAGAAGGCAGAGGAACACTGATTTGTGCAATTTGCAGGGCTCTGGTAAGGAGAGCTTTTGCCCCCTCGTGCAAACACCCACTCAGCCCCCCCTTGAGGAAGCAGAGGGTCATCTCCTTTCTGTCCATTGCAGGGCCCTGGCACCAAGAGTATTCATCCGATGAAGAGTGTACCACTCCAACACTCCTGGAAAAGGCAGAGTGTTGATGCACTGCAGTCCTTTGCAGGGACCCAACACTGAAAGTGGTCACTCAATCCCCTACATAAGTTTGTGATTTATGGAAAAACATGCTGAGAGCCCCCTCCCAGCTAGCTAACCTAAACTCATTTCCTGCTCCAGTGCTTGGGAACTATGCTGGATCAGGCACCCCTGTTCTTTCTGTGGCTCCTGGGATATTGAGACCCCACTGTCCCACCTGCAATTCTGCCCCACTTCACCACTGAACACCTTTCAGGCAGGGAAATCTCTCACAGGAGATTTCTATAGGTCCTGATTTTGAGCTCCAGGGCTGCATCACTTTTCTGTGGCAGCTTACAAAGGCTCTCTCTCCCCCTTCTCTTCTCCTCAGTCCTACCTTACAAAAAGTGGGCACTTTTCTATTTGTAGAGTTCCGGCCATTCTTTCCTTACATCTCAAGTTGAATTCATATGTGTTCAAGATAGCTTGATAGTTATCTAGCTAAATTGAGGGGACTAGCTGAAATGAGGACCCCTACTCTTCCACCATCTTGGCTCTTCCTCATGTTAACTGGAATTAAAATAAAAACTTGGGAAAGAAGAAGCCTAGGAGCACCTGGATGGTTCAGTTGGTTAAGCATCTGACTCTTATTCTAAGCTTAGCTCTTGATCTCAGTGTTAGGAGTTCAAGCCCCATGGTGGTCTCCATTGCTGGGCATGGAGCCTACTTTAAGAAAAAAGAAGCCCAAAAAGTAACTGATGTTAATCAGCACCAATTTAGCAGTATCTATTACTATTTTTAGATACTCATGTCCTTTTTTTATTTTAAAGATTTTTATTTATTCATTCATGAGAAACACAGGGAGAGAGAGAGAGAGAGAGAGAGAGAGAATGGCAGAGACACAGGCAGAGGGAGAAGCAGGCTCCATGCAGGGAGCCCGACATGGGACTCAATCCCACCAGGATCAGGCCCTGGGCTGAAGGAGGCGCTAAACCGCTGAGCCATGCAGGCTGCCCTAGATACTCATGTCCTTGACCTAAATAATTTCACTTCTCAGTACCCACAGAAATATTTATACATGCACAAAAATATGTCTAAAGGTGGTCATTTATTCTGCCTTTTTTAAATACTAAAGAAATGGAAATGCCCTTAACATTCACCAATAGATGGGAATCTAAAAATATAATAATCTATGGAATAAAACACAACTTTTGCAAGAGGATTTTCTAGGGCACTTTTAAATGAATAATTTATTATGTAAAAATCATATAAGTGATATATTTATGCAAATGCATAGAAAACAGCCTGTTGACATACACACCTTGTACTGCATGAAATAATGTCTCACAAAAATTCATGTCTTTCTGGAACTCTAAAATGTGAACTTATATGGAAACAGAGTCTTCACAGATATAATCATCTAAGTAAAAATGAGGTCACAGTGGATTAGGGTGGGCCCTAAATGCAGTAATTGGTATACAAAGGTCATATGAAGACCTACAGGAAAAAGGCCATGTGAAGATGGAGACATGGTGTGACATTAGGTACCAGTCAATGAATGGCAAGGCCTACTGGCAACCACCAGAAATTAGGAGAGAAACATGGACCTTCCCTCAGAGGTGCCGGAAGGAACCAACTTTGCCAATACTTTACTTTGAACTTCTAGCTTTCTGAACTGTAAGAGAGAAAAAATCCTGTGGTTTTAAGCCACTCATTTTGTGATAACTTGTTATGGTAGTTCTAGGAAGCTAATTATATACCTGTTTAACAATGGTTTGCTCTAAGGAAGAGATTCTATGTATTTCTATATGCTTGAACATTTTACATTGAGAGTTTATTATTGCATTGCTAACTTTTTGCCAATAAAAATAAATTATCCACATTTTATGTTGGAAGTTTTGACTGCCATTTATCACGTATGAAATCTTGAGCAAGTCATTAAACATCTGAATGTTTCAATTTCTTCTTTTGTAAAATGGAGATAGTAATGTCTACCCTCCTCACCTTCCTGGTTGGTACTGGAGTCCTGCCTGGGCCCTGTTTCTCTCGCTGTCCACATACATTCTTTCTCCAAAATGGCTCTAGTGACTATGAACACCTTTCCATTCACAGTACCATCTCTGTCTCTAATTCATGTCACCAGCCCCCAACAGATTCATTTTGCCAAAAGCACCGTATGTTCTTTTCCTCTTTGAACCTCTTCAACACTTCTTCAGTACCTATTAAATTAGTTCCAAACTTACTTGTTTAAGACCTTCTCCATTCTGAGCGCCACCCAGCCTTATCAGTCTCCACTGTTTCCTTGGTAGAGGGAAGCCAGTTTTGTGGATAATCTTTGAATCTTGAACTTTGCCTTTTTAAGCTATGCCATTGTGTATGCTTATTCGTGTGAATGGATTATCCTCCATCCTATCTCTCTTTCCATCCACAATAGAAATATTTTACTGTCCTTTGAATTTCTGTAGCATTTTCTGTCTTTAAATTCTGTAGACCTTAAGTTTTTTAATTATTTAATCACACTCCCCCCCCCCCAATTAAACTGCAAACTCCTTCTGAGAAAAAGACCTTTATTCACTCTGGTGCCTAGCACACCATCTTATGGAGAGCAGGTGATCAATACATATTTGTCAAATAAATGAATAACAATTAAAAAACACTTGACTTTCACAGAACTGATATGGGTTCTAAAATTGTTTTAAATCATAATGTAATATCCTGCCAGTACATACCAGGACAGTCACGCTAGCTGTAAAATACAGAAATACATCCCTACCACTGCCCCTTGCCACCTGAGAGCCTCCCACTACCACTGTTGGCCTGGTTTCTCCTCCTCCAGGGGCGTGTGGACTCTTGCACTCCCCTAACTAAAGAACTGATGCCTTCCACAGCAGGCAGCATTCAGGCCCCTGCTCCAGCCATATGGCCGGGGTCCACAGGTGGAAGTCTCCATTCTGGCCAATCAAGACCCATGCAAAGTCACTGTCGAATATTTGATAATTACCCCTGATTATATGTAAAGTTTGAAATGTATATGTAAAATTTGAAAATGAGGTTTCTTCTCACTGCAAAATCTCTTGAAAGAGTCAGCAAATCCAGGGATAGAAAGGAAAATGAAACTTTGTCAGTCTCTGAAGGTCTAGGGTACATCCATTAGGACTCAATCTTCATGTAAACCAGAAGGTAAGCAGTTTCCCGCCTAGAAAGAAAAAAAAATGCATCAGCATAACAGAGATGAATCATTTATAGTCAACAGATCCATTTATTAATTCATGATGGCACAAGCATCAGAAAAGTTTCTGGTTGTTGGATCAAGTCTTCATCTATCCAATACCTCAGAGGGGGAAAATGGATAACTTGAAAAAATAGCCACTAATCTTCTACTAGTTGACATCTCTATCAGGGGTTGACAAACCAACAGCCCACAAGCCAAATATCACCATGTTTCTGCGAATGAATTTAGCTGTAATACAGCCACACCCATTCATTGAGGTATTGTCTGTGGCTGCTTCTTGCTACAGGTTAGAGTTGAGGACTTGCAACAGAGACTTTATGGCCCACACAGCCTTATTTACTCTCTGGCCATTTACAGAAAAAGTTTGCCAAACACTGTCTAAATAAAGGGAGAACTGATCACAGACAACCAGAAGGTGACAGAGAATGGGCATCTAAGGAAGATGTTCAGAAGAAAGAAAAGATAAAAACCAGAAGACTATAAGAGGATTTCAAAAACAAATTTCATCTACTTCATTATTTTTCACATAATCAGGCCTACTCCTGCTCCTGAAATCATTTCAAATACCACCTGTGGTATACAATGTCACTGCTAACCCAGAAACTCAACTTAAAAAAAAACTTACAAAGTCTCCCTGTTTTAACCTCATCCAGGAGGAGACAGGTAAGATGGCGGAGGAATAGGGGACCCTAATTTTGCCTGGTCCCTGGAATTCATCTAGATAGCTATCAAATCATTATGAACATCTGCAAATTCAACTGGAGGTCTAAGAAAAGAATTGCTGCAAATGTACAAATACAAAAAGGACCACTTTTTGCAAGGTAGGAGGTGTAGAGAAGTGAATCTGAGGTGATATATCAGAAGATAAATCCTGTAAGACAATACTGGAGAGTGATAATAGCAGCAGAGTGCAAAACTGAAACCTTTAGAAGTCTTCTCTGGTGAAGGACGTCCCTGCCTGCAAGGTGCTCAGGTGGCAAAGGAGGGCAGAATCCTAGGTGGAACAGTGTGTCTCAGGATCCCCAAGGCCACAAAAAGAACGGGGGTGCCTGAGCACAAAAGAGTTCCCAAGCATTGGAGCAGGGAACCCAGCTGCCAACAGTGAGCCCAAGGAGTGGGTTTTCTGTTTGATGTTGCCATAAATCATGAAGTGTTACACGGCTGGGTGACTACTCTCCAAGGAGGGGCCCAGCAAGAGGCAGAAGAGCAGCAAGACCACCCTCCATGACATGGGAGAGGCAGTGCGGGTGCATGCCACCGCAAAAGTTTGTAAAGTTGGAGACTCAAAACAAGGTCTCATGCCTGAGATAAAAATGTTCCATCACAGGCTGGGTGAGCTTGGAGTGTGGAAGGAATCCAGGGAGACAAGAGTGATTAACTGTTTTACCCTGAGGGCACACTGAGGAGTGGGGGACATGAGCTTTCAGCTCCAAGGCTGGAGATTTGGGCACCAGCATTTTTATTTTCATCCCTCAAATTGGTGCTCAAAGCCTTCAGGGAACAAAAGCCACAGAGAGCAATTGAGAGCTGATTATACTGAGCATGGCCCCCTTGGCAAAGGGAGCGCAATACTGCCCGAGCAAAGACACATGAGAATCAATGCAACAGGCTCTAGAATATTAGTAAGAACATCTAGATAATACCAAGTTTACTGATCATAGAGAACTGCAAAATTCCAGCACTAGGCATGTTTCTTTCTCATGATTCTTTAGTTTTTCATTTAAATTTTTTTCCATTCCAACTGATTTTTTATTTTAGCAACTCCTTTTTTAATTTATGTTTTATATATCTATTTTTAATTTTTGGCTTCCTTTCACTGTATTCAATTTTATTTTTGTATACACATAAGTTTTTCTTTCTTTACAATTCTGGGATTTAGTTTTTCTAATAGATCAAAATACATGCAGGATCTAATTTATTGCTCTGTTTTGTTCACCTTCTGTGTGATTTTATTCCTTTTTTTCTTCTTTTCTGTAGCTTCTTAGTTGATCTCTTCTTAGTTGTTTAGTGTATATCTTTCTGGATTGTTGCCATTTTTATACTTTGTGCTCTCTTTCATCTATTCTTCTCCGGACACAATGACAAAAGAGAAGAACTCAACCAAAAAAAAAAAAAAAGAGAGAGAGAGAGAGAGAGAACAAGAGCTAGGGACTTATTCAGTATGGATATAAGTAAGATGTCAGAACTAGAATTCAAGACAATGACTACAAAAATACTAGCAGGATTTGAAAAAAGCATAGAAGACAATGGAGAACCCCTTTCTGGAGAAACAAAACAACAAAATACTAATCAGGTTGAAATAAAAAAGATATAACTGAGATGTGATTTTTTTTTTAAATGGAGGCTCTAACTGCTAGGATAAAGGAGGCAGAAGAGAAAGTCACTGATACAGAAAAAAATGGTGGAAAATTTAATAAATGAGAAAAAGAGAGAGAAATAACTACTGGATCATGAAGGGGAGAATTCAAGAGATAAGTAACACCACAAAGTGAAATAATATGAGAATACTTGGCATGCCAGAGAAAGAAGAAAGAGGGAGGGTAGACAGTTTATTTGAGCAAAATTATAGCTGAGAACTTCTCTAATCTAGAGAAGGAAACAAGTATTCTCCAGGAGACACAGAGAACCAAAATCAATAAAAACAGATCAACACCTTGAAATACAATACTGAAGCTTGAATATTTCAAAGACAAACGGAAACTCTTGAAAGCAGCTCAGGACAAAACGTCCTTAATCTACAAGGATAGAAACATAAGGCTGACAGCAGACTTATCCACAGAGACCTGGCAAGCCACTCTCCTGGCAAGCAGGGGAAGCCTGCTTCTCCCTCTGCCTATGTCTCTGCCTCTCTCTCTCTTTCAGCCATTAGAAACGACAAATACCCACCATTTGCTTCAAATCATTCTGAAAACCTACAAATTCGACCTGAGATCTAAAGAGAGAACAGCTGGAATGCTACAGTGAGAAGAGTTTGCCCTTCCATCAAGTACAACTTGTTTTTGGCCACTCTGCACTGAGCAAAATGACTAGAAAGAAAAATTCACCTCAAAAGAAAGAATCAGAAACAGTCCTCTCTCCAACAGAGTTACAAAATTTGGATTACAATTCAATGTCAGAAAGCCAATTCAGAAGCACTATTATAAAGCGACTGGTGGCTCTAGAAAAAAGCATAAGGATTCAAGAGACTACATGACTGCAGAATTTAGATCTAATCAGGCAGAAATTAAAAATCAATTAAATGAGATGCAATCCAGGGATCCCTGGGTGGCACAGCGGTTTAGCACCTGCCTTTGGCTCAGGGCGCCATCTTGGAGACCCGGGATTGAATCCCACGTCGGGCTCCCAGTGCATGGAGCCTGCTTCTCCCTCTGCCTATGTCTCTGCCTCTCTCTCTCTTTCTCTCTCTGTGTGACTATAGTAAATAAATCAAAAAAAAAATTTAAAAAGTGAGATGCAATCCAAACTAGAGGTCCTAATGACGAGGGTTAATGAGGTAAAAGAACAAGTGAGTGACATAGAGGACAAGTTGGTGTCAAGGAGGGAAACTGAGGAAAAAAGAAAAACAATGAAAAGATCATGAGGATAGGTTAAGGGAAATAAATGACAGCCTCAGAAGGAAAAATCTACGTTTAATTGGGGTTCCCCTGGCACAAAAAGAGACACATAGATCAATGGACAGAATAGAGAACCCAGAAGAGGACCCTCAACTTTATGGTCAACTAATATTCGATAAAGGAGGAAAGACTATCCACTGGAAGAAAGACAGTCTCTTCAATAAATAGTGCTAGGAAATTTGGACATCCACGTGCAGAAGAATGAAACCAGACCACTCTCTTGCACCAGACACAAAGATAAACTCAAAATGGATGAACGATCTAAATGTGAGACAAGATTCCATCAAAATCTTAGAGGAGAACACAGGCAACACCCTTTTTGAACTTGGCCACAGTAACTTCTTGCAAGATACATCCACAAAGGCAAAAGAAACAAAAGCAAAAATGAACTATTGGGACTTCATCAAGATAAGAAGCTTTTGCACAGCAAAGGATACAGTCAACAAAACTAAAAGACAACCTACAGAATGGGAGAAGATATTTGCAAATGACATATCAGATAAAGGGCTAGTTTCCAAGATCTATAAAGAACTTATTAAACTCAACACCCAAGAAACAAGCAATCCAATCATGAAATGGGCAAAAGACATGAAGAGAAATCTCACAGAGGAAGACATAGACATGGCCAACATGCACATGAGAAAATGCTCTGCATCACTTGCCATCAGGGAAATACAAATCAAAACCACAATAAGATACCACCTCACACCAGTGAGAATGGGGGAAATTAACAAGGCAGGAAACTACAAATGTTGGAGAGGATGGGGAGAAAAGGGAACCCTCTTACACTGTTGGTGGGAATGTGAACTGGTGCAGCCACTCTGGAAATCGGTGCGGAGGTTCCTCAAAGAGTTAGAAATAGACCTGCCCTACGACCCAGCAATTGCACTACTGAGGATTTACCCCAAAGATACAGATGCAATGAAACATCGGGACACCTGCACCCCGATGTTTCTAGCAGCAATGTCCACAATAGCCAAACTGTGGAAGGAGCCTCGGTGTCCATCAAAAAATGAATGGATAAAGAAGATGGGGTTTATGTATACAATGGAATATTACTCAGCCATTAGAAATGACAAATACCCACCATTTGCTTCAACGTGGATGGAACTGGAGGGTATTATGCTGAGTGAAATGAGTCAATCGGAGAAGGACAAACATTATATGTTCTCATTCATTTGGGGAATATAAATATTAGTGAAAGGGAATAGAAGGGACGGAAGAAGAAATGTGTGGGAAATATCAGAAAGGGAGACAGAACATAAAGACTCCTAACTCTGGGAAATGAACTAGGGGTGGTGGAAGGGGAGGAGGGTGGGGGGGTGGGGGTGAGTGGGTGACAGGCACTGAGGGGGACACTTGACGGGATGAGCACTGGGTGTTATTCTGTATGTTGGCAAATTGAACACCAATAAAAAAATAAATTTATTATTATTAAAAAAAAGATATGAAGAAGAACACTATATCATAATAAAAGGGTGTATCCAACAAATCCTCTTGTAAATATTTATCCCGTAACTTGGAAGTAGCCACATATATAAATCAATTCATAACAAATTTAAAGAAGCATATTGGTAATAATGCATTAATAGTCGAGGACTTTAACATCCCACTCACAGCAATGGGGATATCATCTAAGGATATCAAAAGGAAACCAGGGCTTTGAATAACACACTGTACCAGATAAACTTCACAGATATGTTCAGAGCATTCCATCCTAAAGCAACAGAATACATATTCTTCTCCAGTGCACATGGAATATTCTCCATAATAAATCACAAATTGGGTCACAAATCAGGTCTCAACCAGTACCAAATATTGGGATTATTCCCTGCATATTTTCAGACCACAATGCTTTATCATTTGAACTCAATCACAAGAGAAAATTTGAAAGGAAAACAAATGCATGGAGATTAAAGAGCATCCTACAAGAGATTAGGAATGGGTCGACCAAGAAATTAAAGAATATTTTTTTTTTAAAGTACATATTTTTTTTTTAATTTTTATTTACTTATGATAGTCACAGAGAGAGAGAGAGAGGCAGAGACACAGGCAGAGGGAGAAGCAGGCTCCATGCACCGGGAGCCCGATGTGGGATTCGATCCCGGGTCTCCAGGATCGCGCCCTGGGCCAAAGGCAGGCGCCAAACCGCTGCGCCACCCAGGGATCCCAAAGAATATTTTTTTAACGCATGGAAACAAGGAAATGAAAACCTTTTTGATGCAGCAAAGGTGGTCCTAAAGGGAAGTATATAGCAATAGAAGCATTTCTCAAGAAACAAGAAAGGTCTCAAATATACAACCTAACCTTACACCTAAAGGAGCTGGAGAAATAACAGCAAATAAAGCCTACATCAAGCATAAGAGAAATAATAAAGATTAGAACAGAAATCAGTGATTTAGAAACCAAAAGAAAAATAGAACAGATCAATGAAAGTAAGAGCTGGTTCTTTGACAGATTTAACAAGATGGATAAACTCCTAGCCAGACTTATCAAAAAACAAAGAGAGAAAGGCCCCAAATCAATAAAATCATGAAAGAAGAGAGATCACAACAACCACCAAAGAAATACAAACAATTATAAGAACATATTGTGAGCAACTATACGCCAACAAATTAGGCAATCTGGAAGAAATGGATGCACTGCTGGAAACCTACAAATTATCAAAACTGAAACAGGAAAAAATAGAAAACCTAAACAGACCAATAACCATCAAGGAATTTGAAGCAGTCATCAAACCCCTACCAAGAAACAAGAGTCCAGGGACAGATGGCTTCCCAGGGGAATTCTACCAAACATTTAAAGAACAACTAATACCTATTATTCTGAAGTTGTTTCAAAAAATAGAAATGGAAAACAATTTCCAAACTCATTCTATGAGGCCAGCATTACCTTGACCCCAAAACCAGACACAAAGACCCAATCAAAAAGGAGAATTACAGACCAATATGTCTGACAAAGATTAATGTCAAAATACTCACCAAGATACTAGCCAATAAATGTATATTAAAAGGATTATTCACCAGACCAAATGGAATTTATTCCTAGGATGCAAGGATGGTTCAACATCTGCAAATCAATCAATGTGATACACCACATTAATAAAAGAAAGGACAATAACCATATGATCCTCTCAATAGATGCAGAAAATACAATTGACAATTGTTTCAAAGTGTTTCAAAGAAAAAACAATTTCTTTATTAAAACTCTCCACATTGTTAGGGTAGAGGGAACATACATTAATATCATAAAAGCCATTTATGAAAAGCCCACAGTGAATATCATTCTCAGTGGGGAAAAACTAAGAGCTTTTCCACTAAGGTCAGGAACACAACAGAGATGCCCACTCCCACCATTTTTGTTGAAAGTAGTACTGGAAGCCCTAGCCTCAGAAATCAGATTAAAAAAATAAAGAAAAGGCATTCAAATTGGAAAAGAAAAAGTCAAATTCCACTCTTTGCAGATGACATGATACTCTATGTAGAAAACCCAAAAGACAGCATCCAAAATTGCTAGAACTCATACAGCAATTCAGCAATGGGGGAGGATATAAAATCAATGCACAGAAATCAGTTGCATTTCTTCTATACACTAACAATGAGGCAGAAGAAAGAGAAATCAAGGAATCCATCCCATTTTCAAATGCATCAAAACCTACAAGATACCTAGAAAAAAACCTAACCAATGAGGGAAAGGATCTTACTCCAAAAACTATAGAATATTCATGAAAGAAATTGATGAAAGACACAAAGACATGGAAAAATATTCCACGCTCATGGGTTGGAAGAACAAATATTGTTAAAATGTCTATGCTACACAAAACAATCTACATGTTCAATGAAATCCCTATCAAAATACCATCAACATTTTTCAGAGCTGGAACAAATAATTCTAAAATTTGTATTACTCAGCCATTAGAAACAACAAATACCCACCATTTACTTCAACATGGATGGAACTAGAGGGTATTATGCTGAGTGCAGTAAGTAAATCGGAGAAGGATAAACATTATATGGTTTCGTTGATACGGGGAATATAAAAAATAGTGAAAGGGATTATAGTGGAAAGGAGAGAAAATGAGTGGGAAATATCAGAGAGGGAGACAAAACATGAGAGACTCCTAACTCTGGGAAATGAACAAGGGGTTGTGGAAGGGGAGGTGGGCAGGGGGATGGGGTGACTGGGTGATGGGCACTGAGGGGGCACTTGACGGGGTTAGCACTGGGTGTTATGCTATATGTTGGCAAATCAGACTCCAATAAAAAATATACAATATATATTTTTTAAAGAATTTTAAAAATAATAAAATAAAAAAAATAAAATTTGTATGGAACCAGAAATGACCCCAAATAGCTAAAGGAATGTTGAAAAAGACTAAAGCTAGTAGCATCACTATTCTGGACTTCAAGCTGTATTACAAAGCTGTAATCATCAAGACAGTATAGTACCCACCCAAAAACAGACACATACACCAATGAAACAGGACAGAGAATCCAGAGTGGACTCTCAACTGAATGTTCAACTAATCATTGACAAAGCAGAGAAGAATATCCAATGGAAAAAAGACAATCTCTTCACCAAATGGTGTTGAGAAAATTGGACAGCCACATGCAGAGGAATGAAACTGGACCATTTTCTTATACTACACATAAAAATAAACTCAAACTGGATGAAAGACCTGAATGTGAGACAGGAATCCACCAAAATCCTAAGGAGAACACAGGCAACAACCTCTTTGACTTTGGCCACAGCAACTTCTTGCTAGACTCCTCTCCAAAGGCAAGGGAAACAAAGGCAAAAATGAGCCACTGGAATTTCAAGATAAAAAGCTTCTGCACAGGGATCCCTGGGTGGCACAGCGGTTTAGCGCCTGCCTTTGGCCCAGGGCGCGATCCTGGAGACGCGGGATTGAATCCCACGTCGGGCTCCCAGTGCATGGAGCCTGCTTCTCCCTCTGCCTGTGTCTCTGCCTCTCTCTCTCTCTCTCTGTGACTATCATAAATAAATAAATAAATAAATAAATAAATAAATAAATAAAGCTTCTGCACAGCAAAGTAAAGAGTAAACAAAAGCAATAGACAACCTACAGAATAGGAGAAAATATTTGCAAATGACGTATCAGATAAAAGACTAGCATCCAAGATCTATAAAGAACTTCTCAAACTCAACACCCAAAGAACAAATAATACAGTCAAGAAATGGGTAGAAGACATGAACAGACATTTCTCCAATGAAGACCTACACATGGCCAACAGACACATGAAAATAATACTCAGCATTACTCAGCATCGGGAAAATACAAATCAAAACCACAAAGAGAAACCACTTCACACCAGTGAGAATGGCTAAAATTAACAAGTCATAAAACAACAGATGTTAGTGAAAATGCAGAGAAAAGAGAACCCTCTTACACTGTTGGTGAGAATGCAAGCTAGTGCAGCCACTTTGGAAAACCGTGTGGAGGTTCCTCAAGAAGTTAAAAACAGAGCTACCCTATGACCCAACAATTGTACTACTGGGTATTTAGCCAAAGGACACAAATATAGTGATTTGAAGGGGCACCTGCACCCCAATGTTTAAAGCACAATGTCCACAATAACCAAACTATAGAAAAAGCCCAGATGTCTTTTGACAGGTGAATGGATAAGGAGGATGTGATAAATATATAGATAGATAGACATAGATATAGATATTTAATGCAATAGTACTCTTCCATAAAAAGAAACTGAAATCTTTTGCAATGGCATGTATAGAACCAGAGGGTATTATGCTAAGCAAAATGGTAAGAAAAAGATAAATACCATATGATTTCACTCATATGTGGAATTTAAGAAACAAAATAGGATCTAGGGGAAGGGAGAGAAAACTAAAACAAGACGAAATCAGAGAGGGAGACAAACTATAAGTCTAAATCTAAGAAACAAACAGAGTTGCTGGAGGGGAGGTGGGTGGGGGAATCGGGTAACTGGTGATAGATAGGCTATAAGGAGGGCACATGATGTAATGAGCACATGTTATATACAACGGATGAATCACTGAACTCTACCTCTGGATATAATAATACACCATTTAAATTAATGAATTTAAATAAAAATTTTAAAAGACCTTCATCCAGCTTTTTTCTCTACCTGCCCTCTGCAGTTGTTGATTTTTAAAGATGTACTTATAGCTACTTACTAAATGCAAGCCACTGTACCAGGCAAAGAAGAAGAAAAGAATGACCCTTGCTCACAAATACATGGCATGTTATAAAAGTTATATAAACAAACAATTACAAACAGGGTGGTCCTTGCTATAAAGGAAGTATGCTTAAAGTGCAGGACAAGCATATGAAAAGCCCCTAAAAATCTTCTGGAGTCAATCAACAAAGGCTCTACAGAGTAGGAGAAGCCATCAACAGAGATATTATAGCATGAGTGGGAGTTTGCCTCAATAATAAATTAGGAGAGGGCAAAACAGAGCAGAAACTGCATGTGAAAGCCATAGACGACATGACATTTGAAGCACTACTTATACTTTAGTATTATTGGAATCTAAATTGTGAAAAATGCATGGTTTGGTGAGATATGTAATGAGAGAGGAGGCTAAGCAGTCACTGGGGAGTTTTCCAAATATAAGTGGCAGCTGAATCCATGAGAGTTTCATACAGCAATAAGAACCTTGTGTACAGGATGCCTGGGTAGCTCAGCAGTTGAGCATCTGCCTTTGGCTCAGGGTGTAATCCCGGCTCCCAGTGGAGAGCCTACTTCTCCCTCTGCCTATGTCTCTGCTTCTCTCTGTGTGTCTCTCGTGAATAAATAAATAAAATCTTAAAAAAAAGAACCCTGTGTGAACTCATTGGGCTTCCATTACACAAACACTTCTCTTACCAGCGGTAGTTATGATTTCCATAAGTACACTGGATGTCTTCCCAGGATACCTGGAAGTACATAAATAGATGAAGTGAAGCATCCAGCTGACATATGTTAAGCACCCAGATAGTACAGGGTGCTACCATTTACCCTTCCTCAATCACCCAAACAACCCCACCCCTAGTACCTCCCAAGACCTGGATCATCCAGTGTCAGGATGCCATGTTTATAAAGCTGCTTTTAATATCCTTGGTCTCTCCATTTAAACTTGACTGTGCTTGGTTTTTGCATATATCTAACTCTTCTTTCTTTCCCACAGAGCATGAAGCTAGAACACCAAAAACCTGGATACTGTGCTACGTGGACTCTCACAGAGCTATACGCTAGATGGGGACTTCATGCAGAAAAGGACTTTAAGCAGAATCATACCTATAAATATAACAAACCAACGGTTGCTAGAAGGGTGGGGAGTGGGGATGGGAAAAATGTGAAGGGGATTGGAAGATACAGGCTTCCCAGTATGGAATGGGTAAGTCACAGGAATAAAAGGCACAGCATAGGGCACCTACATTGCTCAGTCAGTTGAACATTCAACCTGATTTTGGCTCAGGTCATGATCTCAGGGTCATAAGATTGAGACCCATGTCAGGGCTCTGCACTGAGCATGGAACCTGCTTGGGATTCTCTCCCTCTGCCCCTCTCTCACCCCCACTTACTCGCACTCGCTCTCTCTCTCTCTCTCTCATAAAGAAAAAGGCACAGCGTAAGGAATGTAGTCAGTGATGCTTTGATAGCATTGTATGGGAACAGATGGTAGCTATACCTCCAGTGAGCACAGCATAATGTATGAACTTGTTGAATCATTATATTGTACACCTGGAATGAATGTAATATTATGCCAACTATGCTTTAGTTTAAAAAGCTTTTCATAAAGAAAAGGACTTGTTTTTAAAGGCCCCATGCACAGAAATAACTGGCTCACAATGGGGCCTGACCTTGAGAACACATCTAGTACTGGGCTCAGAATTTATTAGAGGTGGCTAACCCAGGACAAAATGAAATTTTGGACAACATTCTCACCCAAGAAACATTGGAATCATTGAAGCAGAACCATTTTCCATCCACAGAATTCTGGATATAGGCACAGTAATGACCAAAGTCAGCTGCTCCCACATGGGCAACCACAGCAAAGAGTTCATATTGTCTTCCAAGCTGGAAGGACATAAGGCACAGTATTATGCACCATCATCCCTCCTTTTCTAACCGTAGTCTAGAATAAAGAAACATTATTTCGTCACATATTTATTTAGTGCCTACTCTGTGCCAGGCACTGGTACTTCAAGGGTCCTAGAAAATAGTCCTTGAACTCAAGAATTTCACAATTAATTAAGCCACAATTCTATTGCCATGCCCCTGAAAAGGAGAAGGAACAATCACCTGGGGAAAGCTCCCCAGAGAAGATATGCTTTAATTGATCCCAAAGGATGAACAAGGCTAGCAGACAAGTTATAGCTATGAGGGATACTCAAATGGACCTAAAAATTGCAAAGACTTGGCAGCACGGCAAAACACAGCATGCTGAGAAAGTGGAAGTCAGAGGTGGTGCTGGGAACTCACAGGAGATGAAGCTACAAACGTCAAGTCAATAATTGGAACTTTATTTTTTTGTAGTTTCGTTTTTTAACATTCCAGTTAGTTAACATAGAGTGTAATATTAGTTTCAGGAATAGAATTTAGTGGTTTTTGAATGAGAATTAGAGTTACTGAGTGTCATCAGATGGGTTTAAGCAGAGAAGGAACATCATCAGATTTGTGCTTGAGGAAAACACCAGAATAACATGGTTTGAAAAATGGAATGAAAAGTCATGTGAGACAAATGAGGTAAGTTAGGGCACTGCAACAGTTCAGAGAAGAAATGGTGATAGCCTAGATACTTACCATCAGTAGTAATCATTAAATAATAATAATCGTTCTTAACCTCATCATTATTAGCCAACTCTTGGCATTCACTATGCATTTAGCTACGTCTTTATATGAATTACTTCATTCAGTACTCACAACAATCATGTAAGATGGGTGCTAATATAAATCTTATTTTACAAAGGTGGAATCTAAGCTCAGGGAGGTAAAGTAAATTACACAAAGGTCAGAACTTATAAATACAAGAGGCCGGATTCCAACCTGGGCCTGACTTCAAAGTCCAAGCTCTTAATCCTCACTCTATACTAAGAAAATGAGAATAAAGGTGGGGATGAAGGGACAAATTTGTGTAAAACTAGGGATAAATAACCAAAAATACTTTGTAAATGAATGGATATTGGGCAGAGGGCAAGTAGGAGGCATCACTGGCTTAGAAATTAGGAACATATTGGTGCTGTAAAATTAAATTGGAACAGAGCTGATTTAGGAGTGAACATAATGAACTTGGGGACTATGTGACAACATTTGGTAGGAGGTCAATACATTGGTCTGGAGCTCAAGTGTAATACCTGGACAAGAGATACAGATTTGGGTGTCTTCAGTTTGAAATGACTGTTGAAACCACAAGAATTAATGAGATGAAAATTTGAAAAATGGAAAACAGAAAGAATGAATTTTTTTGTTTTTTATATAAATTTATTTTTTATTGGTATTCAATTTGCCAACATACAGAATAACACCCAGTGCTAATCCCATCAAGTGCCCCCCTCAGGGCCCATCACCCAGTCCCCCCACCTGCCACCCACATCCCCTTCCACCACCCCTACTTCATTTCCCAGAGTTAGGAGTCTCTCATGTTCTGTCCCCCAGAAAGAATGAAAGTAAAATTAAATACCACTTTCCGAATCTGGGAAGGGAAACAGGCATTCAGATCCAGGAAATAGAGAGATCTCTCCCTAAAATCAATAAAAACCGTTCAGCACCTCGATATTTAATAGTTAAGCTTGCAAATTCCAAAGATAAAGAGAAGATCCTTAAAGCAGCAAGAGACAAAAAGTCCCTGACTTTTATGGGGAGGAGTATTAGGGTAACAGCAGACCTCTCCACAGAGACCTGGCAGGCCAGAAAGGGCTAGCAGGATATATTCAGGGTCCTAAATGACAAAAACATGCAGCCAAGAATACTTTATCCAGCAAGGCTCTCATTCAGAATAGAAGGAGAGATAAAGATCTTTCAAGACAGGCAGGAACTGAAAGAATATGTGACCTCCAAACCAGCTCTGCAAGAAATTTTAAGGGGGACTCTTAAAATTCCCCTTTAAGAAGAAGTCCAATGGCACAATCCACAAAAACAGGGACTGAATAGATATCATGATGACACTAAACTCATATCTTTCAATAGTAACTCTGAGCGTGAATGGGCTTAATGACCCCATCAAAAGGTGCAGGGTGTCAGACTGGATAAAAAAGCAGGCATCTATTTGCTGTCTACAAGAGACTCATTTTAGACAGAAGGACACCTACAGCCTGAAAATAAAAGGTTGGAGAACCAATTACCATTCAAATGGTCCTCAAAAGAAAGCAGGGGTAGCCATCCTTATATCAGATAAACTAAAATTTACCCCGAAGACTATAGTGAGAGATGAAGAGGGACACTATATCATACTTAAAGGATCTATCTAACAAGAGGACTTAACAATCATCAATATATATGCCCGGAATAGAGCTGCCAAATAAATCAATCAATTAATAACCAAAATTAAGACATACATAGATAATAATACATTTATACTTGGTGACTTCAATCTAGCGCTTTCTACACTCGATAGGTCTTCTAAGCACAACATCTCCAAAGAAACGAGAGCTTTAAATGATACACTGGACCAGATGGATTTCACAGATATCTATAGAACTTTACATCCAAACTCAACTGAATTCACATTCTTCTCAAGTGCACATGGAACTTTCTCCAGAATAGACCACATACTAGGTCACAAATCAGGTCTGAACCTATACCAAAAGATTGGGATCGTGCCCTGCATACTTTCAGACCATAATTCCTTGAAATTAGAACTAAATCAAAACAAGAAGTTTGGAAGGACTTCAAACACGTGGAGGTTAAAGACCATCTGGCTAAAAGATGAAAGGGTCAACCAGGAAATTAAGGAATTAAAAAGATTCATGGAAACTAATGAGAATGAAGATACAACCGTTCAAAATCTTTGGGATACAGCAAAATCAGTCCTGAGGGGGAAATACATCGCAATACAAGCATCCATCCAAAAACTAGAAGGACCTCAAATACAAAAGCTCACCTTACACATAAAGGCGCTAGAGAAAAAACAGCAAATAGATCCTACACCCAGCAGAAGAAGAGAGTTAATAAAGGCTCAAGCAGAACTCAACAAAATCGGGACCAGAAGAACTGTGGAACAGATCAACAAAACCAGGAGTTGGTTCTTTGAAAGAATTAATAAGATAGATAAAGCATTAGCCAGCCTTATTAAAAACAAGAGAGAGAAGACTCAAATTAATAAAATCATTAATGAGAAAGGAGAGATCATTACCAACACCAAGGAAATACAAACGATTTTAAAAACATATTATGAACAGCTATATGCCAATAAATTAGGCAATCTAGAAGAAATGGACGCATTCCTGGAAAGCCACAAACTACCAAAACTGGAACTGGAAGAAATAGAAAACCTGAACAGGCCAATAACCAGGGAGGAAATTGAAGCAGTCATCAAAAACCTCCCAAGACACAAGAGTCCAGGGCCAGATGGCTTCCCAGGGGAATTCTATCAAACGTTTAAAGAAGAAATCATACCTATTCTACTAAAGCTGTTTGGAAAGATAGAAAGAGATGGAATACTTCCAAATTCGTTCTATGAGGCCAGGATCACCTTAATTCCGAAACCAGACAAAGACCCCACCAAAAAGGAGAATTACAGACCAATATCCCTGATGAACATGGATGCAAAAGTTCTCAACAAGATACTAGCCAATAGGATCCAATAGTACATTAAGAAGATTATTCACGATGACCAAGTAGGATTTATCCCTGGGACACAAGGCTGGTTCAACACTCATAAAACAATCAATGTGATTCATCATATCAGCAGGAGAAAAATCAAGAACCATATGATCCTCTCATTAGATGCAGAGAAAGCATTTGACAAAATACAGCATCCATTCCTGATCCAACTCTTGAGAGTATAGGGATAGAGGGAACATTCCTCAACATCTTAAAAGCCATCTACGACCCCACAGCAAATAACATTCTCAATGGGGAAGCACTGGGAGCCTTTCCCCTAAGATCAGGAACAAGACAGTGATGTCCACTCTCACACTTCTATTCAACATAGTACTAGAAGTCCTAGCCTCAGCAATCAGGCAACAAAAAGACATTAAAGGCATTCAAATTGGCAAAGAAGAAGTCAAACTCTCCCTCTTCACCGATGACATGATACTGTACATAGAAAACCCAAAAGCCTCCACCCCAAGATTGCTAGAACTCATACAGCAATTTGGCAGTGTGGCAGGATACAAAATCAATGCCCAGAAGTCAGTGGCATTTCTGAACACTAACAATGAGACTGAGGAAAGAGAAATTAAGGAGTCAATCCCATTTAAAATTGCACCCAAAAGCATAAGATACCTAGGAATAAACCTAACCAAAGAGGTAAAGGATCTATACCCTAAAAACTATCGAACACTTCTGAAAGAAATTGAGGAAGGCACAAAGAGATGGAAAAAATATTCCATGCTCATGGACTGGCAGAATTAATATTGTGAAAATGTCAATGTTACCCAGGGCAATTTACACGTTTACTGCAATCCCTATCAAATACCATGGACTTTCTTCAGAGAATTAGAATAAATTATTTTAAGATTTGTGTGGAATCAGAAAAGACCCCGAATAGCCAGGGGAATTTTAAAAAAGAAAACCATAGCTGGGGGCATCACAATGACAGATTTCAGGTTGTACTACAAAGCTGTGGTCTTTAAGACAGTGTGGTCCTGGCACAAAAACAGACACATAGATCAATGGAACAGAATAGAGAACCCAGAAGTGGACCCTCAACTTTATGGTCAACTAATATTCGATAAAGGAGGAAAGACTATCCACTGGAAGAAAGACAGTCTCTTCAATAAATGGTGCTGGGAAAATTGGACATCCACATGCAGAAGAATGAAACTAGACCACTCTCTTGCACCAGACACAAAGGTAAACTCAAAATGGATGAAAGATCTAAATGTGAGACAAGATTCCATCAAAATCCTAGAGGAGAACACAGGCAACACACTTTTTGAACTTGGCCATAGTAACCTCTTGCAAGATACAGCCATGAAGGCAAAAGAAACAAAAGCAAAAATGAACTACTGGGACTTCATCAAGATAAGAAGCTTTTGCACAGCAAAGGATACAGTCAACAAAACTAAAAGACAACCTACAGAATGGGAGAAGATATTTGCAAATGACATATCAGATAAAGGGCTAGTTTCCAAGATCTATAAAGAACTTATTAAACTCAACACCAAAGAAACAAACAATCCAATCATGAAATGGGCAAAATACATGAACAGAAATCTCACAGATGAAGACATATACACGGCCAACATGCACATGAGAAAATGCTCTGCATCATTTGCCATTAGGGAAATACAAATCAAAACCACAATGAGATACCACCTCACACCAGTGAGCATGGGGAAAATTAACAAGGCAGGAAACTACAAATGTTGGAGAGGATCAGGAGAAAGTGAAATAAGTCAGTCAGAGAAAGAAAAATGCTGTATGATTTCACTTATGTGTCGAATTTAAGAAACAAAACAAATAAGGAAAAAAAGCGGAGAGACAAACCAAGAAATACACTCTTAACTATAGAGAACAAACATACGGTCACCAGCAGGAGAGGTGGGTGAGTGGGGACGGGTGAAATAGGTGATGGGGACTAAGAGTACACTTATTACAATGAGCCCTGAGTAATGTACAGAATTGTTAGATCACTGTATCATACATCATAAATTAATATATCACTATGTTAACTATACTGGAATTAAAATTGAAAACTTGATAAAAAAAATTATATGATAGAATTGGTTACATTTAGAAAAAAGAGATCTCATTCTTTAGAAATACATGATGAAATACTTCAAATGAAAGAGCACAGTGATCAGGACTTGCTTCAAAATAATCCAATAGGGGTTTGGAGAAAGAGGATGAGGATGTTGGCAAGAAAGATTGGCAATGGGTTTTGATAATGGTTTAAGCTGCTTGACGGACATGGGAATTCATTGTAGAATTCCTCACAACTTTGATATGTATTCAAATTGTCCATAGCCATGTTTTTTTAAGTGGAAAAAAATTTAGGATATTATTTCATCTGTTTTTTTAAATTCCACATATGAGTGAAATCATATGGCATTTGTTTTTCTCTGACTGATTTATTTTGGTTAGCATAATACGCTCTAGTTCCATCCGGAAGAACAGAGGGGAAGGGAAGGAAAAATAAAATAAGATAAAAATAAGCAGGTAAATCATAAGAGACACCTAATTCCAGGAAACAAACTGAGGTTTGCTGGAGGGAAGATGGGTGAGGGGATGGGATAATTGGGTGAGGGCATTAGAAGGACATGTGATGTAAGGAGCACTGGGTGTTAAATGCAACTCATTAATCACTAAATTCTACCCTGAAAGTAATAATATACTATGTTAACTACATTGAATTTATATTTAAATAATTTAATTTGAATTTAAAGAATTTTTAAGAGATTATTTCATTAAGATATACTTCACAGTGCAGAAGTAGAAAGAAGAAAAACTCAAAGGACAAAAAATGAGAATCTTATGAAATGTATATGCACTGAATAGGTGAAGAAACTATGTCATATAGGAACTATTATATTATTAGGTCTCAATTTTTATTTTTTATTTTATTTTCTTAATTTGAGTTCATTTAATTAACATATAATCTATTATTACACTATATGTTTCAGATGTAGAGTTCAGTTGCATATAATACCCAGTGCTCATTACATCATGTGCCCTCCTTACTGCCCATCACCCAGTTACCCCATCACCCTCACACCCACCTCTCCTCCAGCAGCCCTCTGTTTCCTAGATTTAACACTCTCTATGGTTTGTCTCCTTCTCTAATTATGTTTTGTTTTTCCCTCCTTTCTGTGCTCCTCTGCTTTCTTTTTTTTTATTTATTAATTTACTTTTCTATATATTTTTTATTGGAGTTCAATTTGCTAACATATATAACACCCAGTGCTCATCCTGTCAAGTGCCCCCCTCAGTGCCCATCACCTAGTCACCCCCCACCCACCTCCCTTTCCACTACCCCTTGTTCATTTCCCAGAGTTAGGTGTCTCCCATGTTCTGTTACCCTCACTGATATTTTATTTCTTAAATTCCACATTATGAGTGAGATCATATGATAATTGTTCTTTCTCTCATTGACTTATTTTGCTTAGTATAGTACCCTCTAGTTCCATCCATGTCATTGCAAATGGCAAGATTTCAATTTTTTTATGGCTGAGTAATATTCCATTGCGTGGATATACATACATCCCATCTCTTTATCCATTCATGTGTTGCTGGACATCTGGGCTCTTTCCATTGTTTGGCTATTGTGGACATTGCGGCTATAAACATTGAGGTGCAAGTATCCCTTTGGATCATTATGTTTGTGTCCTTTGGCTAAATACCCAGCAGTGCAATTGCTGGGTCATAGGGTAGCTCTATTTTTAACTTTCTGAGGAACCTCCATACTTCCATACTGTTTCCTAGAATGGCTGCCCAGGTTGCATTCCCACCAACAGTGTAAGAAGGTTCCCTTTCCTCTTATCCTCACCAATATCTGTTGTTTCCTGACTTGATCATTTTAGCCATTCTGACTGGTGTGAAGTGGTATGTCATTGTGGTTTTGACTTATATTTCCCTGATGCTGAGTGATGCTGAGCATTTTTCATGTATGTTGTAGGCCTCATTTTAAAAATACTATGGTTCTACATAAAGACTCCTAACTCTGGGAAACGAACTAGGGGTGGTGGAAGGGGAGGAGGGCGGCGGGTGGAGGACAATGGGTGACAGGCACTGAGGGGGACACTTGATGGGATGAGCACTGGGTGTTATTCTGTATGTTGGTAAATTGAACACCAATAAAAATTAATTTATTAAAAAAATAAAAATAAAAATAAAAATAAAAATAAAATAAAAATAAAAATACTATGGTTCTAGAGCATGAATACTGTATATATATATATGCTAAATGCTACATTTAGTAAATTCTGTATTAATGTATTAACTAAATTCTGTATTTATATACATGTATATATATACAGAATATATATTAATATATAATTAATATATAAATACAGAATTTAAATACATTAATACAGAATTTACTAAATGTAGCATTTCAAACCTAAGAAAATATATATTTATGTCATATTTTTTCTCAGAATTTCCCAGTAAGTTATTAGCTCAGGACAACTAAATTCAACTTTATTTTGATTGAATTTGGCCTAGTGAACTGGCTCTTTTGTTACGATCCTCAAAGTGGGCATCAGCTGTTTTAAGAAGAAAGTTAGGTTGGTACTGTGTTTAGAACCCAAGATGTTGTGCTTACATATATATATATATATATATATATATATATATATATATATATATACAAATATATATATTATATGTCTTATTTTTTTTATTTTTTTATATGTCTTATTTAAGCTGAAGGTCCTGAATTATGGGTTCCTTCCCTTCCTCAGTGCTGTGAGGGATATGAATAAAACCCAATATTTAGAAATAAGGTCTTTTGATTTTTAATTTAAATTAAATTAATTAACATATAGTGTATTATTATTAGTTTCAGAGGTAGAATTTAGTGATTCATCAGTTGCATATAACACCCAGGTTCATCACATCACATGCCTCCTTCATGCCTGTCACCCAGTTATCCCATCCCCCTACCCACCTCCCCTCCAGCAACCCTCAATTTGTTTCCTAGAGTTAAGAGTCTCTTATGGTTTGTCTCCCTCTCTGATTTCATCTTAATTTCTTTCTCTCTCCCTTCCTCCATGATCCTCTGTTTTGTTTCTTAAATTCTACATATGATTGAGATCATATAATTATCTTTCTCTGATTGACTTATTTCACTTAGCATAATACCCTCTAGTTCCATCTGCATCGTTGCAAATGGCAAGATCTCTCTCTCTTTTTTTTTTTTTTGGTGGCTGAGTAATATTGCATTGCATATATACCACATCTTCTTTATCCATTCATCTGGCACCTGCACCCCAGTGTTTATAGCAGTAATGTCCACAATAGCCAAACTGTGGAAAGGGCCCAGATGTCCATTAACCAAAGCCTTTTGGATATTTTTTTAAAAATATTTTATTTATTTATTCATGAGAGACAGAGAGAGAGAGGCAGAGACACAGGCAGAGGGAGAAGCAGGCTCCATGCAGAGAGCCCAACGTGGGACTTGATCCCAGGACTCTAGGATCATGCCCTGGGCCAAAGGCAGGCACCAAACTGGTGAGCCACCCAGGCATCCCAGCCTTTTGAATCTTAAGAGAAAAGCAGCTGTAAACAGCAAATGTTGGTGATAGTAGTATGGTGATAACAACCCATCACTGTTATTCAAGAAAACATAGATTTCCATCATTAAAATACTGTTTAAAAAAAATAAATGTTTCTTGAGCATATGAATATGTTTTATGAATCACACCAAGCAGCTGCTGGTGAGTTTTCCTCCCTGTATGTACCCCAAGCACAGCCAATAGAGGCCATGATTTATGAGACGCTATAATAACACAGATGAGATGTCCAAAAGTGCTCTGTTGAGCAGGTGACTTCAAGCACCTTAGGGGAAGAGAGGCAAAATCAAGCAAAGGATCTGAAGAGATGGAGGATAGAGGGGAATTAAGGAGTTTCTCACCTGTTCCTCAGCATCATAAAGGTCTTCCTCCATCAGAAGGACCTGACTTAAATCCAAGCTCTGTGGGAAATAGAGTGAGTGGCAGATTTTTTCTGTCCGTGAATTCCTGATGGAGAACCGCAAGAGGTGGATTGTCAAGGTCTGGGGTAAATGGGTCAGCTTCAAGACCTGAAAAAGCAAAATTACTGTGGAGATGAAACCCTAAGGTACTTGAAATAGGTAGGTTTAGAGAAATATCATGGCCGATGGTGTGTTCTTCTTCCCCACAAAGGATTGGAATGATATAATACAGTTAAGGGCCCCCTTCTGCTGAATCTGTTGAGCAGCCCACAGAAGGCATGAGCAGCCCTAGTGTTCTGCACAGGAACCAGAGCCCAGGGGAACCACAGAGTCTGCTCTAGAGAGTCAGTCTAACCTTGCATGTAAAACTCTGCCTCCTGATCTCGGACCTTCTCTTATCTTTTAAAATGCTCTGCCCCTCTCAGTGATGGGCCTCTGAAAGTCAGAGGCCCCAGATTCCAGATATTAGCCAGATATACTTCCTCCCTCAACCAACACATGGGACCCTCAAGGCCTCTGAAGACTCTATCAGGAAATCCACTAAAGGCAACCCCAGATTAGGGAAGCTTCTGGTTTCAGACAGTGAGTACCTGTTTCCCACAAGTCTTCTTCCCACATTTCTCACAGAAGCATTTGCTTTTGCCTGATAACTCCCTGGGCTGGAAGAAACATCGAAGGGCATCCTCCTGTCCCAAGAGATCAAGAAAAAGCAGAGAGGATATTTACCATCTAGAGTACATCCCCTCACCCTACAGATAAGGATTTAAGTTTCTTTCTGGTTCTTTCCATGTACCCTCTTAACACCTGGCCCAGTGTAGTGCATGTGGCAGGATCCCCCAAAGTACCTACTGATTGGAAGGAAAAATAGAAGGGAGCACTTGCTAAGGTAGCAGTATGAGGAAAGGAAGTAAAAGGAAACAAATTTTATTTCCACCAAATCAAAGGAGAAACTTAGAACTGTGCAAAGGAAATAGAAATTACTTTTTAAAAGGCAACAGTGATTAAAGAAGCAAGGGCACATTGGCAGCACTGGGTGTATGGAAACAGCAAATTAACCAAGAAAAATCCCTCACCAGTGTTTTCAGAGGTTTTGAGTCCATATCAAAAAGAGGAAGGGGGAGGGTCAGCATGCTACTGTTTCTGCTCCTCTCCACAGTACATTCAAGGCAAACCAAGGACTCCTTCACCCGAATTGTATACAGAGCCTTCAGCCTCTCTACCTGTTAATAGAGAGGAGGTGAGAGGAAAGAAGGGTACAGAGCCATAAACAAACCAGGTCAGGTCAATTTCCAGAAATGGTAGCCAGCAGACAGAAGCTCCAAAAATGGCAGCCACTGATGTTCTTTGCTCTTTGAAAAGGAGCAAAGTAATAACAGTAATAGTAGTACGGAATTGTGATAAGCATTTTATGTGGATTTCTCTTTTAATCCTCTCTATACATTATATTAATGATTGCTGAATGAGCTAAATGAACAGCATCTTAAACTTCTGAGTTCTCTGATTCTAGTATCTCACCAAGTCCACATCTGTGATTTGGTCCTTAATTAGGTTCCAAACTGTGAGGTAGAGTTGAGCAGCATCATGCTGGACAAACACTGGCCAAAGAGAAAAATAACAGCCCGATCAGTGAGATCACCAGGGACATTTTTCATGCATACCCTTGTGCCATAGCTACCTAGATGTACATGAACACTCATCACTTTGTCCTCTCCTAGCCTCCCCTGCTTTAGTTAGGCACTAAAAATGAAAAATAAGCTTGTTATTTATTTTTTAGAACTCCTGTTAAAACTTAAAATCCAGTCCAACTGCATCACAGAAGTTTCCTTTCCACTGACTGGTCAACCATGCCTACTGGCCTCTACTGGGGGACCTAGCCAGATAAAAACAACATTCAATAGTGGATTCTCTCCTATTCCAAGCCAAGCCGGCACTCTAATTGGACTCTAGTGGCCACTTGTTTCTCTGTACCTTTATTTAATCTCTTTTTAATTCCCCAGAAATTGAGCAGTTTCCCAAAACTCATATCTGACCCAGGTCTTCCCCAAAGGTATCTAGGAGAACAGGAAAGGAAAGAACCATCTCAGTGTTGATGCTGGCTAAGAGGAAACAGGAATGAAGCAGTGAATTCTCCATATGTTATATAAATAAATGTAAGCCCAAAAGACAGATGTAAATGAATTTCTGTCATTGAAAAGAAACATAGGACGACAAAGAACATGAAAAACACACTGAGGACTATTTTACAAAAAGACGGATGTCTGCCAACATGCAAAGATATTGCAAGAAAAGGTAGTTCCTGTAAATGTATTAAATATTCATATCATCTATCTCAACACCATTTTATTACTTCCTTCATGATACCACAGTTTGTACTTAATGCTTTTGGATTTCATTTTGCTTTATTTTACTCTTGTTTTGGCCTTTCTCTTCGCTAAACTAAAGCTTCATTGATACAAAGACTCTATCATCCGCCTTATATCCTTATCTACAGAACCAGCACAATACCTGGCACACAATAAATATGAGCTGAATGAATTAATTAATTCATATTTAAAGGTAACAATCCCCAAACCTAAAGACAAACAGAGTGGAACTAGGATTGAACTATGCTGTCTCCAGGAATTATTTGCAGAAGGCTACCTACCACAGAGCCAACACTGAACATAAAGGAAGTTAGATCACCTTGCCATATGAAGACATTTTGCCTCATCTGACCATACCAGAGCCAAGAGTCCTGATTCATCTAAAAAATAAAGGGTGTTATTCTGTATGTTGGCAAATTGAACACCAATAAAAAAATAAATTTATTATTAAAAAAAATAAAGGGATGGTGCACCGGGGTGGCTCAGTGGTTGGGCATCTGCTTTCAGCTCAGGTCATGATCCCAGAGTTCTGGGATCAAATCCCATATCAGGCTCCCCACAGAGAGCCTGCTTCTCCCTCTACCTATGTCTCTGCTTCTCTCTGTGTGTCTTTCATGAATAAGTAAATAAAATCTTTTTTTAAACTAAAAAAATTAAAAATATAGGGATATTTGCCCAACCCATAATTTACTTAACACCTGTTATGTGCAAGGCATTGCAATTGCTAGAGAAAGTCACTGTCCCCAAGAAACCTATATTCTAGGTTCTTGTTCTAGTGGACAAGTATCCATTAAGTCTTAATTCAAAGAATAAGAAAAATTCCCAAAGTATATAAACTACTATGAAAAGCTGTATTAAAGTGAGAATACAACTGGAATGGTGGAGTGAGGATCTCTATAAATCTACTCCTCCAAAAAAGCAATGAAAATGCTGGCAAAAAAAAATGTCAAAATCAATTTTTCAGAACTCTGAAAATTACCTAAAGGTTTACAAAAATCCTAGGAATATTTATTCAACAAACACTGCAGAACCTAAGTAAGAAGAACAGGATTTGAGACTTTTCAACCTGGCCAATTTCCATTTCCTTCTTCCCAGCTCTGTAGTAGCCTTGAAAACAAGAAAACTTGCCATCATGAAAACTGTTAACCGGAAGCCTTGTGACCAGAAAAAGGAGTAGACTGGGGCTGGAGTTCCTCAAAAAGCCCCATACTGAAAACATTTTTATTTTTTGACCTGTCTTGCAGCTTCATGGAAAAGCCCCATTTGAAGAAGTTTGTCATTATTTGACCCAACTCAAAGCTTTGAGCCCTATCCCCAGGGTATTTGTGGAAAAAAGTCAATGATAATTAATATTGTGACTGCCTAAGGCTGTAATACCAGTTGGGACAAAAAAAGAGTCTGGCTGAAACTTAAAAGATGGTTGTGGGAACTGAGATGTCCATAGGGAACTTCTAGAAGTTCTGACATATTTCTGGTGATCTAGAAGGCCTTTTGCATGCCTCAGTAAGACCTGAGAAGGTCTCAGTCTCTCATATTTGGCTAATATTGACACCCTATGCAAGCAAGAAAGGCAGGCTAAAAGTGTCACAAACAGCCTGAGCTTTGAAGGTAAGCCCCACTAGACACACAGAGTTCCTCATCAAAGACTGGAAGACTCACTGGTTCAAAGCATTTTTAAAAAATCTCTGACCAATCATTAGGTGACATTAAGCTAAACAGACAAAATCTTTAGTGGCCACACACTATAGGGAACATAACCTTTACAAAATTAGTCCAGGAGAGTCACTAAACAATAGCAATGACAAAAATAATAGCAACAACTCCATTGTGGGGGTTTCTTATTTCCACTGTTGTCACTGTTGTCCAAAATGTTTAGTTTTTAACAGAAAATTACAAGACACAATAAAACAAAAAAGTATGGTCCCTCCCACACACACACACGAAACAATCAGTAGAAATTGTCATTGAGAAGATCCAGATGTTAGTCTCACTAGACTTTAGATTAATTATCATTATATGTTCAAAAGAACTAAATAAAACCGTATCAAAATAACTAAAGTATGAAACAATGTCTCACCAAATGCAGAATATCAATAAAGAAAAAAATTATTTAAAAGAATCAAAATAGAAATTCTTGAGCTGAAGAATACAATGACAGAAATGAAGAGTTTGCAAGAGGTGGTCAATAGCAGATTTGAGCTGATGAAAAAAGAATTATCAAACTTTGAAAACAAGTCAATTGAAACCATACAGTCTGAAGAATAAAAATAAAAATGAATGAGGACAAATAAACAGAGCATCCAACAGGCTCAGTAATTAATTCTACCAAACATTTATGGAACAAATTATACCAGTTCTCAAATATATATATTTCATTTATATGAAATATATATATGTATGAAATATATTATATATATATATTGACCAATATATAAAGGTCAATCACTTTCCTATATTATCAGCAATGAACAGAGGAATTTTCAATTAAAAGCACAGTATTGGAAGGGGAATAAAGGGAAAGGAGATAAAATGAGTGAAAATATCAGTGAGGGTGACAAAACATGAGAGACATCTAACTCTGGGAAATGAACAAGGGGTAGTGGAAAGGGAGGTGGGTGGCGATTTGGGGTGACTGGGTGATGGGCACTGAGGGAGGCACTTGGTGGGATGAACATTGGGTGTTATGGTATATGTTGGCAAACTGAACTCCAATAAAAAAAAACATTAAAAAAAGCACAATATTGTTAACATTAGAACCCATGAAAATGAAATACTGAGTTATAAATCTAACCAAATGTGTACAAGATCTATATATGAAAAACTATAAACTCTAATGACAGAAATCAGAAGAATTACATAAAAGGAGAGATACCCCATGTTCATGGATAAGAAAACTCAATATTGTCAAGATGCCAGTTCTTTCCAACTTGATCTATGCACTCAATGCAATTCCAATCAAGATCCCAGCAAGTTATTCTGTGGATATTAACAAAGTGATTATAAAGTTTATTTGGAGAGGCAATCACAGAATAGAAGACACAATATTGAGGGAAAAAACAAAGTCAAAGAACTAATTCTGAACTTAGAATAAAGTGTCAGTAACTAAAACAATGTGGGATCAAAGGAATAAAACAGAGATCCCAGGAATACACCAACATAAACAACATCGACTGCTCTTTGACAAAGTAGCAAAGGCAATACAATAGAACAAAGATAGTTTTTCACCAAATGGTGCTGCAATCCTGAATATCTACATGCAAACAAATGAATCTATACACAGACTTTACATCCTTCAAGAACACAAATTCAAAATGTATAATAGACTTAAATGTAAAATGCAAAACTACAAAAGTCCTAATATAATACAGGAGAAAAATCTAGAAGACCTTCTGTTTTGTGATTACATTTTAGACACTTTTTGGCTAAAACTCCAATGTACAAGCAATAAAAGAACGAAGCGATATACTGAACTTCATTAAAATTAAACATTTCTGCTCTGTGAAGGATACTGTCAAGAACATGAGAAGACAAGTCATGGACTGAGAAGAAATATTTGTAAAAGGCCTGATAGAACATAAAGACTCCTAACTCTGGGAAACGAACTAGGGGTGGTGGAAGGGGAGGAGGGCGGGGGGGTGGGGATGAATGGGTGACAGGCACTGAGGGGGGGCACTTGACGGGATGAGCACTGGGTGTTATTCTGTATGTTGGCAAATTGAACACCAATAAAAAATAAATTTATTATTTTAAAAAAGCCTGATAAAGGATTGTTATCCAAATATACAAAAAAACTCTTCATATTCAACAATAAAACATAAAAACCAACCTAATTATAAAATGGATAAGAAACCTGAATAGACACTTCACCAAGAAAGATATATACAAATGGAAAATAAGCATAAGAAGCAGGGCTTGGCATATGTCAATGACAAATCACAAGTTAAAATAATGAGACACCTCTACAAACCTATCAGAATGGCCAACATTTAAAACATCAACATAATATTAAAAGTCCAAGCCTCAGCAATCAGACAACAAAAAGAAGGAAAAGGCAAATTGTCAAAGAAAAAGTCAAACTCTCACTCTTCACAGATGACATGATACTGTATGTGGAAAACCCAAAAGTCTCCACCCCAAAATTGCTAGAATTCATACAGCAATTCAGCAACATGGCAGGATACAAAATCAATGCACAGAAATCAGTGGCATTTCTGTACACTAACAATGAGGCTGAAGAAAGAGAAATTAAGGAATCGATCCCATTTTCAACTGCACCAAAATCCATAAGACACCTAGGAATAAACCTAACCAAAGAGGTAAAGGATTTATACTCTAAAATCTACAAAGTCTTATGAAAGAAATTGAGGAAGATACAAAGAAATGGAAAACATTTCATGCTCATGGATTGGAAGACTAAATATTGTAGAAATGTCTGTGCTACCCAGGGCAAATTACAGGTTCAATGCAATCCCTATCAAAATACTATGGTCTTTCTTCACAGAGTTGGAACAAATAATCTTTAAGGTTTGTATGGAATCAGAAAAGTCTGAATAGTCAGAGGAATATTGAAAAAGAAAACCGATGCCAGGGGCATCGCAATGCCAGATTTCAAGCTGTATTACAAAGCTGTGATGGTCAAGACAGTGTGGTACTGGCACAAAACAGACATATAGAACAATGGAACAGAATAGAGAATCTAGAAATGGATCCTCAACTCTGTGGTCAAATAATCTCTGACAAAGCAGGAAAGAATATTCAATGGAAAAAAGTCTGTTAAGCAAATGGTGTTGGGAAGACTGTACAGCCTCATGCAGAAGAATGAAACTGGACCATTCTCTTACACAAAGATAACACTGACACAAAGATAAGCTCAAAATGATGATAGACATAATGTGAGACAAGAATAAAACCTAGAAGAGAACAAAGGCAGGGACTTCTTTGACCTCAGCCACAGCAACTTCTTGCTAGACTCATCTCTAAAAGCAAGGGAAACAAAGGCATAAAGAACTATTTGAACTCATCAAGATAAAAAGCTTCTGCACAGCAAAGGAAAGAGTAGACAAAACCAAAAGAGAACCTACAGAATGGGAGAAGATATTTGCAAATGGCATATCAGATAAAGGGCTAGTATCCAAGATCTATAAAGAACTTATCAAACTTAACACCCAAAACACAAAAAATCTAGCAAGGAAATCAGAAGACATGAACATACATTTCTCCAAAGTAGACACAAATGGCCAACAGACATGTCAAAGAATGTTCAGCATCACTCAGCATCAGGGAATACAAGTCAAAACCAAATGAGATACCACTTCACACCAGTCAGAATGGCTAAAATTAACAAATCAGGAAACAACAAACATTGGTGAGGATGTGGAGAAAGGGGAACCCTCTTGCACTGTTGGTGGGAATGCAAGCTGGTGCAGCCACTCTGGGAAACAGTATGGAGGTTCCTCAAAGAGTTAAAAATAGAGCTACCCTATGACCCAGCAATTGCACTACTAGGTATTCACCCAAAGAACACAAACATAGGGATCCAAAGGGGCACCTGCACCTCAGTGTTTATAGCAGGAATGTCTACAATAGCCAAACTACGGAGAGAGCCTAGGTGTCCATCGGCAGATGAATGGATATATATGGAATGGAATATTACTCAGCCATCAAAAAATGAAATCATGCCATTTGCAATGACATGGACACAACTAGAGAATATCATGCTAATAGAAATAAGTCAATCAGAGAAAGACAAATATATGATCTCACTCATATTTGGAATTTAAGAAACAGAGGAGCATAGGGGAAGGGAGGGGAAAAAAACAAGACAAAATCAGAGGGCAACAAACCATAAGAGAGTCTGAAATCTAGGAAATAAACAGGGTTGCTGGAGGGGAGGTGGGTGGGGAGATTGGGTAACTGGGTGATGGGTTATAAGGAGGGCACATGATGTAATGAGCACTACATGTTATATACAACTGATGAATCACTGAACTCTACCTCTGAAAATAATAATATACTATATGTTAATTAATTTAATGTAAATAAAATTTTAAAAGGAAAGAAAAAAGGAAGGAAGGAAAGAAAAAGGAAGGAAGGAAGGAAGGAAGGAAGGAAGGAAGGAAGGAAGGAAAGAAGGAAGGAAGGAAGGAAGGCCTTGGTATCTCCCAAATTTGGGGAGAGATTTAGACATCAAAGTTCCTGAAGCATGTCCACAATAGCCAAACTGTGGAAGGAGCCTCAGTGTCCATCGAAAGATGAATGGATAAAGAAGATGTGGTATATGTATACAATGGAATATTAGCCATTAGAAACGACAAATACCCACCATTTGCTTCAACGTGGATGGAACTGGAGGGTATTATGCTGAGTGAAATACGTCAATCGGAGAAGGACAAACATTATATGGTCTCATTCATTTGGGGAATATAAAAAATAGTGAAAGGGAATAAAGGGGAAAGGAGGAAAAATGAGTGGGAAGTATCAGAAAGGGAGACAGGACATGAGAGACTCCTAACTCTGGGAAACGAACTAGGGGTGGTGGAAGAGGAGGGGGGCAGGAGGTGGGGGTGACTGGGTGATGGGCACTGAGGGGGGCACTTGATGGGATGAGCACTGGGTGTTATTCTATATGTTGGCAAATTGAACACCAATAAAAAATAAATTTATAAAAAAAAGTTCATGAAGCTCTTAGTTCCCTAAACATATTCAACTCAAATGAGTATTCTCCAAGACACATCAATAGTAAAGCTTTTTAAAATCAAAGACAAGGAGAAATATTAAAAATCAGTAAGAGAAAGGGAGTTTATCACTTACAAGGGAACCCCCCTCCCATAAGGCAATCTGTATATTTCTCAGCACAAACCTGACAGTCCAGGAGACAACGGAATGCCATATTCAAAATGATAAAAGAAAAAACTGCCAATCTAGAAAACTTTACTTCAGAAATGAAAAATACATAAGGCTTTTCCAGACAACTGCTGAGGGAGTTCATCACTGCTACACTTGCCTCATAAGAAATTGCCTAAGGAGTTCAGTTTTTCAACTAACTGCAAAAAGGAAATTTGTCATTTTGAAACATCCTACAAAGAAAAGCCCAGGTCCAGGGGTCTTATGTTTTTTAATAATAAATTTATTTTTTATTGGTGTTCAGGGGTCTTAATTCTACCAAATATTTAAGGAATTAATACCTACCCCTTCACAAACCTCTCCAAAACAAAGAAGAGGAGGGAACAGCTCCTGACCTATTCTTTGAGGCACTCCCTCTCCCCCTGTTCCCTCTCCCCAGCCTCCTCCCTCTCCCTGTCTCTCAGAACTGAGAGGGCTGTCTTACTTGGAACATTGTACTTCTGGAGACAGTAGGCAAGCTCCATAGGTTGCACTGCTTTCTGACGGCTGTCCTGCATCCTCTCCAGTAGCAAGAGCAATTGGAAGGGGACACTTTTCCTCTGCTCTTCTGTTCCCCTTGGTACCGTTATCCTGCCAAATAAGCACATCCATGAACCTCCTTATTCCCAGAGTTCTCAATGTGAGCTGCATACTGGAATCACTTGGGAGAACTTTCTCAACTCTCCATGCCCAGGCCACTCTGCAGACAAACTAAATCAGAATTTTTTTAAATCAAAATTTCCAATGGTGGGGCCCAGTTATCAGAATATTTAAGTTTACCAGATGATTTAAATGTAGAGATAAGGGGCAACTTGGTGGCTGAGTTGGTTAAGTTTCTGCCTTCGGCTCAGGTTAAGATTCCAGAGTCCTAGAATCAAGCCCCACATCGGGGTCCCTGCTCAGTGGGGAGTCTGCTTCTTCTTCTACCCCTCACCCCCTCATGCTCTCTCTCTCTCTTTCACTCTCAAATTAAATATAAATAAATAAATAAATAAAGTTGAGAAGCATCATATTAGCAAATTGGCTATAGAGAATATCCTCTCAAGAGGAGAATCAGACAACTGTTACCTCACCCCTCTCCCCACTCTGCCCAACAATCACACTTAAATGAAGGGCAGATAAGAAGTCCTAGGTCCACAGCAAAGTGGCCATACCACAAAATGTCCAGGCTGAAGTACTCCAAAGTGAAAAGGCAAATACTGATCTAGGCTCTGGCAATAAAAGAAAACATGAAGTAATGTCAGTTTATTTTGAAAATGATTTGCCCAATAATAGGCGTCTCTCAGTTGCCCATGCAATTAGAAGGGAGAACACAATTAGGAACACAACTAGATAACTATTGGATCATCTCAAAATCTGACCTGAAGACAGAACAAACTCCACAACTAAAGGTAGAAAAGAATACAGGAAGTGCAGAGATGCAATTTTGGGGAGAAACAGACTGCAGGTGCTGCAGAGGGGATGGAGAAGGGGAGAAATAGAGAGGAACACACAGGAGAACACACAAAGAGAACATTTCCCCAAAGCTATTGGCTTAGAAAAGGAGAGGAGCAGAATTTCATGAGTTCTTGCAATCAGCAGGACTTAAAGCTTGAAATTTTAAAGATCAGAGGGTTTGGCTGGGCTAGAGCCTGGAGTTCACTACGCTGTTCCTGGAAAGAAGGCAGGAAACAACCTGGGGGAAGACAGCATTGAAACAGTGATCTAAAGACTGTCTGGGGCATACAGTGGGAAGAGTATTTGCTCTTCTCAAAGCACGTCCCTGAGAGACAGCATGCACAGAGACACCATCCAGGAATGAAAGAGCCAGGTGGCACCATTTCACTCCCCTGCCCCTCAGCATAAACACACAGCCACCTGTGGGAAGCAGCACAGTGACAACACTGGCTGCCTAACTTACCTACAACAAGCCCCATACTCCGTCACTCCAGTCATACTTGCCTGTATCCCAATGTGGTGATCCCCTCACCCAAAAGACCAGTACAAATCCCATTCCACACTTCCCAACTAGAGTCCTACAGGACCTCAGTTGTGGGGGAGGTGGTGACAGGTCTCATTTCACAAGAAGACCAGGGCACACCTAGTTTGAATTCACAACCTATTAAAATTCAGGCCAGGGACAAAACACTGCCTACAGCAGGCAAAGAGACCTCTTCAAACAACTGGCCTGAAGGACAGATCAGCCAAAACACAACAGAAGAGAACATGCAGCACACACAGGAGACACTCCCTAAAGCAGCATGCCTTTGACACTATCTGACCTCCCTTCTTTAGGCCATTACTTCCAGGAAGAGGAGACACAGCTGGATTTTCTAACAAAGAAGCAGGCAGAGACTTAGACACAATGGGAAGGCAGGGGAATTTATCCCAAATGCAGAACATGATAAGGCCATGCCAGAGATCTAAGTGAAACAGACATAAGTAACATGCCTGAGGGAAAATGTAAAGTAACAATTATAAGGATACTCACTGGGCTTGAGAGAAGAATGAAAGACAACAATGAGATCCTTACCACAGAGACAAGAGTTTAAAAAGAACCAATCAGGTCTGGGGGAAAGATGGTGGAGTAGGGGCTTCACCTCACCTGGCCCAAACTCACCTAGATAATTTCCAAACCATCCTGACACCTAGGAACTCAACTTGAGATTTAAAGAGAGAATAGCTGAATGCTACAGAGAGAAGGGTTTTCGCTTCTAACAAGGTAGGAAGGCGGTAAAAAAAGAAAATAAAAAAGAATCAAGTGGGAGAGGGGCCCCGCGAGAACCTCCGGGACAGGAAAGCCCAGCCCCAGAGAAGTGGAAACTTTAAAAATCCGCACGGGATTCTTCCCTGACAGAGAAAAGCTCAGCAGGGAAATTGGGAAGAAGCACAGGAGGGGGAAGTGAAGCCTCCAGTCTCCTGGAGTCACTACTAGAGGAAGTGCGCCCAAGGAAAGCACGGGCCAATCTCAGTAAAGGGCTGGGCATGCACCCAGAAGGGCATCAGGAAGAAGTCAGGTCAGGTGGGGGCTCCAGACCGAGGGGTCTGCACCCTGCTGCTTTCAGGAGCCACTGCCCCGGAGCACGATTCCAGCAGCGCAGGCCCTGGATTCCAGGGCACCGGGGGACACAGCTCACCATCCTGAGCTCCCCCCGTACAGGCGGAGGTGGGGAGAGCACAAACAGCGAGGACTCTCCTGCTGCCAGGTGCCCCAAGATGTGCAGGTCAGTGCCCCCACCCTGGGAACATCTAGGCCAGTGTGGACTGGGAGACTGAGGGCGGTTACTGGGGAAGCTGACCCCAGAGTTGGAGTCAGTGTTGGCCGCCGCCAGTGTTGTTGTTCCTCCTGGTGTCACCTGGTACCTGGGAGGGGCAGAGGCCCAGGGGACAGAGGCCTCACAGGTAAACAGCTCCCACTGAGCCCAGCACCCAGCAGGTGGTGGGGGCATCTCCCCAGGTACACACGCCTGAGAGTCAGCACAGCAGACCCACCCCCAGAAGACCAGCTGGAGGGACAGAGGAAGAACAAATTCTTGACCAAGCAGCGCTGGAAAGCTCCAGGAGAATTCGAGGTATTTATGGTATATAGAACCAAAGGGTACCCCCTCCTTTTTAAAAAATTTTTAAAAGTATTTTCCCTTTTTCCATCACAACTCATTTTCATATCAGACTAAAAGTTTCCAATATTTTTTTCTCTTTTCCCACCTTAACTACAATATTTCACCACTTCTTCATTTTTAAGTTTCTTCCTTTTTGACTTCCATATTTCTACAATTACAGGTCTTATATATATATTACACTTCTAGATTCCCTTCACCATAATCAACTTACTTTGGGGAGGATATAAAGATAAGTTTTGTTTTGTTTTGTTTTCTGTTTTTTGTTTCCTCTGCCTCATTTTGTTCTACAATGGAGGAAGTTAATACCTTATAAAACATGACCAGCATGCACCCAGACCAAGTAGAATACCATGCTGGTTCATTCTGTGAGACTATCTTCTCTCTTCATCCCCATCCTGCCCCCTTCTTTTATCTCATTTATGTTTTGGTGGTCAATGTTGGGGCTTTCTACAAGTATTGCTGGTTTACATAAATTTGGGACTGAGCATCTTCTAACATACAGAGATTAATATACTCAGAACCAAAGGATCACCATCTAGGACCCCTCAGGTAGATTATATTCTCCCTCCACTATAACTTCGTCACCACCACCATCTCCCAGTCCCCTGCCCTTTTTCTTTCTTCTCCTTTCTTTTTCCTCTTTTTTCTCTTTTACTTTTGCATATTTCTCTTTTTTTCTTTTCTTTTTTTTCTTCTTCTTTGGGATTCTTGGCCTTTTATTACTTACTACTTTAAAATTGTTTTAAAATTTTTTTTTCGCTTTAGTGGTCCTTTTGTTTAATTTTGTTCTGATCTTTGTTTTCAATTTCTGGTCTCTGACCTCATCAAAATCATCAAGGGTGAAATTTACTTAGGTCATGGTTGATACTCTGGAGTCAGCCAACTCATACTCAGCACTGAGCAAAATGACTGGAAGTAAGAACTCACCACAAAAGAAAGAATGAGAAACAGCACTCTCTGCAACAGAGTTATAAAACTTGGATTAAAAGTCGATGTCAGGAGGAGGAGTGAGATGGCGGAAGAGTAGGGTCCCCAGGTCACCTGTCCACACCACATTACCTAGATAACCTTCAAATCATCCTGAAAACCTACGAATTCGGCCTCAGATTTAAAGAGAGAAGAGCTGGAATGCTGCAGTGAGAAGAGTTTGCGCTTCTATCAAGGTAGGAAGACGTGGAAAATGAAATAAAGACACAAAAGGCCTCCAAGGGGGAGGGGCCCGCGAGGAGCCGGGCTGAGGCCGGGGCGAGTGTCCCCAGGACAGGAGAGCCCCGTCCCGGAGGAGCAGGAGCTGCACCAACCTTCCCGGGCGGAAAGGGCCTCGCAGGGAGTTAGAGCAGGACCCAGGAGGGCGGGGATGCCCTCGGGCTCCCGGGGACACTAACAGGCACCTGCTCCCCGGGAGATGCCCCGAGCTCCCTAAGGGCTGCAGCGCGCACGGCGGGACCCGGAGCAGCTCGGAGGGGCTCGGGCGGCGGCTCCGCGGAGGGGGCTGCGGGGCGGGAGCGCGAATCCAACAGCGCAGGCCCCGGAGCACAGGGCGCCTGGACACAGCCCAGGATCCGGCCTCCCCTGGGACAGGCAGAGGCCGGGAGGGCCCAGGACACCGAGGACGCTCCTGCCCCGAGCTGAGCAGATCAGCGGCCCCGCCCCGGAGCCTCCAGGCCCTGCAGACGGAGAGCCCTGGAGCTACTGCGGGAGCTGTCTCCAGGGCTGCAGAGCCGGCCCTGCCAATGGGGCTGTTCCTCCTGGGGCCTCACGGGGTGAACAACCCCCACTGAGCCCTGCACCAGGCAGGGGCAGAGCAGCTCCCCCAAGTGCTAACACCTGAAAATCGGCACAGCAGGCCCCTCCCCCAGAAGTCCAGCTAGAAGGACAAGTTCCAGGGGAAGTCAAGGGACTTAAATTATACAGAATCAGAAGATACTCCCCCGTGGTTTTTTTTTTCTCTTTTTGATTTCTGATTGCTTCCCCCACCCCCTTTTTTATTCACCTTTCTCTTTTTCTTCTCTTTTTTCCTTTTTTCTTCCTTTTTTTTCTTTTTCTCTTTTCTTTCCTTCTCTCTCTCTCTTTTTCTCCTTTTCCTAATACAACATGTTTTTGGCCACTCTGCACTGAGCAAAATAACTAGAAGGAAAACCTCACCTCAAAAGAAGGAATCAGAAACAGTCCTCTCTCCCACAGAGTTACAAAATCTGGATTACAATTCAATGTCAGAAAGCCAATTCAGAAGCACTATTATACAGCTACTGGTGGCTCTAGAAAAAAAGCATAAAGGACTCAAGAGACTTCATGACTGCAGAATTTAGATCCAATCAGGCAGAAATTAAAAATCAATTGAATGAGATGCAATCCAAACTAGAAGTCCTAACGATGAGGCTTAACGAGGTGGAAGAATGAGTGAGTGACATAGAAGAGAAGTTGATGGCAAAGAGGGAAACTGAGGAAAAAAGAGACAGACAATTAAATGAAGCCAGACTAAGGGAAATAAACGACAGCCTGAGGAAGTAAAACCTACATTTAATTGGGGTTCCCGAGGGCGCCGAAAGGGACAGAGGGCCAGAATATGTATTTGAACAAATCCTAGCTGAAAACTTTCATAATCTGGGAAGGGAAACAGGCATTCAGATCCAGGAAATAGAGAGATCACACCTAAAATCAATAAAAACCGTTCAACACCTCGATATTTAATAGTTAAGCTTGCAAATTCCAAAGATAAAGAGAAGATCCTTAAAGCAGCAAGAGACAAGAGATCCCTGACTTTTACGGGGAGGAGTATTAGGGTAACAGCAGACCTCTCCACAGAGACCTGACAGGCCAGAAAGGGCTGACAGGATATATTCAGGGTCCTAAATGAGAAGAACATGCAACCAAGAATACTTTATCCAGCAAAGCTCTCATTCAAAATGGAAGGAGACATAAAGAGCTTCCAAGACAGGCAGGAACTGAAAGAATATGTGACCTCCAAACCAGCTCTGCAAGAAATTTTAAGGGGGACTCTTAAAATTCCCCTTTAAGAAGAAGTTCAGTGGAACAATCCACAAAAACAGGACTGAATAGATATCATGATGACACTAAACTCGTATCTGTCAATAGTAACTCTGAACGTGAATGGGCTTAATGACCCCAACAAAAGGCACAGGGTTTCAGACTGGAAAAAAAAAAGCAGGACCCATCTATTTGCTGTCTACAAGAGACTCATTTTAGACAGAAGGACACCTACAGCCTGAAAATAAAAGGTTGGAGAACCAATTACCATTCAAATGGTCCTCAAAAGAAAGCAGGGGTAGCCATCCTTATATCAGATAAACTAAAAATTACCCCGAAGACTGTAGTGAGAGATGAAGAGGGACACTATATCATACTTAAAGGATCTATCCAACAAGAGGACTTAACAATCCTCAATATATATGCCCCGAATGTGGGAGCTGCCAAATATTTAAATCAGTTAATAACCAAAGTGAAGAAATACTTAGATAATAATACACTTATACTTGGTGACATCAATCTAGCTCTTTCTACCCTCGATAGGTCTTCTAAGCACAACATCTCCAAAGAAACGAGAGCTTTAAATGATACACTGGACCAGATGGATTTCACAGATATCTATAGAACTTTACATCCAAACTCAACTGAATACACATTCTTCTCAAGTGCACATGGAACTTTCTCCAGAATAGACCACATACTGGGTCACAAATCGGGTCTGAACCTATACCAAAAGATTGGGATCGTGCCCTGCATACGTAGTAATTCCTTGAAATTAGAACTAAATCAAAACAAGAAGTTTGGAAGGACTTCAAACACGTGGAGGTTAAGGACCATCTTGCTAAAAGATGAAAGGGTCAACCAGGAAATTAAGGAATTAAAAAGATTCATGGAAACTAATGAGAATGAAGATACAACCATTCAAAATCTTTGGGATGAAAAATAAATAAATAAATAAATAAATAAATAAATAAATAAATAAATAAAAATTAAAAAAATTAAAAAAAAAAAAACAAAATCTTTGGGATGCAGCAAAAATAGTCCTGAGGGGGAAATACATCGTAAAACAAGCATCCATTCAAAAACTGGAAAGAACTCAAATACAAAAGCTCACCTTACACATAAAGGAGCTAGAGAAAAAACAGCAAATGGACCCCATGCCCAGCAGAAGAAGAGAGTTAATTAAAACTTGAGTAGAACTCAATGAAATCGAGACCAGAAGACTGTGGAACAGATCAACAGAACCAGGAGTTGGTTCTTTGAAAGAATTAATAAGATAGATAAACCATTAGCCAGCCTTATTAAAAACAAGAGAGAGAAGATTCAAATTAATAAAATCATGAATTAGAAAGGAGAGATCACTACCAACACCAAGGAAATACAAACGATTTTTTTAAAATTTTTTTTTAATTTTATTTATTTATGATAGTCATACAGAGAGAAAGAGAGAGAGGCAGAGACACAGGCAGAGGGAGAAGCAGTCTCCACGCACCGGGAACCCGACGTGGGATTTGATCCCTGGTCTCCAGGATCGCGCCCTGGGCCAAAGGCAGGCGCCAAACCACTGCGCCACCCAGGGATCCCACAAACGATTTTAAAAACATATTATGAACAGCTCTACGCCAATAAATTAGGCAATCCAGAAGAAATGGACGCATTCCTGGAAAGCCACAAACTACCAAAACTGGAGCAGGAAGAAATAGAAAACCTGAACATGCCAATAACCAAGGAGGAAATTGAAGCAGTCATCAAAAACCTCCCAAGACACAAGAGTCCAGGGCCAGATGGCTTCCCAGGGGAATTCTATCAAACGTTTAAAGAAGAAATCATACCTATTCTACTAAAGCTGTTTGGAAAGATAGAAAGAGATGGAGTACTTCCAAATTCGTTCTATGAGGCCAGCATCACCTTAATTCCGAAACCAGACAAAGACCCCACCAAAAAGGAGAATTACAGACCAATATCCCTGATGAACATGGATGCAAAAATTCTCAACAAGATACTAGCCAATAGGATCCAACAACACATTAAGAAAATTATTCACCATGACCAAGTAGGATTTATCCCTGGGACACAAGGCTGGTTCAACACTTGTAAAACAATCAATGTGATTCATCATATCAGCAAGAGAAAAACCAAGAACCATATGATCCTCTCATTAGATGCAGAAAAAGCATTTGACAAAATACAGCATCCATTCCTGATCGAAACACTTCAGAGTGTAGGGATAGAGGGAACTTTCCTCGACATCTTAAAAGTCATCTACGAAAAGCCCACAGCAAATATCATTCTCACTGGGGAAGCACTGGGAGCCTTTCCCCTAAGATCAGGAACAAGACAGTGATGTCCACTCTCACCACTGCTATTCAACAGAGTACTGGAAGTCCTAGGCTCAGCAATCAGACAACAAAAAGACATTAAAGGCATTCAAATTGGCAAAGAAGAAGTCAAACTCTCCCTCTTCGCCGATGACATGATACTGTACATAGAAAACCCAAAAGCCTCCACCCCAAGATTGCTAGAACTCATACAGCAATTTGGCAGCGTGGCAGGATACAAAATCAATGCCCAGAAATCAATGGCATTTCTATATACTAACAATGAGACTGAAGAAAGAGAAATTAAGGAGTCAATCCCATTTACAATTGCACCCAAAATCATAAGATACCTAGGATTAAACCTAACCAAAGAGGTAAAGGATCTATACCCTAAAAACTATCGAACACTTCTGAAAGAAATTGAGGAAGACACAAAGAGATGGAAAAATATTCCATGCTCATGGACTGGCAGAATTAATATTGTGAAAATGTCAATGTTACCCAGGGCAATTTACACGTTTAATGCAATCCCTATCAAAATACCATGGACTTTCTTCAGAGAGTTAGAACAAATTATTTTAAGATTTGTGTGGAATCAGAAAAGACCCCAAATAGCCAGGGGAATTTCAAAAAAGAAAACCATATCTGGGGGCATCACAATGCCAGATTTCAGGTTGTACTACAAAGCTGTGGTCATCAAACGGTGTGGTACTGGCACAAAGACAGACACATAGATCAATGGAACAGAATAGAGAACCCAGAAGTGGACCCTCAACTTTATGGTCAACTAATATTCGATAAAGGAGGAAAGACTATCCACTGGAAGAAAGACAGTCTCTTCAATAAATGGTGCTGGGAAAATTGGACATCCATATGCAGAAGAATGAAACTGGACCACTCTCTTTCACCATACACAAAGATAAACTCAAAATGGATGAAAGATCTAAATGTGAGACAAGATTCCATCAAACTCCTAGAGGAGAACACAGGCAACACACTTTTTGAACTCGGCCATAGTAACCTCTTGCAAGATACAACCATGAAGGCAAAAGAAACAAAAGCAAAAATGAACTATTGGGACTTCATCAAGATAAGAAGCTTTTGCACAGCAAAGGATACAGTCAACAAAACTAAAAGACAACCTACAGAATGGGAGAAGATATTTGCAAATGACATATCAGATAAAGGGCTAGTTTCCATGATCTATAAAGAACTTATTAAACTCAACACCAAAAAAACAAACAATCCAATCATGAAATGGGCAAAAGACATGAACAGAAACCTCACAGAGGAAGACATAGACATGGCCAACAAGCACATGAGAAAATGCTCTGCATCACTTGCCATTAGTGAAATACAAATCAAAACCACAATGAGATACCACCTCACACCAGTGAGGATGGGGATAATTAACAAGGCAGGAAACCACAAATGTTGTAGAGGATGTGGAGAAAGGGGATCCCTCTTGCACTGTTGGTGGGAATGTGAACTGGTGCAGCCACTCTGGAAAACTGTGCGGAGGTTCCTCAAAAAGTCAAAAATAGATCTGCCCTATGATCCAGCAATTGCACTGTTGGGGATTTACCCCAAAGATACAGAAGCAATGAAACGCCGGGACACCTGCACCCCGATGTTTCTAGCAGCAATGTCCACAATAGCCAAACTGTGGAAGGAGCCTCGGTGTCCATCGAAAGATGAATGGATAAAGAAGATGTGGTCTATGTATACAATGGAATATTACTCAGCCATTAGAAACGACAAATACCCACCATTTGCTTCAACGTGGATGGAACTGGAGGGTATTATGCTGAGTGAAATAAATCAATCGGAGAAGGACAAACTTATATGGTCTCATTCATTTGGGGAATATAAAAAATAGTGAAAGGGAGTAAAGGGGAAAGGAGAAAAATTAGTGGGAAATATCAGAAAGGGAGACAGAACATGAGAGATTCCTAACTCTGGGAAACGAACTAGGGGTGGTGGAAGGGGAGGTGGTTGGGGTTGGGGGTGACTGGGTGGCGGGCACTGAGGGGGGCACTTGATGGGATGAGCACTGGGTGTTATTCTGTATGTTGGCAAATTAAACATCAAAAAAAATAAATTTATATAAAAAAGTACAAGTCACTGTGAAAAATTATATATGTGGGGGATCCCTGGGTGGCTCAGCGATTTAGCACCTGCCTTAGGCTCAGGGTGTGATCCTGGAGACCCAGGATCGAGTCCCACATCAGGTTCCCTGCATGGAGCTTGCTTCTCTCACTGCCTGTGTCTCTGCCTCTCTCTCTCTCTCTCTCTCTCTCTCTCTCTCTCTCTGTGTCTCTCATGAATAAATAAAATATTTTAAAAATTATATATGTGAAAATGTACAGTAATATATATGCTTATCAACCTGAATAATAGTCTTACCTCTTCAATATCTTGGTGAATCCCACATTCATAATTAATATCTGAATCAAGGAGTTAAGACAGCAGGTCTGTCCAATGTTGTGTAAACCAACAGGGCCTATATAGAAAAGAGAAAAAAATACTGAGGACAAGATCAAGCTAAGCAATTTAACAAAAATCAAATGTCTTTCTAAGATCTAACAAGGACATGAAATCCCACAAAATTCTCTCAGAGGTACAAAGACTTCACTAAAGAGCTTGCAACCAAATTGGAGAGGAGGGATAAAGCATGGGATTCTGAAAAGCAAACTAGTAGTAAAACTTTTGATAGTTCTTAGGAAAAGAGAGCTGTCACAAGAAAGTATTATGCAATGTCAAACGAATAGTACAAGCAATTGTTATAAAAGCAAAGAGAAAGAAAGAACTACAGAAAGTACAACTGAGAGAATTATGAGTTCCTCCCACTCAAGCTGTTCCTTATAGAGTTGAGTCAGAATGGGCAGAATTACTTCAGAGATAGAAGTAATTTCCTAGCTAGTATAGTTCAGACTCCAGTGAACAGGATCCTACCTAGTCCCCACCAGTTGAAGAATATCAGGGGAAGAAAACTCTGTGAGAGATTCACTAATCTAAGCTCACCTCCAGAGGCTGGAAACCAAAAGGAATTTATGAAGATGTGAGAAAACCAAAAGATAGCATTTCTCTGAAGTCTCCTTTCCCAACCCAACTTGGGGTCATCTGACCTCACAAAGTGAGTAATTTAAGAGGGAGGTAAAAACCACTAAACTCAGAGTTCCTGAGGAAAGGATTTTTGTGTATATGAGATAGGATATTAAGATAAAAAAAATCCAGGGACAGTAAGTATTCACAGATTTTGGCTCCTGAATCAGCAGAAGAACCTCTAGACATACTAGCACACAGGTGCAACAGTAAAGGCAGGAACTAATGCTGAATGCCACTATATGCCAAGCATTAATTTGAGGCACTTTCCACAGATTATTTCATTTACCCCTCCCAACAACCTTATGTACTCAGTACTAGTATTATGCCCACTTTACAGATGCAGAAATGGAGGCACATGAAATCAGGAGTCATTAACCACAAAGCTCTACTGGTTCAGAATACAGTAGGTGAGCAAAGTATTTCTATACAGCCAAAAAGAGAAAAATGTGAGGTATCTAATGACCATGAGGACAGTCCCAGGCGCTGAGGCACTCCCTTCGCTGCTCCTTCTTCCTCTTCATATTGTTCTCTTCCTTATTTTCAGTGGGTTCTGCTGAGAAATGCTGAGACTCAGCCAGGATGCACTGACAAGTTACCTCAGGAACCCCAACACCTGACCCATTAGTGATCACTCCAAAATCCCCAGGCTACTGGCTGCCCGGCTTGTCTTCAGGACTGCACACTTCCAGGAAGAGTTCACCTGAGTCAGCTTTGGTGGGAGCTCTGTGAAAACACACCACAGCCAGGTAAGAATAAGGGAGAAGGAAAGCATATCCATGTGATCAGTTCTGATTCCAAAGAGACAAGTCACGTGGATGGAGGCAAAACATATTATTCTAAGTGAAATAAGTCATTCAGAGAAAGACAAATATGTATGATCTCACTCATGTGTGGAATTTAAGAAAGAAAATAGATGAATATATGGGAAGGGGACAGAGGGGAAAAAAAGAGAGAGGGAAACAAGCCATAAGTGACTCTTACCAATAAAGAACAAACTGAGGGTCTATTGACTAATATATGTAGTTAGAACTTGACTTTCTGGGAATCTGCTGAAAATCAATGAATGAATGAACGAACAAGCAAACAGCCAGCCAGCCAGCCAGCCAGCCAAACCAACCAACCAACCAACCAACCAACCAACCAACCAACCAACCAACACCTCAGAAGGTTTCAAGACACGTGCCTACAAAGGATCACGGATCATTACAAAACTGAAAACATCAGTATCTGCTTTGCCAAGTTGGCCCTAGGAGATTCTACAGGATATTATAGAGTTGTCACCAAATGTAGCTCCTTTACTATTGAGAAGTTCTCACTCTCTTACGTAGGTAAAGACCAGATAAAAATTAATATAAAAATCTTGCTGTTCTGGGCAGGTAAAAGAATAAAAATATTGTCTTTTCTTCTCTGTTCACAATCTCTTCTCAAGAGTAGACTACCAATGCAAGAAAACTTTGGCATTTTAAGAGAGAAGAGCTAAATCTCAACGTTATACCAGTGTACTTGTAAAACTCACTTCTCCCAATCTCAGTCTGTCCAGACAATGCATAAAATTCCATTTCAAAAAGTCTCCTTCAGGGACACCTGGGTGGCTCAGCGGTTGAGCGTCTGCCTTTACCTCAGGGCATCATCCCAGGGTCCTGGGATCAGGTCCCACATCGGGTTTCCTGTGGGAAGCCTGCTTCTCCCTCTGCCTATGTCTCTGCCTCTCTCTCTCTCTCTCTCTCTCTGTCTCTCTCTGTCTCTTTCTGTCTCTCATGAATACATAAATAAAATCTTTAAAAAAAAAAGGATCAATCTGAGGGTTGATGGAGGGAGGTTTGTGGAGGATGGGCTAGATGGGGGATGGACATTAAACAAGGCACTTACCTGCAATGCCGTGGATGGAACTAGAGAGTTTTATCTGTCCGATAAAGACAAATATGTATCATATGTGGAATTTAAGAAACAAAACATAGGGGAAGGGAAGGAAAAATAAGTTAGAAACAGAAAGGGCAAACCATAAAAGATTCTTAACTATAGGAAACACATTGAGGGTTGCTGGAGGGGAGGGGGTTAAGGAGATGGGGTAGCTGGGTGATAAGCATGAAGGAAGCACATGATGGAATGAGCACTAGGAGGATGACAGAACATGAAAGACTCCTAACTCTGGGAAACGACCAAGGGGTAGTGGAAAGGGAGGTGGGCGGGGGGGTTGGGGTGACTGGGTGACAGGCACTGAGGGGGGCACTTGACAGGATGAGCACTGGGTGATATGCTATATGCTGGCAAATTGAACTCCAATTTAAAAAATAATAAAATAATAAAAATAAATAAAAATTAAAAAAAAGAATGAGCACTGGGTGTTATATGCAACTGATGAATCACTAAATTATACCCTGAAACTAATAATATACTGTATGTTAAGTATATTGAATTTAAATAAAAATAAATTAAATTGAATTTAAGTAAAAATTTAAAAATAAATAAATAGGGCACTTGTGATGAGCACTGGGTGTTATATGTAAGTGATGAATCACTGAATTCTATTCCAAGAAACCAATATTGCACTGTATGTTAACCAATAAAATTAAAAAACAAAGAGATAAATCTTAAAGGGAAAGATATGTTCAGCTTATAAAGCTCTAGGGTTATAAGTGAAAACTAAACTATACATTCCTTATCTCTCCCACATGTTTCCGTTTTTTTTCTTCTTTAGAGCAGACAGCCATATGCTTTTTCCCGTAGGTTCTCTACTCTGCCAAATAGCACAACATTCACCAAGGGGGTCCAGACCAGAAACCTAGGTATCTCTTTTCTTCTCACCCCCAGGCCCAGTCATTAAGGACTGTCAATTCTACCACTTAAAGGTTGCTCACAGGCATTCTCCTTGCTAACCATACCCTTGACTTCCTGGGAAACCTGTCCTGGCTCCTCAGCTGAGCCTCCACATTGTCTATGTGTCCGTGCAGTTTGTACTCAGAGCTCTTCAAATAATTGGTGTGCTATATTCTACTGTGGGGAATAGCTATGTCTCCACTTGTACTGGAGAGTGGTGCACCACTCAGACTCTTCCTGCAGGGCAGACATGATTTCTCAGGCAGCACTGGTTGACAGCTCCCCACTGAATCCCTGTCCAGTAATTTACCCTTGAGAAGGAATGTATCCCTATCCAGTGACTGGACAATAGAGAGTATAAAAGTCTTATCACCTTGCCTCAAAGTGATATAGCTCTGAGGGGCCATCCAGCCCCTTAAGATCACCTAAGGCCTCAGATGCAACTATCTGCCAGGACAACTCCTCCCTCTGCCCATCCCTGCTTTTCTCACCTCTCCAAATTGTTGTTCCCAAGGGTACTCCCCAGTAAACCTCCTGCATACACATCTCAGAGTTTCAGCATCTGACCTGAGACCCTAAATTGTGAACATCTGGAAGGCAGGGAATGTGTATCTTCAATTGCTACCATTACACTTTGCACAGAGCATAGTGAGAATTCAATAAATAACCACTGAATGAATGAATGAATGAATGATGAACGAATGAACACATACATGAATAAGGATCTATATGGAACAAAGAACTGTTTTCAAATATCGAAAAGACTATCATGTGGAAGAGACACGATTAGATTTAATTATATTTCTTGTCTTTGGGGCATGAGGGTGGGGGAGGTCAAATGATGTGATGTATGAAAACTATTAAGAAATAGATTTCATGGGATCCCTGGGTGGCGCAGTGGTTTGGCGCCTGCCTTTGGCCCAGGGTGCGATCCTGGAGACCCGGGATCGAATCCCACGTCGGGCTCCTGGTGCATGGAGCCTGCTTCTCCCTCTGGCTGTGTCTCTGCTTCTCTCTCTCTCTCTCTCTCTCTGTGACTATCATAAATAAATAAAGAAAAAAATATTTTAAAAAAAAAGAAATAGATTTCATTTCAAAATAAAGAACTTTCTCACAGCTGGCAAGCCAACTCCAGAAGCAGTAATTTGTATGTAAGCAGAGGCTAGGCAAGCAAGCCCTTGAAAGAGAATGTAGAAAAGAACTGAATGATGGGTGGAGGCTGAGATCTGTTGTTTACCTTCCAAACCTGAAGCCTCTGATCCCCTCTAGATATTCATTTTAATTCAAGTGGAAGCATTCAAATGTGTCCCACTGAATTATGTATTCTGGAGAATTACCATCGCAGCTGCAGAGAGAAATCACTGTTGTTCCTAGAGAAGACAGTCCCCTTATACATATATAAATACCCACCAAGGAAAGAAATATATACATTTTTTAATTTTTATTACAATTTTTAAGGTTGTTATTTTTCAGATAATGCTAACTTATAAAGAATATTTGTAAAATTCAGAAACATAAAATGAAGAAAACATACATCATTCATTATCCTAGGATTTGAGGATAACTACTACTTCGTATGCACCAAGTCTTTTTTCTTATGAATTTTTGTGTGTGTGAGAGAGAGAGAGAGAACAGGTGAGGAATACAGGGAGAGGGAGACAGAATCCCAAGCAGGCTCCACATTCAGCACAGAATCCCACTCGGGGCTTGATCCCATGACACTGAGATTGTGACCTGAGACGAAATCAAGAGTTGGATGTTTAACCAACTGAGCCCCCTAGGTGTCCTTTTTCCTAAATATGTTTTACATGGCTGATATTTTACTTTTTTCTCATTTCACATTATAACATGAATTTTTCCAAGCTCTTCATAAATACCTTTTGATGACTGATACAACAATAAAACATTGTGAAGTATTCTGGTTCTTTTTCAATATTTTACAATTATAACAAATACACTTTGGTGAACATTTTTAGGCATGAAACTTTTTTCTACCTATTTGATGTTTTTTCATGCAAACTAACACAACAAAACTTAGCTATAAATGAGGTCATATTAACCACGTAACCCAAATTCCCCCCTACTCTTTTACTTTCTCCTGACAACACAGACTTCAGCCACCCATAAATGCTCCCAGGCATATTTTGGAATCTTAAGAGGAGTCTCTTATGTGTTTTGGAACAAGGTGACAACCACTGTACCCTGCCTCTGCCCACTCCCGAATTTCCACTACGCCTGCAAGGCAATGCAAGGTAAAACAATCAGTGAATTAAGGTTCCTTCCTATTTCCAAGTAGGGGCTTGATGTGGAAGTGGGATACATGCCCAGGTCCTCCCACTGCCCTGTGCCCTTCGATTTCACCAAATTCCTTCTGAAAGGGCTTCACCCTCTGCCTGCAGCTGCTCTCTGTCCAGGGCTTTCAGTCCTGTGCCCAGGTCTAAGTTGGGAAGCATAAACTATTCTGTCTTCTCTACGTGTCTACACAGGGGCATACATGCAAGATTTCCTTATTTGTTCCCCTCTTTCCATGCAAGTAAATCTGCAGCCCTCTAACTATTCTGATCATCAGAAACAACCAGACATTTTATCAAGGTTTAGGACAGATGCTTAGAAATGTAATTATAGGGGATTCCTGGGTGGCTCAGCCGTTTGGCACCTGCCTTTGGCCCGAGGTGTGATCTTGGAGTCCCGGGATCGAGTCCCACATTGGGCTCCCTACATGGAGCCTGCTTCTCTCTCTGCCTGTGTCTCTGCCTCTTTCTGTCTCTCATGAATAAATAAATAAAAATCTTTAGAAATGTAATTACAATAGGATAATTGGGTAATGGGTATTAAGCCTCAAGGGCATGTGATGTGATGAGCACTGGGTGTTATACACAACTAATAAATTATTGAATACTACATCTGAAACTAACGATAATTGAATTTAAATTTTAAAAAGCAATGTAATTACAAGGTTGAAGTATACAATGTTTGAGATTCTTAATATATGTTGCTAAATACCTTGTACCAGTTTATACACCAACCAGTGGGGTGTGAGCAACCCATCAGAACCCAAGGGTTAAATGAAATAACCTAAGTTCATTGATGTTTACAAGTACAGGCTTTCTGGAAAAAAGTGAGTCTTGAATTAGGTTTATTAAAGAAGAAAGAGTATAGTTTGAAATAAGGGGCATCCTGAGGCAAGGCAGGTGATATGCAAGGATCAGTGGTTGGAGAAGAGAATATGGGGAAAAGTGTACAAAGGATCATATAAGCAGATTTGCATAAGTAAATCCAAACCAGGATTAGAATAAAACGTAAAAATTCCAAAATTTTATTTTTATAAAAAGTAACTGGCCACTAGTAGTCAGGGAAATGCAAATCATGACCACAATGAGATACCATTTTATACTATTCAATTGGCAACAATGAAGAATTCTGACTGAACCAAGTGTTGGAGAGGATGTGAATAAATAGGATCGTTTATATACTACCAGGGAAGGCATGCAAAATGGTACAATCACGTGGGAAAACAATTTGGTATCATCTTCTAAGGTTAAACATTCACTTAACTTCAACCAAAAAATTCCAAAGGAAATTCTTACATGAAAAAAATAAATAAATAAAAAATAAAAATAAAAATAAAGAAATTCTTACATGTCCCTGCAGACATATAAAAGAAAGTTCTTAGCAGTACTGTTTATAATAGCAAAAACATGGGGGAGGGCAGCCCAGGTGGCTCAGTGGTTTAGCACTGCCTTCAGCCCAGGGCCTGATCCTGGAGACCCGGGATCGAGTCCCACGTCAGGGTCCCTGCATGGAGCCCACTTCTCCCTCTGCCTATGTCTCTGCCTCTCTCTCTCTCTCTCTTCCTCATGAATAAATAAATATTTTTTAAAAACATGGGGGAAAAAATCCAAGCTTTCAATCCAATGGACAGAAGAATGGGTGCATATGCTGTAATAAAGTTATACAATGAAATAATATTCATCAGTTGCATATGAATGAACTACAGTACATGTCATAATATGGTGACTCTTAGAAACATAATAAGTCAAAATATATACAAATTCAAGGAGTCAAAATATATTCAAACTCAAAATATATTCAAACTATGTTGTTTAGGCATCAATGTATATGTGTATGATAAAGTTTTTTAGATAAATAATGAAAACTGCAAGGATCAGATGTGACTGACCTGTGATGGGGAGGAAGACAGATGAGACCAGTGGAGAGCATGTTATTGCTAGCAACAGTCTAGTTTGGGGGTGAGGAGGCTTCCTAAAGGTTTTATTATTAATTAAGTAATTAATTGGAACTTGGAGTCAAGGTTAATGGTCTGAGGAAGACATGGTCTAACACAGGCCTGAAAGAATCATTCCCTCTGCACAGAATTTATACCACAGCTCAAGCAGTTAAGGCAGAATTAACACAACTGATGACAAATCTGAACTTATGACAAGTCACTTTATGTACTTTCCCCAGCAACACTGAGTTTTAATTGATTATGATGAGGAGTCCTGAAAGGCAGATGTGCTGTCACAAAGCTCTTAATGTAGTGTGTTCTAGTGGAAAAAATTAAGCCAAACTAAGTTTGGGTATGTAGGCACTGTCCCCTAGTGGAATATGTGAAGAATATCCAGGTGGAAATGAGGTGAAGAAAGACTGCCAAGCAGTATACCAAGTAAATAAAAGTGAGCACACATTAAACAACATATAATAGAGAGGAGCCAAGATGGTGGAATTGTAGGGGTCCTCATTTCAGCTAGTCCCCTCAATTTAGCTAGATAACTATCAAGCCATCATGAACACATGAATTCAACCTGAGATATAAGGAAAGAATGGCTGGAACTTTACAAATAGAAAAGTGCCCACTTTTTGCAAGGTAGGACTGAGGAGAAGAGAAATGGAGGGGATATATCAGAAGACAAACGGTGGGGGAGGGAGCCATTGTAAGCCGCCACAGAAAAATGATGCAGCCCTGGAGCTCAAAATCAGGACCTGTAGAAATCTGCTCCTGTGAGTTATCTCCCTGCCTGAAAGGTGCTCAGTGGTGAAGTGGGGCAGAATTGCAGGTTGGACAGGGCGGGTCTCAATATCCCTGGAGCCACAGAAAGAACAGGGGTGCCTGAGCCAGCAGAGTTCCCAAGCACTGGAGCAGGAAATGGGTTTAGGTCAGTAAGTCTGGGAGAAGGCTCAGCTTCTTGTGCCATAAACCATTAACTGCCAAGGGATCAGGTGACCACTCTCTGTGCTGGATCCCTACAAAGGACTGGAACACAGCACCTTTCTCTGGGAGAGGCAGAGCCGGCACACACTGTTGGGGTAAACACTTTCCATCCAAGAGCCCTGCAATGGACAGAAGCAGGGTGATCCTCCACTTTCACTGGGAGGGGTGGGAAAGGTGTGCATACAAGCAGGCAAAAGCCCCACTGGGGCTCTGCAAATTGCACAAATCAGTGTCCCCCCTGTCCCCTCCCCCAGGATCTGAGCGGGTGGACACGATAGGAGTCTGTAGTTTGGCACATGCCATTTTTTTTTCTTTTTTCTTTCACTTTCAAAAGAGGCCCAAAAGAAACAAACTAGGGGTGGTGGAAGGGGAGGAGGGCGGGAGATGGGGGTGACTGGGTGACGGGCACTGAGGGGGGCACTTGATGGGATGAGCACTGGGTGTTATTCTGTATGTTGGCAAATTGAACACCAATAAAAAATAAATTTATTATTTTAAAAAAAAGAGGCCCAAAAGACCCCAGGAACAAAGACCTCACATGGCAAACTGCATACACTGAGCCCAGCCACTTAGCAAGGGGCAGGGGCATCTCCACCCAGGCACAGACACCTGAGAATCAGCCCAGTAGGCCCCTCCCCCTCCCCCAGAAGACCACCTGGAAGAACAGGCAAACAACAAGTTTACTGACAAAGCCTCGCTGGAAAACTCCAGGACTGAGGGAAAATCGTATGTAGAAATCAAGGTTTCTCTCTTATGATGTGTTTATATTTCAGGTTAAAATTTTCCAATATTTTTTTCTTTTCTCTCATCTCAGTTTAGTATATTATCAATTCTTCAGTTTTAAGTTTTCTTCTTTTTTACCTTTGATATTTCACAATTACATGTTATACATAGATTCATTTCTGGCTAACTTTTCACCATATTCCATTTTAATTTTATATATATATTGCTTTTTAATATAATTTTGGAATTTAGTACTTTCTAACAGACAGACCAAAATACACTCAGAACCAATTGGATCATTTTGGTCCACTCTGTGAGATTATATTCTCTCTCTCCACACTTCCCTGCATTTTTCTCTTTTTTTCTTTTTTGTGTTGTTGTCTTTCTATATAAGTTTTGTTTTTTTTTATAATTTTGGAATTTAGTACCTTCTAACAAATGGACCAAAATACACTCAATCAAGGGGATCACTGTTTTGGTCCACTCTTTGACATTATATTCTCTTCCCCATTTTTATTTGTTTTTCTTTTTACTTGTATTTTTTTATTTTATTTTCTGGTCCTTACCATCTTCAGAACTGTCTAGTGTGTATTTTGCTTGGGTCATGGTTGATATTTTTGACTCTGCTCACTTGTACATCATTCTGCACTGGACAAAATGACTAAAAGGAAGAATTCACCACAATTTTAAGAAAAAACCAGAGGTAATACTCTCTGCCACGGATCTAATGGATATGAATCCAAGTAAAATGTTGGAGATGGAATCAGGATTACAATTATAAAGTTACCAGTTGGGCTTGAAAAAAAGCATACAAGACTCTAGAGAATGTCTTAGTGCAGAAAAGAGATCTAATCAGGATGAAATATTTTTAAAAACCTATGAAATGCAATCTAAGCTGGATGCTCTAACAGCTAGGGTAAATGAAGCAGAAGAGAGAATAAGTGACTTAGAGGACAAGTTGATGAAAAGGAAGGAAACTGAGAAAAATAACTAAGAGTCCATGAAGAGAGGCTCCAAGAAATGTGTTAGTTTGAAAAACAATAATAACATCCATATTATCAGAATTCCTGAGGCTGCAGAGAGAAAGAGGACCAGAAGGTATATTTGAGCAAATCACAGATGAGAACTTCCCCAATCTGGAGAAGGAAACAGGCATTCACTTCCAAGAGCTAGAGAGGACATCTCCCAAAACCAACAAAAATTGATCAACACCCAGACATAATAGTGAAGCTTGCAAATTTCAGATAAAGAGAAAATCCTGAAAGCAACTCAAGACAAGAGACTCTTAATATACGAGGAAAAATATTAGATTGACAGAAGACCTATCCTCACAGACCTGTCAGGACAGAAAGGGCTGGCATGATATATTCAGGGCACTAAATGAGAAAAATATGGAGCCAAGAATACTTTAACCAGCAAGTTTGTCATTCCTAATGGAAGGAGAAATAAAGAGCTTTCAGGACAGACAGAAACTGAAAGAATATGTGACTACCAACCCAGCTCTGTAAGAAATATTAAGGGGGATTCTGTAAGTGAAGAGGGAGCCCAAAGAAACAGAGACAGTCTGCAGAAACAGGGACTGTACAGGTAATACAATGGCTCTAAATTCCTATCTTTCAATGTTACAATAAATTTGAATGGGCTAAATGCTCCAGTCAAAAGACACAGGATATCAGATTGGATGAAAAAGCAAAACTCATCTTTATGCTATCTCAAAAAACTCATTTTAGACCTCAAGACACCTTCAGACTGAAAATGAGGGAGTGGAGAACCATTTACCATGCAAATGGACCTCAAAAGAAAGCTGAGGTAGTAATCCTCACATCAGATAAATTAGTTTTTATTTTATTTTATTTTTTAAAGGTTTTATTTATTTATTCATGAGATACAGAGAGAGAGAGAGAGAGAGAGAGAGAGAGAGAGAGAGAGAGGCAGAGACACAGGCAGAGGGAGAAGTGGGCTCCATGCAGGGAGCTCGATGTGGGACTTGATCCTGGGACTTCAGGATCACACCCTGAGCCGAAGGCAGGTGCTAAACCACCAAGCTATCCAGGGATCCCTAAATTAGTTTTTAAATCAAAGACTGTAGTAATAGATGAAGAAGGACATTATATCATACTTACAGGGTCTATCCAACAAGAACACCTAACAATTATAAAGATTTACGCTCCTAATATGGGAGCAGCCAATCATATCAGCCAATTAATAACCAAAGTAAAGAAACACATAAACAATAATACATTATTGGGGGATCCCTGGGTGGCGCAGCGGTTTGGCGCCTGCCTTTGGCCCAGGGTGCGATCCTGGAGACCCGGGATCAAATCCCACATTGGGCTCCAGGTGCATGGAGTCTGCTTCTCCTTCTGCCTATGTCTCTGCCTCTCTCTCTGTGTGTGTGTGACTATCATAAATAAAAAAAATTTTTTTTAAATAATACATTATTGGTAGTAAACTTCAACACTCCACTCTTAGCAAAGGATAGATATTCTAAACAGAGGATCAACAAAGAAACAAGGGCTTTGAATGACACACTGAACCAGATAGACTTCACAAATATATACAGAATATTCCATCCTAATGCAAGAGAATACACATTCTTCTCAAGTGTACATGTAACTTTCCCCATAATAGACCACATATTGGGTCACAAATCAGGTCTCAATTTATACCAAAAGATTAAGATAATCCCCTGCATATTTTCGGACCACAATGCCTTGAAACTAGAACTCAATCACAAGAAGAAATTTGGAAGAAACTAAAACACATGGAGGTTAAAGAGCATCCTACTAAAAGATGAATGGGTCACCCAGGAAATTAGAGAAGAATTAAAAAGGTTCATGGAAAATAATGAAAATGAAAATATAACTGTTCAAAATCTTTGGGATACAGCAAAGGTGGTCCTAAGAGGGAAATACATTTCAGTAACAGCCTCTCTCAAAAATTAAAAAAAATCTCAACTACACAAGCTAGCCTTACACCTAAAGGAACTAAAGAAAGAACAGCAAATAAAGCCTCAACCAAGCAGAAGAGAGATAATAAAGATTGAGCAGAACTCAATGAAATAGAGACCAGAAGAACAGTAGAACAGATCAATGAAAGTAGGAGCTGGTTCACTGAAAGAATTAATTAGACAGATAAACCCCTACCCAGACTTATTAAAGAGAAAAAAGATTCAAATTAATAAAATCATGAATGAAAGAGGAGAGATCACAACCAACACCAAGGAAATACAAAAAAATTTAAAAACGTATTATGAGTAACTATATACCAACAAATTAGGCAGGAATGGGAAGAAATGGATGCATTCTTGGAAACCTACAAATTACCAAAACTGAAACAGGAAGGAATAGACAACCTGAACAGACCAATAACCATCAAGGAAATTGAAGCAGTCATCAAAAACCTCCCAAGAAACAAGAGTCCAGGGCCAGATGGCTTCCCAAAGGAATTCCACCAAACATTTAAAGAACAACTAATACCTATTCTATGGAAGCTATTTCAAAAGATAGAAATGGAAAGAAAACTTCCAAACTTGTTCTTTGAGGCCAGTGTTACTCTGGCCTCAAAACCAAACAAAGACCCTACCAAAAAGGAGGCCCACCACAGCTTTTGCAGTGGGAGATGGTGGCCACTAGAGCCCAAGAGGGGAATTTTCCTCTGCCAGGATGGCTTCTAGAAGGTAAACTTTGAGCTTCAGTGAAAGGCATCAGAAATCAGTAGATATAAATCACTGCAAACAATTGTAATCACTAAGAAAGATATAGAATAATGTCAGGGGCCAGGTGGTGCAGAATGAAAATGATGACTGCGTGGAGCACAAGAGATTCCTCAGATTACTACAGAATGAACAATTTGAGTTGGATATGGAAGAGGCCATTCAAAAGGCAGAAAAAAACAAAAGACTGAGGAACTCCAGCTTGAACAAGAAGAAAAATTGGCTGTGAAATTGGCAAAACTAAAACATGATAGTCTAACGGATAAAAAGATGAGGCGACAAATAAGAGAAAACAGTATTAAGCTCAGAGAATTGAAGAAAATTAAAAGCAGCTTACATGAATAAAGAAAGGGCAGCTCAGATTGCAGAGAAGGATACCATTAAATATGAGCAAATGAAACAGTGTGCTGAAATAGCCAAAACCATGATGGAATAACGTAAGAGAGCAATAAAGGAAGAGACTGCTGCAGAGGACAAAAGAAATAAAGTAAAAACACAGTATTATCTGGACTTAGAGAAACAACTTGAAGAACAAGAAAAGAGAAAGCAGGAAGTGTATGAGCAGTTCCTGAAAGAGACACTCATGATTGATGAAATTGTTTGGAAAATCTATGAAGATCAATTGGAAAGACAACAAAAGTTAGAAAAAATGAATGTAACTCAAAGGTATATAGAAGAGTTTCAGAAAGAAGAAGGAAGAAGTGTGATAAGATGGAAGAAAAAAACAGAAAAATCATAGAATTTGCCAACATGCAGCAACAAAGTGAAGAAGATCGGATGGGCAGCCCGGGTGGCTCAGCCCGGGTGGCTCAGCGGTTTAGCGCTGCTTTCAGCCCAGGGCCTGATCCTGGAGACCTGGGATCAAGTACCATATTGGGTTCCCTGCATGGGGCCTGCTTCTCCCTCTGCCTGTGTCTCTGCCTCTCTCTCCCTATGTCTGTCTCTCATGAATTAATAAATAAAATCTAAAAAAAAAAAAAAGAGGGATCCCTCGGTGGCACAGCGGTTTAGCCCCTGCCTTTGGCCCAGGGCGCAATCCTGGAGACCCGGGATCGAATCCCACGTCGGGCTTCCGGTGCATGGAGCCTGCTTCTCCCTCTGCCTGTGTCTTTGCCTCTCTCTGTGTGACTATCATAAATAAATAAAAATTTAAAAAATAAATAAATAAATAAAAAGAAAGGAAGAAGACTGGATGGCAAAAGTTCAAGAAAATGAGGGGAAAAGGCTACAGCTTCAGAATATGCTGACTCAGAAACTGGAAGACATGCTGTGGCAACGTGAAGATCTGGAACAAGTGAGACAAGAATAATACCAGAAAGAACAAGCTGAAATACATAAGATGAAACTAAAAGAGAAAGCAGAAGAGAAATTGAGAAAGCAAAAGAAGTTGAAGCAAAATTTTATAGAATAATGGCCATGAAGGAACTAGTTCTCCAGGCTGCCAAAAGGAAGAGTAAAATTTTTGAAAGGCTATGCTTGCTAAGTTTGCTGAGGATGATCAGATAGAACTGATGAATGCTCAGAAACAAAGAATGAAGCAACTAGAACACAGGAGGTCTGTGAAAAAACTCACTGAAGAACGTCATAACCAGTCCCTTACAAACAACATGAACTGGAAGAATGGCAGTTGTAGCAAAGAAGACAAGGATGCATTAATGGAATTATTAAAGAAGACTAAAACTTCTTAGAGAACATGCTACAAAATTACTAGGATATCTCCCTTCAGGGGTATTTAAAAAAGAGAATGATATCAATAGGCTTGGTGAAGAATTTAGAAAAAGGAATGGAATTTGTGAAGACAAGTGATACCATCAAGATTTGGTGGCAGCCTGGGTGGCTCAGCAATTTAGCACCGCCTTTGGCCCAGGGCATGATCCTGGAGACCTGGGATCGAGTCCCACGTCAGGTTCCCTGCACTGAGGGGGGCACTTGACGGGATGAGCACTGGGTGTTACGCTGTATGTTGGCAAATGGAACTCCAATAAAAAAACACACACAAAATTGGTAAAACATGGATTGTTTTTACCGCTAGATGTCACTATAACTTTCATTTTATGGATTCACTATCACTGAAATGTAATCTATTTGGATTTTCTAAAAGCATCTCTGTAATTCATGATTTGTAAACAATTATAAGAAAATATTTTCTTTATGATTTTAAAAATTACAGAATATTTTTAGCTGCAAAATTGATTTTAGTCAAACTCTTGTACTGATAATTTGAAGATCTGAGTTCCATACCACATCACAACCTCCATATATAAAAATACATGATGGGCCAAACTCAGGAAACTAATTTCTCCATACAACTTGTGCTGCTTAGAGCTTCTCCTGCATCTTCATTCAGACTATAGCTCCATAAGTATTTGTGTTTTAGGAACCTTACTCCTGGAATAAAGGGGAAAGGAGAGAAAATGAGTGGGAAATATCAGAGAGGGTAATAGAACATGAGAGACACCTAACTCTGGGAAATGTACTAGGGGTGGTAGAAAGGGAGGTGGGCGGGGGTTGGGGGTGACTGGGTGATGGGCACTGAGGGGGGCACTTGGCGGGATGAGCACTGGGTGTTATGCTATATGTTGGCAAATCGAACTCCAATAAAAAAATATACAAAAAAAAAAAAAAAAAAAAGAAAAGAAACTCAACATGCTAAAAAAAAAAAAAAAGGAACCTTACTTCCCATATTTGGCCAAAGTATCTTTTTCTTTATACTCTAAAGAAAGAGAATGTTAAGACTGAGGAATTTCAAAGGGCTTTATTGTCAATAAGAACTTAACAGAATTTCTATCACACAAACTATCATTTATGAACTAAAGCTGAATAACTAGAACATAACGGGCAAGTGGGTCACAAGAAAGAACCAAAAGTTAAATTCTTATTATTTTACAAAATATTTTCTTTAATAATTACATGTCAATTCTGTATCCCCTAAATCTAAACAGGGATTTCTCCAGAGTTGCTTTGATTTCATTTGCTTTTCACCAACTATCTTCCTTACTTATAAAGAGTAAAAATACTTTAATTATAAAGTAGATCATTTATGAATTTCCCCATTCAAGTGCCTGGATAAATTCCTCTTCAGTGAAAGACACCATCTTGGCAGCTTCAATATGTATCTGCGTTTATAACAGATCAATATTGTTTTAGTATTAAGAGTAGACCACAGAACAATAGGAAATTGATAAAGGTGTGTGCATAAATATGCTATCAAATTATAAGCTCTGTTGAAATGTGTACTCGAATTCCAACAAACATATTTGAAATAATTTTTTAAAAGACCCTATCAAAACGAACTAGGGGTGGTGGAAGGGGAGGTGGGCGGGGGTGCGGGTGACTGGGTGATGGACACTGAAGTGGGCACCTGACAGGATGAGCACTGAGTGTTATTCTATATGTTGGCAAATTGAACACCAATAAAAAATAAATTTATAAAAAAAACAAAATAAAATAAAAGCAAAGCCAACTTAATAAATAAATAAATAAATAAATAAATAAATAAATAAATAATAAAAGACCCTATCAAAGGCAGCCTCGGTGACTCAGCGGTTTAGCGCCGCCGCCTTTGGCCCAGGGTGGGATCCTGGGGACCCAGGATCAAGTCCCATTTCGGGCTCCCTGCAGGGAGTCTGCTTCTCCCTCTGCCTGGTCTCTCTCTCTATGTCTCTCATGAATAAATAAATTTTTAAAAGACCCTATCAAAAAGGAAAATTAGATACCAATGTCCCTGATTAGCATGGATGTCAAAATACTCACCAAGAAGAGGATGCGGAGAAAAGGGAACCCTCTTACACTGTTGGTGGGAATGTGAAATGGTGCAGCCATTCTGGAAAACTGTGTGGA